>NW_027507903.1:27748798-28318798 GCF_037356315.1 Lithobates pipiens | reverse complement strand
GGGGTGGGCGGGCTATATGCGGGTATCCGTGTCATTTCCTGTGTAATTCGCTGTGTCTCCTGGGATCTCGTGTAATGAATCCCAGGAGTCATTGCGGAGGTCCGATTACGCCGCTCGTAGCTGTGAAGCCACTGAGCATGCGCGTAACCGGCAATGCTGGTTCCTCACAACAAAGGGAAGGAGGAAGTGTTTGCTTGTGGGCTTCAAATGCCCACAAGCAAAATGACATCAGTCAAAAGGAAATTTTTAAAAGAGTGATAAAAACGGACGGAGAAAACTTGCAGCCAAAAAACTGAGCACATTCTAATATAGATATATTTTACATTTATTGACTGGAATTTTTTTTTTTTACTTTAGTCAGTGTAGAATTGCTTTAAGGAGCAATTTATGCAAAATGAAAGCGGAATGAAAGCACTAGGAGCTCTATCCGAGCCATACGGGCAACTACAAATTATTGCAGACCTCTCTCAGTACACACTAAGTTGCCGCAGACAACTCAACACCATCAAGAAAGCACTGCGTAACCACCACATCCAATATCAATGGATAGCACCAGCCAAAAATGTCCATCAACCACAACAGAACTAAAACACATGGGGGTTATTTACTAAAGGAAAATCCACTTTGCACTGCAAGTGCACTTGAACGTGCACTTGGAAGTAAAGTTGCTGTAGATCTGAGGGGGACATGCAAGGAAAATAAAAAACACATAATTGGATGATAAAATCAGCAGAGCTTCCACTCATTTCAGATCTACCCCTTAGATTTAGAGTGACTGCACTTCCAAGTGCACTTGCAGTGCAAAGTGGATTTGCCTTTTGTAAATAACCCCCATAGTATCCTCAATGCAAAAAGGCCTACACCTACTACAAAGATGGGACATCATTCCCGAATTGGCTGATGCTACACCAATGGATCAAAGCAATAAGGGAAATCAGCAGAAACTCCCATTGCCTCAATGTTCCAACATACACCATTCATCACTAAAAAAACAGCCATAGGAATTCATACACCTAAGCCCTTGTACACACGGTCGGAGAATCCGTCGGAATGTGTCCCATCGGACTGTTGTCGGATAATCCGACTGTGTGTGGTATGCATCGGACTGTTTCCGTCGGAATATCCGTCGGACCCAATTTTCCAAATTGTTGGAAATATTTACCGACACACTGGGCCGATCGGACATACTCCGATCATGTGTAGAGAATTTTGATCGGACAAAGTGCCACGCATGTTCAGATCAAATTCCTACATCAAAGCTATTGGCTACTAGTCTGAACGTAGTCCCATCATAACGAAATTACGTCATCACGTTCTGAATGATCGGATTTTTTGACAACTTTGTCCGACCGTGTGTATGCAACAGTTTCAGACAAAAGCCGACGGATTTGGTTGTCCAAATCTCCGACCGTGTGTACAAGGGCTAAGAGGTCCTGTGCGATGTGCACTCTTGTTCAGTCTTACAAACTTTTTACCCTTAAACTTCATGGGCGTATGTTGTGTGTTTTTTCAGTAAGTTTTTCTAGGCATAGACCTAGGTATTTATTTTCCATCCATTATTCCCTTTGTTTATTCTCTTTTACTACCACCAAATTTTGAAATCTTGATACCACCTAGTTTGAAGACAAGTGATTCTCGCAAAATATATAGCTTGCCGACACCACCTGGGGACTCCTGAACTCAGTGAATACTACAATACTAACAACTGCACCTCTGCAACCTCACCAAACCCCTTCATCAGCCGAAACCTCCCTCAAGGACTACCCAGATCTCCCATATCTATAACAGCCTCCTCCCTATCTCCGTCTCTTAATCACTATGACCATCCGAATCTTAACCATCATATTTTCACTGCATGTGCCCCAACCAAAAAGAAAGGCATCCTTACTGCCATCAAAAATACTCTTGCATTTCAACTCAAACATTGCATATCAAGACGGTAGATACATTATCCTTCTCTGCACCATTAATGAAGCCCTCTACACCATTGTCACAGTTTATGCTTCAAATACACACCCAATGGCGCTTTCTATGTAAACTCCACAAAAAGTTGGCTCTGTGCAACAGGGAGCAACCATATGGTGTGGCAACTTTAACGTAACTGCAGACCCTCACCTGGATTCCTCATCCACCTCCCCGAGAGGTTAACCCTCCGTAGTACCCCTACTGCCCACTTCCAATTACACAATCTGTGGCGATACCAGCATGCAGAAGAACGGGACTACACCTATTTCTCACCATTTTTAGATCAAAAAGCACATAAGGAGAAAAATTTGACTTTATATGCACCAATTCTAAAAACAACATAATCATTTATTAAACACAAGATACAAAAGGAAAATTTTCATTAAAACGTTATTTTGCAAAGTCAATACATGAAAACTGTGTTGTTGCTTTTACTCTCTAAAACAGCAGAAAAAATGATACCAAACATCATATTAGTCCTACAACAGTGTATGGTATGTAGTAACACGCTTGCTCTACATGTTTCGCATATGAATGCTTCATCGGGAGCTTAATAGCTGTTCTACAAAAGAGGAGGGGAGAGACATATATACGCATATACAAATACAAGAAACAATACATAAATCTTACAAAGTACATTGGTAGTGTTCTTCCCTCCCATCCTGTGATGGAGTCTTGGTATACTTTTTGATTCACTATTTCTCACCAGGCCACAACTCTTATTCGCGTATCGACCTTTTCCTCCTTGACCAATGGAGTCTACAAAAAAAATCTCAAGTTCTTCTATTCTTCCCATTGCGTGCCCTGACCACTCTCCAGTATGTATTACCATGGAAGGCACTGCTAACCCTTCTCCTGCTTGCCTTTGGTGGCTGAACACCCGAATACTACAATCACCTAAACACTCAACATTTCTCTAAGCCCTTGTACACACGGTCGGAGATTCCGACGGAATGTGTCCTATCGGACCGTTTTGGCGGATAATCCGACTGTGTGTGGTCTCCATCGGACTATCTGACGGACCAAGTTTTCCAACTTTTCCGACAAAATGTTCCGATCGGACAAACTCCGATCATGTGTAGCCTACTCCGACGGACAAAGTGTCACGCATGCTAAGATCAAATTCCTAGACCAAAGCTATTGGCTATTAGCCTGAACGTAGTCCCGTCGTAACGAAATAACGTTATGTACAATCGGATTTTCTGACAACTTTCTCCAACCGCGTGTATGCAACAGTTTCGGACAAAATCCAACGGATTTGGTTGTCAGAAAGTCCGACCGTGTGTACAAGGGCTAAGAACCACTTGAATTTTTATGTAGAATGTTAACTCAGTTAATGACGCTTTGATTTTATGGGCCACCCACAAAGCTTTTAGGAGAGGTGTGTTTATCCAACTAGGAGCTAAAGATAATAGACAAAAAGGTAGCACCATATTGACAAACTCCTAAAAGGCATACAAGACACCAACGCACTAAAACAACCACACCCAGACCTAAAAACCAAACTGGTCCAGTTACGCCTAGAACGGAGATCCCTTCTCCTAGACAATTATGACAAATACCAGAAACGTAGCATGATGCATTTTTACAGTTCAATGCAGGTTCGCACTGCTGTGTGGTGCAAGATCGCATATGATTTGCACCGCACATCACATGCGATGTCCGTGCAATGCAATTTCAGCCATACAGATAGTATGGCTGAAATTGCATCGCATTTGGACTAAACTCGCACAGGACACTTTTTTTGGTCCACATCAGAATCAGATTGCATGGGTGTTCACACTCATGAAATCCGATTCACGTCTGAACTGTCAGTTCGCAGTGCGATAGGCGTGCTGAAATGGGGGTGTCACTAACAATGTATTGGCACTCCCTGCAGTTCGCATATGGCAGTGTGAACTGCTGTGCGAGTCGGGTGCGATGCGGGAACTCGCAGTGGATTGGCAGGGTTCGCGCATCGCACAAGTGTGAACCGGCACTAAGGGAATACAGCAGGGATGCTCCTTGCCCAGCAAATCAAAGATCAAGGTACCAAATCTCACACACCCTTCATTTATCATCCTACCAAACACTAAAAGCTAAGAAACCCGCAGAGCATAGAAGATGTATTCAGCACTTATTACAGTGCTCTTTACAACTTAAAAGAGGACTCCTGCCTACCTCAACCGAACACCTCTACAATCCAAGCCTTCTTGGACTTGGTGCACCTCCCACACCTAACAAGCGAACAAATTGAGGGACCTGAATGTCCTCTTCTCTATTTCAGAAATAGACAAAGCCATAGACGCACTACCAAACAACAAATCCCCGGGCCCTGATGGCTTTGTAGGTAAATATTACAAACAATTCAAACCAACACTCGAAAGTACACTCATAAGTACTTCACTCAGCTGTTCAACGATGCTGCTCCTCTGCCTCTTTTACTCAAGAAATGCAAAAAGCTATAAGCAAATTGCTCCCGAAACCAGGTAAAGAGCCCAACAGCCCACAAAATTTTCGTCCTATTTCCCTATTAAACCCCGATATGAAGCTTTATGATAAAGTTATCGCAAACAGATTGATTGATCTCCTTCCGTCTCTCATCCATGCTGACCAGTCAGGTTTCACCAGGAACCTCTGATCAGGGGTGCAACGGATCGGCACCGTTCCGAACAGGTCACCCCGCTCGGATTGGCACACGCACCGATCTATGGTCTCGGCTTTAGGAAAGGCTGCGGCTTCGGCCTAGTTCCGGAGTGGCGGCCATCTTGGTACACTCGTCTGTGTTTACAATGTGATCGCTCCGTGACGGAGCGATCACCTGTAAACAAACAGGCGTCATCATGACCCCTCTCTCCCCTCTCTTTACTGATCTGTACAATGGAGGGGAGAAATCGGATGGCAGCCACAGCAATCCCAGCAATACCCTGCCAATACTCTGCAATACATACCCTGCCAATACTCTGCAATACATACACTGCCAATATTCTGCAATAGCCTGCCAATACTTACCCTGCCAATACCCAGCCATACCCATCCATGCTCAGCCAATATTACATTGGGCGAGATGACGTGGATATTACAGTGGGGGAGATGTATATTGCAGTGGGGACTATATGGTGGTGGCATTTTCACAGGTTTTTGCAAATTCAATTATTATTTGCTGATCCGAAAAATGATCCGATCCGTGACTCTGATCCGAGGAACGATCCGATTTGATTGTTTTTTGATCCGTTGCACCCCTACCTCTGATGCTACCTGAAGGATGGTTAACATCATCTACCACACCGAGAGCTGTGGGGTCCCTTCTCTGCTTCTATCACTGGATGCAGAGAAGGCATTCGATCGGGTGCACTGGAAGTATCTTTTCACAACACTGCAGAATCTCGACTTTCAAGGCCATATTTTCTCAGCAATAATGGCGCTTTATACTTCACAACCATTAGCTCAAGTTTTTTGTTCCCACCCATGCTAAACCTTTTACAATAAGCAATGGCACCAGGCACGGGTGCCCCCTATTTCCCCTTCTTTTCAACATAGTCATGGAGCCATTAGCAGAGAAAACCTGATCCCAGAATGACATCTCAGGCTTCACCATTGCATCTATGGAGCATAAAATGAACTTGTTAGAATGACATTATCACTTACTAACCAATCCTAAATCCTCCCTGGCTTCGGCACAAAATGTATTGTCAGATTTTAGTAGGGCTGCAACTAACAATTATTTTCATAATTGATTAGTTGGCCGATTATTGTTTCGATTAATCGCCTTAAAAAAAAAGTGTGGTGTATAATTTAGTTAATATGCAACGTTAAAAAAAAAAAAAATGTATTCTTAAATATCTCTATGCCGTGGTAAATATAAATAACCAACTATATGGTTAGAGAGCAAAATCTCTAATCCACTCTGAGAACAGCAGACAGAAGAGACATACTGTATATACTATTAGAGGAGATCTTCACAAAAAAAAAAAAAAAAATAATAATAATTTTAAGAACGTTCGTTCGATTTTCTAATCGCTAGTAGGGGTCAAATCGACGTTCATTTTCAATCACAGTGAAAGGAAAATTTGGAAATAGAAATCTACTTGGTGAAAGGAATTTTCACAGTGTTTGTGGTTTTCGTTCAGAAATGACATTCATTTTAAAAACAGAATGTTAAAAACAAGTGAAAATTTCAAACAACATTCTTTTCATTCAGCGAATAAACAAAGATTTTTAGTCTGAAAATTGATCCGTGTGGCCAGCATAAGGCTCGGTATGCCGTTTGCTTTTGATCTGTTTCTGCGGCGCTTTTTGATGTGCGCTTTGATTTTTGCACATGTGATTTTGCTGTGATTTGAGTTTTTGCATTTTTTTTTGGCCAATTTGTTGTTGGGCAGATTAAAAAACACAAACACAAATTGCTGCAAAACCCATTACATGCTTTTCTGCAGCTTCTCCATTGAAGTACATTGAACCAAAAAAAGTACTGTTTTGCGTTAAAAAAAAAGTCCCTGACCGTTTCCAAATACGCAGCGGCTGAAAAAAGCACAGTTGTGAACGTGTCCCATAGGAAACCATGTAAATGAACTGTAGTGCGTTTCTGCAAAAAGCACCAAAAAACACATAGATGTGAACCAGATCTAAGACGTTTAGTAACATAATGGGGTTAAAAATTAAAAGTAGCCCTTTATAGTACAACAAAAAGCAGATAATCACTACTGGAAGGGGTTCATTTTTTACTGTAGAACTGTGAAAGTGGTATTTACAGTAGCGATTATTTGCTTTTTTTTGTACTATAAAGGGCTCATTTTCGTTTTTTTTCAACCCATTGGGTTACTGCCCGATTAATCGATTATGCAAATAGTAATCGATTAATTTCATAATCGATTAGTTGTCGATGAATTAGTTGTTTCAGCCCTAGATTTTATTAAGGTTTCCTATTATAATGTAAATGCCTAAAAAATCATTTATCCTACCCTTAGGGATGCCCACAAAACAGCAAACAGTAATAGAACAAAATCACCCATACACACGGGCTACTAAATCCATATCCTACCTAGGGTTGAAACTAACCAATTGAACCTCCTCTCTCTATTGGGCAAACCACACTCCCTTCCTAACCAACCTCCCAAAAGAACTTGAGAAGCTTTCTTATGCCGGGTACACACCATCGTAATTCTCGTCGGAAAAAGCTCTGATGGTTTTCCCGACGGAATTCGGCTCAAGCTATCTTGCCTACACACGGTCACATCAAATTCCGATCATTTATAACGCGGTGACGTACAATACATACGACGTGACTAGAAAAAGGAAGTTCAATAGCCAGTAGCCAAAAGCTTCTGTCTCGTAGTTGAATCTGAGCATGCGTGACTTTTGGCATGTCGGAATTGCATACACACGACTGGAATTACCGATGGAAAGTTTTTCCATCGGGAAAATTGAGAACATGCTATCAATTTTTGGCTGGCGGAAATTCGGACAGCTAAATTCCGATGGAGCATACACACTGTCGCATTTTCCGATGAAAAGCTCCCATCCGTTTTTTTCTGGCTGGAATTCCGATCGTGTGTACGCGGCATAAGACAGCTTTATCATGGTCAGGAAGACTAGCAGCATTTAAAATGCTTAAAACTACCACAGCTCCTTTACCTGTTCAGATCACTGCCAATCCCTAGCTCTTTTTTCACCTCTCTACAAAACATACTGGGACGCTGTGTATGGCAAAATTAAAAAAAAGTTAGACGTTCCCCCGCTGTCCTCCTGAAACACAAATCAGTGGGAGGTACAGGGTTTGTTCACTTTAGAGACTACTAAATCGCAGCTATACTTGCCCAACTCAACACCTGGTTTACAATTGGATCTACTTGTCCTTGGCTAAAACATTGAAACATGCCAAATACCTGGTCATGACCTTAGAACCTGGATACAGGCAGTCCCCGGGTTACGAACACAATAGAGACTATAGGTTTGTTCGTAGGTTGAAATTGTTCGTAAGTCGCAACACTGCATTTGTAAGTGTAACTGCAGCCGGTGCATGGATGTGGGATGTTGCGAGCGCTTGTTATGTTATCTGGGGTGTAGTACGGCAGTGTGGGATGTGTTTGGAAGCGCTGGAAAGGTATCCAGGACCCGCGTGGAGCACAAGTGGCCGGCATTTGAGGCTGTTCGTAAGTAGGAGTTGTTCGTAACTCAGGGACTGCCTGTACTCCGCACACCCCAGACCACAAAAACATACTGTGACCTATCAGTTTGCCACAAAACTGGCATTTAAGTACCTACTCAAAAACACATCTAAAAAGGGGACTTTCCTTACAAAACTGAAAATACCAATATCTGCATTCTCCATACTCATCCCTAACTTCTCAACATGGTCATGGCAAGAAAAAGAAATACATCAGATCTTTACTCCTTTACAACCTCCTCAGACCCTTCACGTCTCTACAAAACTCTTACCCCCTTACCAAAAAGGACTACTACCACTATATACAACTAACTCACCATCTACTAAGCAACCCTCAGACACATAGAGGTCCATTCACCAAGACCCCATTCACACCTGAGCGTTTTTTAGCTTGAAGCCTGAAGCTACAAAACGCTAGAGGGGAAAAATTGTATTATTCTTAATGGAGATGGTTCACATCTCCACTCCATGTCGCCTGAAGCCGAACGCCTGACGCTCAAACAAGTTCCGGACCCTTTTTTGTCGCTCGAATTGAGCAGGTTTGGGCGTTTTTCTTCTTTTAACATTGGTGACCTTTTGCCCTGCACAAAATCGTGGCAAATCGCGGTAAAAAACGCTGCAAAAAACAATTGAAAACGCTACGCTCGGGTGTGAATGCAGCCTAATACGGAGGCATCTTTCATCACCCCACATGACAAAAAAGGGCATCACTTTATTGTACAACCTATTAGGTGATAAGACCTCCTTCAGTACAACCCTACCTTTACTTAAATGGGAAAAAGACATTAGCCACTCCATAAATGGATCTCTATGGCTGTTGGCCTTTAAAACCAACTTCCAAGCCACTAGGTCCACAAACCTTTGGGAATTAATTAGTCCACAAAACAACCCTTAGGCTGGATTCACACCTATGCATTTTTACTGCTTTTTGCATTTTGTAGATTTGCACTACAGAACGTGGTTAACACATACACATGGTTCCTACGAACGCATGTTTACTATGGTGATTAGCTGTGATTGGCCACAGCTAATCACATGGTACAGATGAGCTGTGATTGGCCCTGTCTGGTCACAGTATTTACATGGACCAGTCACAGAGCTCATCACAATAGTACACAATGATACACAATGAAAAATGCATGAATCAAAGCCTTTCATTGTATTCAACTGTCATGTGAACTGCTGCGATTGGCCACACCATATCATAGGGTACCAGCAGCAGACTGGTACACTGATCAGTCATTGGCTGTTTCCGATGGACATAGACCGTGGCAGATCACGCCACAATGTCGCCCTGCGTGAGATGTGTGATACACGGGAGGACGTCATATGACGCCCCCCTGGATTGATGAATGTTCCGCCCTGTGGTCATTTGACTCTAGGCTGGGCAGGAAGTGGTTAAACACCACCAAAATAAAGTTCTATTCGTGTGTAAAAACGATAAACATTTTTTTTTGGTTACAGCGTTGCACGACCGCGCAATTGTCAAAGTGTGACAGTGCTGAAAGTTGGCCTGGGCAGGAAAGGGGTAAAAGCACCGGTACTGAAGTGGTTAAAGGGCTAATTTTTTTTTTTTTTCTGCAATCAGTTTACTACCAAGATCCGTATACAGCAAACATTCACAGTTTCAAAATAAGACTATTTCGGCTAACAAAAAATAGTTTTCCTCTAATGAAAGTGAACATTTCCTGAAAGCGTCAGGTACTCTGGTGGAAAACAACAAAGGAAACGATCGTACGAATTCTCCTACGGCTCTCTCTAGGCACAATCCTACATCGCTCTGACAGCTCGCAGCTAAAAAGGAGGAGAAAATAGCAAACCCCTTATATTGGAAGCTTTATAATTTAATTAGCGGTGACACTGGGAGCTTGGGAATCCCAATGCAAACAGCACCATGATTAAAGGCGGCAACAACAGTGACAGTAAAATAAATTCCTCTGCCACGAGCCCATCTGCTGCTTCCTATTGATGATTTTTATATTAATTCTGCTCATGTTTAGATAAGGAACTTGTGTTCTTCCCCCCCCAACCCCTTTAGGTTTTTTTTAGTTTATTTTTTTATTTTTTATTTTTTTAACTGCTAAGCCAGCATTAAGAGAAGCTCATTCCTGAGGCTCAGATGTTATTCTTGGTTTAAGTAATCCACGATGTTCGCTGGAATAGAAGAGATCTCCGACACGGAGAGAGAGGAGGCCCCACGTCCGATGACGTCAACACAACTACTAAATTGTTTATAGGGAAAGAACAAGATGAGACCGTGCGATTCCACATTAACCCCACTCCGTCTTCACACGCGGCGGCGCGGCAATCTCTAAAAAGTAGTAAAAAGAAGAACTCCAGGTATGGCGATTTTTACAGAGTTGCGTTGGTCCAGCTTGGCCGATGTATATACAGTACGAGGAAGGACCCAAAGTATAAACTTTATTATTATTATACAGGATTTATATAGTGCCAACAGTTTACGCAGAGCTTTACAATATAAAAAAGGGAGACAATACAGTTAAAATACAAGAGGATTAAGAGGGCCTTGCTCAGAAGAGCTTACAATCTAATAACTTTTTTATTACTTTACAAAGGTCATTCAAATTTTACATGTTGGTGCAGACCACAGTCCAAAACCGGATAGCATGATGCTCCTGTCCAGACCATCAGCCTGCCAGTTCCCTGCTGCTCAACAGTCACTGGTTGCTAGGACCACAGGCATCCTAGCAACCAGTGATGTCACCTACACCAATGGAGGGCCATGTTTACCGGTACAGGGATGTACCGATTTTTTTTAATTATTATTTATTTCAGTTGCATATATATTATATATATATATATATATATATATATATATATATATATATATATATTACATTCACATCAGTCCCTACTCTCAAGGATCTTACAGTCTAAGGTCCCTAACTCACTCACATACATACATACATACATACATACATACATACATACATACATACAATGTGTATCCAAAAGAACTGTCAATGACAATCAACACTGCGCTATCCCCAAAAGTTACATACAAAAAAAGCTGCTAACACGATCACGAGGATATACAACAGTGAATAAAATTCCAAATGTTAAATTATAGTGTAGCGCTATATAAAAAATATATTTAAACCACTTAGTGATGTGACAATAATGTATAAGTGTCAAGATTACATAACATTAAAGAGTGCTTCCCACACTCACATGAGATAGTGAAAAAAATTATAATAAACCCAAAAAATAATGATAATAACTAAAAAGACACAAAATATTGTGAGAAAGTCCAAAAAAAATTTTTTTTGATATGAAAAAAGTCTATTATGTGCTTCGAATTAAATCCAATCCACACGTGAGAGGGAAAGAGCCATCCACCTTCATCCTATGAAGACCACATGCAGGCACCCTGTGGCATATCCATCACCAAATAAGATGTAGGCTTACCAGATAGAATGGATCCAAACGAATATACATTCGAAGGATCAATCAGACTTCAGAATACTCTTATATAGAGTTATCCAACATAAAAGGCTCTCCAGGGAATTTTCAATCAAGTACTCAAACGATGGGAAAATCTTCCACTTTTAAACTTCAACGCACATTGTAGAACTCATACAGGAAGGAAATGAGGGCCACAATAGTGTAAATCCGTTTAAAAAAAAAAATTTTTAATAAAATAAGTAATGAACTTACATGAATCCAATGAATTAAGCGCTTATATCATATAAAATATAGCTGCAGTAGGAGTCCCGATGCGTTTCGTCCTCAAAAGACGTCATCTGGGGTGACGTCAGATGACGTCTTTTGAGGACGAAACGCGTCGGGACTCCTACTGCAGCTCTATTTTTATATGATATAAGCGCTTAATTCATTGGATTCATGTAAGTTCATTACTTATTTTATTAAAAAAAAAATTTTTTAAACGGATTTACACTATTGTGGCCCTCATTTCCTTCCTGTATGAGTTCTACAATGTGCGTTGAAGTTTAAAAGTGGAAGATTTTCCCATCGTTTGAGTACTTGATTGAAAATTCCCTGGAGAGCCTTTTATGTTGGATAACTCTATATAAGAGTATTCTGAAGTCTGATTGATCCTTCGAATGTATATTCGTTTGGATCCATTCTATCTGGTAAGCCTACATCTTATTTGGTGATGGATATGCCACAGGGTGCCTGCATGTGGTCTTCATAGGATGAAGGTGGATGGCTCTTTCCCTCTCACGTGTGGATTGGATTTAATTCGAAGCACATAATAGACTTTTTTCATATCAAAAAAAAATTTTTTTGGACTTTCTCACAATATTTTGTGTCTTTTTAGTTATTATCATTATTTTTCGGGTTTATTATAATTTTTTTCACTATCTCATGTGAGTGTGGGAAGCACTCTTTAATGTTATGTAATCTTGACACTTATACATTATTGTCACATCACTAAGTGGTTTAAATATATTTTTTATATAGCGCTACACTATAATTTAACATACATACATACATACATACTAGAGCTGCACGATTCTGGCCAAAATGATAATTACAATTTTTCACATTATACAAAAAAAAAAAAAAGGAATAAATTTACTTAGTTTTTTTAATCCATTAAAGTAATTTTTTTTTTTTTAAATTGCATTTGAAAGACCGCTGCACAAATACAGTGCGACATTAAATATTGCAACAACCACCATTTTATTCTCTAGGGTGTCAACTAAAAAATATATATATAATGTTTGAGGTTCTAAGTGATTTTCTAGCAAAAAAAAAAAGATTTTAACTTGAAACCAACAAATGTCTGAAAAAGGTTTAGTGTTTAAAGCGGAGGTCCACCCTAAAGTGGACCTTCCGCTCATCGGAACCCTCCCCCCCTCCGGTGCCACAATCGGCACCTTTCAGGGGGGAGGGGGGTGCAGTTACCTGGATAATCCAGGTAACTGCACCCACTTCCGGGATAGCTCTCTGCGGAAAGGGGCGTAACTTACGCCCCTTTCCGCAAGTGCCCGCCCCTTCCCGCAAGTGCCCCGCTGCCTGCTGGGAAACACACAGATCCCAGAGGCAGCGGGGAGCGTCCTTATTGCGCAGCGCAATTCGCGCATGCGCAGTAGGGAACCGGGAAATGAAGCCGAAAGGCGGCAGGACCCGACAGACGACCTAGAGATCGGCTTCGGGTGCCGACATCGCGGGCGCGCTGGACAGGTAAGTGTCACTATTTTAAAAGTCAGCAGCTGCAGTATTTGTAGCTGCTGGCTTTAAAAAAAAAAAAAAAAAAAAACGCGGAGTCCCGGTGGACTCCCGCTTTAAGTAGTTAAACTTTTTTCACTTACACACAAAGTCTATTCCATTGACAAATTGCTACAATGTTTATACTTAAGTTCCACTGATACAGAATGTTGTGATTCTTGGCAGAGACTGTGCAGTTTTCCTCTTCCTTTCTTTTGAAGGCTGTGACTTCAGAAGAGCAGAGAGAATTCTTTGCAAAGAAAGAATTGTGAAAACACTTTAGTCAAGATCACGATAATGATTCTTGACGATTAATTGTGCAGCTCTAATACATACATATTACTATTACAATTTAGACAGGATCCAATTAACCTACACCAGCATGTTTTTGTATGCTCTGTACATCCCTGTGCAGGCAGTCCCATTCATGTCAGTTGGCATGCGGCAGCTGCATGGACAGAGTCGCTGCTCCCAATCCGAAATCTGTGTGTTTAACCACTTAAAGTCAATCTTTTTCTGACACTTCTTTCTTAAGTTAAAATCAATATTTTTTGCTAGAAAATTACTTGGAACCCCCAAACATTATATATATTTTAGCAGAGACCCTAGGGAATAAAATGGCAATTGCTGCAATATTTCATGTCACACTGTATTTGCCCAAATGCAATTTTTTGGGAAAAAATTCACTTTAATGAAAAAAAAAAAAAAAAAGGAACGAAACATTAAAGTTAGCCCATTTTTTTTTTTTTTTGTTTTAATGTGAAAGAGGCTGTTACACCTTGAGAATCGTGATCTATCTTCTAAGCAAAAAAATTGTGATTCTCATTTTAGCCACAATTGTTCAGCTCTAACATACATTGATCGAAAATTGGCCAGTTCCTGCTGGACCATCCAAATTTGAATCCATGTATGGTCGGTTCTTACCCTCTTTTTGAATAAATCCAGTTTGGGTTATCCAATATTTTACTGTACACTACTTCTCTATGCACTTTGACATTCAAATTCATACATTAATGTGATAGATCGGACTTGTGTACAACCAGTCTGCCCATACATGGATTGAATTTCAAAAAGTCCCCGCTGGACCGGTCGATTTCTATTCATGTATAGCCAGGCCATCTCTTGTTGCAAAAATCCAAAGTTACGGTTATTCAATATTTTACTGTACGCTACTTCTCTGTGCACTTTGACATTCAAATTCATACATCAATACGATAGATCAATTTGTGTACAACCAGTCTGCCCATACATGGATTGAAATTCAACAAATTCTACTGTACGCTACTTCTCTGTACACGTTACCATACTACTACTTGAAGACCAGGCCTTTTCTGGTAATTGTCTGAAAATTAGTTAGAACTCCAAACATATATATATTTATTAAAGGCGAGGCCCTGGAGAATAAATTAGTGGGTTTTGCTAATTTTTATGCCATACGGTATTTGCACAGCCATTTTTCAAACGCAGTTTTTGGAAAAAAAATACACTTTTTTACATTTTATTGCAAAAAAATAAATACCTAACCATAATATAGATACCAAAAAAACATGTCACACTTTAAAATTGTGCACGCCCGCGCAACAGCGGCAAACAAAGTAAATTTTACTATCCATAGGCGACGACGCTTTAAAAGCTTTTACTTGAGCCCGTGATTGGGTACGTGATTTGACGGCAAGTGGTTAAAATACATACATAAATACAATGGATTGATGTGTGTACAACCAGTCTGCCCATACAAGAATCAAAATTTGACCGGTTCCTGCTGGACTAGCCAAATTTCGTTCCACATATGGCCAGCTACGCTCTCTTATTTAAAAAAACAAAACAATGTATGATCCAATATTTTACCGTACGCTACTTCTCTGTGCACCTTGTCATTAAAATAAATACATAAATAGGATAAATCGGTGTGTACAAGCAGCCTGCCCATACATGGATCAAAATCTGAATTTTAAACCATGGCTCGTTTTACCCTCTCTTGTAGCACAAATCCAAAATGAGGGTTATCCAATATTTTTCTGTGTGCTACTTTTCCATGCACCTTGCCATTAAAATACATACATAAATACAACAGATCAGTTATTCTCAACCAGGGTTCCTCCAGACATTGCTAGGGGTTCCTTCAGCATTGGTCCATTTCTGCATCTCGGATAAGTTCCCACTGACACTATTGATCTTTTTAGCCATCTGTAAGAAGGTAATTCTTCCCAATGACCATAAGTGTAAGGACAATTCTTCCCACTGACCATCACACTAATGTATCATGATTTGTAGATTTCTAATGGTTAGCAACGGTTCCCCCGAGACTGGAGAACTATTTCAAGGGTTCCTCTGGGTTGAAAGGGTTGAGAAAGGCTGCAATAGATCAACTTATATACAACCAGTCTGCCCATACAAAGATCAAAGTTCATCAAAACCCTGCTGGACCAGCCAAATTTTGATCCTCTTATTGCATACATCCAATGACGCTACTTCTCTGTGCACCTTGCCATTAAAATACATACATAAATACAATAGATCGACTTCTGTATGACCAGTCTACCCATACAAGGATCATAGTTCCTCCAATCTCTGCTGGACCAGCTGGATTTTTAGCCATGTATGGCCGGCTTTACCGTCTCTTATTCCAAAAATCCAATTACGCTACTTCTCTGTGCACCTTTCCATTACAATGCACATCCAACACATGCATAAAGCTTCGTGCAATCCACAGTCCAAATGTAAACAGAGATTTAGGTTACCTGGTCTCAAAGGGCTTAAAGCGGATTTCTAATCAAAAGTGGAACTTTCGCTTATTTTTGACAGGTCCCCTTCCCCATTTTGGGGAGACGGGCCGTGGGGCCAATCGTCCTGAAATTTCGACCCTTCCCTGCCGCCAGGGGCAAATTAGAAAGCACAGCGTGCTTTGCGCATGTGCAGTACTGAACCAGTAGTGAAGCCGAAAGCCTTCACTGCCTTGTTCCCCTACCAGGAATAGCGGCGGAAGTACCCCGGAGTCAATCCAAAGATCGGCTTGGGATCCCTGGACAGGCAAGTGCCGTAATATTAAAAGTCAGCAGCTACAGTATTTATAGCTGCTGACTTGTATTTTTTATTTTATTTATAGCTGCTGACTTTTGAATTAAAATTAATAAAAAAGCCTATTTTCACCCAGGACTTTTCACGTTGGAGGCTGGACCCCCTACGTGATGAGTCCTGGGTGAAAATAAGCTTTTGTAAGAATATGATACATACACTTCTCCTACAACAGCTGAAAATGATGCATTGTTGTTGCCTATTAATAGCACATGGTTGGGGTCCATGTCCAACCACAAAAGCAATTTCATGCTTTCTTGTCCTACAAATGAGCTTTCTGCAAAAACCAAACCCCCGTCCCTCGGGGGGCAAGAGAGCAGCCAGAGAATGTCACAGACCCAATTTAGAGGGTCTATTGCAGAATTCAAAAATAACAAAAAAATGTACTACTTATATTTGTGACTTTCTGGTGCGGATCTCTGGCTGGGATAAATATAGACAAATTGCTCCTCATTACCAATAAAAACTGAAACTACTAGAAACAGAGGCATGATGGGACTTGTAGTTCCACAACGGCTGAAGGGCCATCAGCTTCAGGATGGTCACATCCTCCTGTCCCCAGCAAAGGTTATCTTTATTCTGTGCAGTAGAAGATATGCAGAACCAACGTTTATCTGCCCCTGGGAGAAAGGAGTACACGCCTACAGTGAGGGGAAAAAAGTATTTGATCCCCTGCTGATTTTCTAAATTTGCCCACCGGCAAAGAAACGATCAGTCTATCATTTTAATGGTCGGTTTACTTTAACCACTTAAGCACCAGCCTTGTTTTGAGATTTTGGTGTTTACATGTTTAAAACAGTTTTTTTTTGCTAGAAAATTACTTAGAACCCCCAAACATTATATATTGTTTTTCTCTAACACCCTAGAGAATAAAATGGCGGTCGTCGCAATACTTTTTTTTTCCATACAGTATTTGCGCAGCAGTCTTACAAGCGCACTTTTTTGGGAAAAAATTCACTTTTTTGAATAAAAAAAAATATATAAGACACCAGTAAAATTAGCCCAATTTATTTTTTTTATAATGTGAAAGATAATGTTACGCCGAGTAAATTGATACCCAACATGTCACGCTTCAAAATTGCGCCCGCTCGTGGAATGACGACAAATGTTTACCCTTAAAAATCTCCATAGGCGACGTTTAAATAAATTCTACAGGTTGCACGTTTTGCGTTACAGAGGAGGTCTAGTGCTAGAATTATTGCTCTCGCTCTAACGATCGCGGTGATACCTCACATGTGTGGCTTGAACATCGTTTTCATATGCGGGTGCTACTCACGTATGCGTTCGCTTCTGAGCGCGAGATGGGCGGGACGGGGCGCGTTTAAAAAAAAATAAAAAATTATTATTTATTTTACTTTTTTTTTTTTTATACGGTTTAAAAAAAAAATGTCACTTTTATTCCTATTACAAGGAATGTAAACATCCCTTGTAATAGAAAAAAACATGACAGGTCCTCTTAAATATGAGATCTGGGGTCAAAAAGTCCTCAGATCTCATATTTACACAAAAATGCAATAAAAAAAAAAAAAATTGTAATTTAAAAAAATCATTTAAAAATGGTCTCTTTAAGAGCTATGGGCGAAAGTGATGTTTTGATGTCGCTTCTCCATACAATTGGTGGGCAGAAGGGTGGGGGCCATCTTCCCCTCACTCGTCTCCATACTGAGCCATCGAAAGGATGCGATTGCCTTCCGACGGCTCCAGTAAGCGGCGGAAGGCACCGGATCGTGGCGGGAGGAAGGGGCCCCTCTCCCGCCACCGAAAAAAGTGATCTCTCTGCGAATCCGCTGCAGGGACCACTTTTATCTTGTAGCGGACCACCCGCTGAAGAATGGGATACCGGGATTATGGCAGCTAGCAGCTGCCATAACAACCATATCCTCCTTCAAACAGCTGCCATAAAACTGCGGCGGACGGTCCGTAAACGGTTAACAGTAAGAGACAAAATAACAACAAAAATATCCAGAAAAACGCAAAAAAAGTTATAAATTGATTTGCATTTTAGTGAGTGAAATAAGTATTTGACCCCTTCCCAAAACATAACTTAGTACTTGGTGGCAAAACCCTTGTTGGCAATCACAGAGGTCAGACATTTCTTGTAGTTGGCACCAGGTTTGCTCACATCTCAGGAGGGATTTTGTCCCACTCCTCTTTGCAGATCCTCTCCAAGTCATTAAGGTTTTGAGGCTGACGATTAGCATTTCGAACCTTCAGCTCCCTCCACATATTTTCTATGGGGTTAAGGTCTAGAGACTGGCTAGACCACTCCAGGACCTTAATGTGCTTCTTCTTGAGCCCCTCCTTTGTTGCCTTGGCCAGGTGTTTTTGGGTCATTGTCCCAATGGGTCAATGACCCATTTTTAATGCCCTGGCTGAGCAAAGGAGGTTCTTGCCAAAGATTTGGTGGTATATGTCCTGAACCCATTGTCCCTTTGATGTGGTGAAGCTGTCCTGACCCCTTAGCAGAGAAACACCCCCAAAGCATAATGTTTCCACCTCCATTTTTGACAGTACAGATGTTGTTCTTGGGGTCATAGGCAGCATTCCTCCTCCAAAAACGGCGAGTTGATGCCAAAGAGCTCAATTTTGGTCTCATCTGACCACAACACTTTCCCCCGGTTCTCCTCTAAATCATTCCGATGTTCATTAGCAAACCTCAGACGGTCCTGTACATGGGCTTTCTTGAGCAGTGGGACCTTGCGGGCTCTGCAGGATTTCAGTCCTTCATGGCGTAGTGTGTTACCAATTGTTTTCTTGGTGATTATGGTCCCAGGTGTCTTGAGATCATTGGCAAGATTCTCCGTGTAATTCTGGGCTGACTCCTCACCGCCGCAGAGACCACTTTTATCTGAAAGCGTGCCATCCGCTGAAGAAGAGGATACCGGGGTTATGGTAGGTAGCTATGGTAGGTAGCTGCTACCATAACAATGATATCCTTCATCAAAGTGCCGACGTATATCGGCGTGAGCCGGTCCCGAAGTGGTTAAACTGGCCATAAATGGTTCAGTTTTTGCGTTAAGCCAATTGGCAATTCTCCCATCCACTAATTGGATGTGGATTCTTCCCCGGTGTGTCATCGTATTCTGACAGCTGAACTCACCATTGGAATACACCAGGGGTCTTCAAACTACGGCCCTCCAGTTGTTCAGGAACTACAATTCCCATCATGCCTGGTCATGTCTGTGAATGTCAGAGTTTTACAATGCCTCATGGGATGTGTAGTTCCGCAACCGCTGGAGGGTCGTAGTTTGAGGATCCTTGGAATACACTGATCAGCCCTGCAGCTGATTGGCTGCTGTCTCTGATCACATGGACGTTTTTATGAAATCAATCGATTTCATGAGCAGGAATTGTGATAGACGGATCTAAATGTGGATCCAGGTATGAGCAGCTTTAGACCTCATGCCAGGTTTTTATTATAGTCTTTGTCCCCTGCTGGGGAACGTCACCCTGTGAATTAGTTCAGGTGATCATCACCACACAGGAAAGTCCTGGGAAACCTCCAGCCTGGTCCAGGTGTCACCAGATCAGGAGGTCAGGGAAATCATTCATTGGGTACACCTGTCCCAGTGACTCTATTTGTGGAATGTCACTGGGGGGGGGGGGGGGGGGGGGGGCGCACACATAGACAGACTTATTATAATAAGCTGCCTATTGTCGGCATCTCCCACATACTGAAAAGACCAAAAGTTAAAAAAACGTACTTGGTGCCGATCTTCTCATTTGTCTTTTCAAGACATCTATAACAGTCTTAACCACTTGCTCACTGGGCACTTTTACCCCCTTTCCTGCCCAGGCCAATTTTCATCTTTCAGCAATGCAATACTGACAATTGCTCGGTCATGTAACACTGTACCCATGTGACATTTTTATCAATTTTTTTCACACAAATAGCGCTCTTTCTTTTGGTGGTAATTACCGATGAGTGTTTTTTGCTAAACTAAAAAAGACCGGAAATATTGAAAAAACAAAAACAAAAAGTTTGATGGTCGTGGATGAATGGCACAACAATGGGCCCCAGGATCTCGACATTATGGTGGACACATCGGAACACTTTTGACACATTTTTGGAAAGATTGACAATTATACAGCAATCGGTGCTATAAAAATGCACTGATTACTTTATAAATGGCGGGGAAGAGGATAACACTAGGGGGGCGATCAAGGGGTTAACTGTGTTCCCTAATGTGTGTTCTAACTGTAGGGGGAGGGGACTGACTATAGGAGATGAGAGATCGTGGTTCCTAGCTATTAGGAACTCACGATCTGCCTCTCCTGTCCTCACAGAACAGGGACGTGTGTGCGTTTACACACACACACACACACACACACACACACACACACACACACACACACACACACACACACACACACACACACACACACCCCTGTTCTGCCTCTTACCCGCGACCGCTCGTGGCCGGCGGTCATCACGAGCATTAGCACCCCCACAATGCAGCGGGCGCCTGCTATCCCGCTTAAAGGAGCCGACGTACAGCTACGATGGCTCGCAGGATTGTGCCGACCTGTCGCCGTATAATGGCGGCGGATGGTCGGCAAGTGGTTAATAATGATAATTACTAATTATTTTATTATGTGTTAGGGTTCGGCCCCTTTCACACTTCGCAGTCGCATAACAAGTTGTACCAAATGATTCCCAATGATAACCATTCATATCTGTGCGACTTCAAAGTAGTCCCTGTACTACGTTGGTCTGACTTTGATGCGAGTTGAGCTCCACGGACCTCAGGCATTCCCTGAAATCGCCGCAAAATCCTGGCCGCAAAACCATGCGACTTTCAAGTGAAGGGGCCTTTCATAGGTCATGTGACTCAAAAACCGCATCGAAAACGTAACACGGGTGCGTTAATAATGCGTTCTTGCTGCTTTTTCAATGCATTTGAACTGGGAGGTCTGTTTTTTTTTTTTTAGCTGACCAAAAATGCACCAAGCTGGATTTTTAACACCCCCCAATGGAAGCCCACTGGACCAGTGTGAAGACATACCATACATAGAATTTAAAGGGATACATTTTATCTTAATCTTTTCTTGCCAATAATGGCTGACAATAAATTCATATTCATTTAAATTCATGATATTAATTAAAAACACTGAATAAAAATGTGCAAATCGTGCATAAAAAACGCTCCAAAGTTGTGCATAAAAACGTGTAGAAAGAAAAAAAAAAAAAAAAAACGTTAAAACGCTCAAAGACACTACACTCAAGTGTAAATGCAGCCTTAGAGTGCCCCCCACTCTGGATGAGGGAGCACAGGGGGCACAGTAGAGAGCAGCATTGTCATAGGGGAGAAGAGGGGGGAGTGTTAGATGTATTATGAGATTTGGATACACTAGAACTGCATAATTAATCATCAAGAATCGTTATCGCGATCTCGACTAAAGCGTTTCCCGATTCATTCTATGCAAACAATTCTCTCTGCTCTCCTGAAGCCACAGACATCAAAAGAAACGGAGAAAAACTGGGCAGTCTGCCAAGAATCACAACATTCTTTATCAGTGGAACTTAAGTATAAACATTGTAACAGTTTGTCAATGGAATAGACTTTGTGTGCAAGTGAAAAAGTTTAACCACTTAAACACTAAACCTTTTTCTTACATTTGATGGTTTCAAGTTAAAATCATTTTATTTTTTGCTAGAAAATTACTTAGAACCCCCAAACATTATATACACACTTTATATTATATTCACCCTAGAGAATAAAATGGTGGTTTATGTCACACTGTATTTGCGCAGCGGTCTTTCAAATGCAATTTTTTGGGGGAAAAATGACTAACCGCTTCCCGACCGCCTCACGCAGATATACTGGGGCATAAGGGCAGGTACAGGCAAATTAACGTACCTGTACGTTGCCCTTTAAGAGGCAGGTTGCGGGTGCACGTGTTCGCCGGGAGCTCCGTAACCGTGATCGCGTGTTCCGTGGACTCGATATCCGCGGGGATACCCGCGATCGTCTCACGGGGAGATGCTAATGTAAACAAGCATTTCCCATTTCTGCCTAGTGACAGTGTCACTGATCAGTATTGTGTCACACACAGCCTCTCACAGTTAGAATCACTCCCTAGGACCCACTTAACCTCTACAGCGCCACCTAGTGGTTAACCCCCAGTCATGTTTTTACAGTAATCAATGCAATCAATGCAATGCAATGTAATCAATGTAATGTTTTAGCATTGGTCGCTGTATTAATGCCAATGGTCCCAAAAACGGGTCAAAAGTGTCCAATGTGTCCACCGTAATGTCACAGTCGCAATAAAAATCACTGATCACCACTATTACTAGTAAAAAAAAAAAAAATTAAAAAAAAAAATGCTATAAAACTATCCCCTATTTTATAGACGCTATAACTTTTGCGCAAACCAATCAATATATGCTTATTATGTGATTTTTTTTTTTTTTTACCAAAAATATGTAGAAGAATACGTCGGCCTAAACAATCGGGGGAAAAAAAATTATATATTTTCTGGGTATATTTCTTATAGCAAAAAGTAAAAAATATTGCTTTTTTTTTCTAAATTGTCGCTCCTTTTTTGTTTATTGCGTAAAAAAATAAAAAGCACAGAGGTGATCAAATATCACCAAAAGAAAGCTCTATTTGTGGGGGAAAAAAAAAGGACGCCAATTTTGTTTGGGAGCCACGCCGTACGACCACGCAATTGTCAGTTAAAGCGACGCAGTGCCGAATCGCAAAAAGTGCTCTGGTCTTTGGCCAGCCAAATGGTCCGGGGCTGAAGTGGTTAAGCTGAATGTTTTCCTGAATAGCCCGAAAAATAAATAAATAAATAAATAAATAAATAAATAAAAACACCGCATGCATGGTCAGCTTTCATAATAACTGGAAGGGGTTGGATCTGCATATAATATAAGCAGAAAATCAGTAGGGAATAAATTAAAACAAGGACATCCTGTTTCTGATTCCAGACTCTGAAGGTATAACAAATAAAAAGGACGCTTTACTATTCATAACCGCACTGAGTAATCTGGCAATATTTAATGAGCCCTGGGGCGGCTCAGAGAACCTCGACAATCGCTGCCATCCTACAAGCACATGATGCATGGATAGAGCTCTGCATTATTCACATCGGCGCCGGCCGGGGGAATCGCAAAGGTAACTAAAAGTTTAAAGCGGAAGTAATCCCATCCATGAAACAGGTTCATTTCTGACACGTGCCGGAGATGTAACACTCCCATTGGTTGTGCTCTCAACCAAACTGTCAAACCAGCCAATGGCCGGTGTCATAACTGATCACATGTGCAGCATCATAGCAGCTGAAGATCAAAACAGAGGCCAAGATGGCGGCTTCCTTGGCTGAGAATGATAGGGGGGGGGGTTTACTTCCACTTTAAAAAAAAAAAATCTGTGATTCTCCATGGAGATGGTTCACATCTCCACTGCAAAACGCCTGAAGCTCAAAACAAGGTTTTGGTTTTTTTTGCAGATTTTGGGTGTTTTTTTGCTTTTTTTACGTTGGTGACCTTTTGACCTGTACTAAATTGCAGCAAAGACGCGGCAAAATCACAGCTAACCGCAAAACCACGCAACTTTCTGCCTGAAAACACTACGCTCAGGTGTGACTGGGGTCTAAGCGTTTGCACTTTTCTTCTTAAGGCTGGGTTCACATTGCAGCGATGCAGGAACGCCGCGAATCCGCTGCAGGTTCCCGCATCGCATGCCTCCCGGCGGCAGTTCACACTGCCCTATGCGAACTGCTGGGAGTGTCAGTGAAATGTTAATGACACCCCCAGATCAGTTGGCATATCGCAGTGCGATCTGCAAACTCGGACAGGAATCGGATCGCATGGTGTGAACACCCATGCGATCTGATTCTGCTGCGGACCAAAAAAAGGGTCCTGTGCGAGTTTGGGCCGGATGCGATGCGAGTTCAGCCATACTATCTGTATGGCTAAACTCGCATCGCACAGAGATCGGATGTGATTTGCACTGCAGTGCGGTGCGAATCACATCCGATCTCATAAACTGCTGCAGTGTGAACCCAGCCTTAGGGGACTTTCTCCCACTTCACATTTTCACCAGCTTTCATTCCGTCACTTCTACTATGCTTTTTGGTCACCACTGTCCCAACTGTCCCAACTGTCCCAACTGTCCCACTCAATTTCTTCATTTCTGGCTCCTCCTATATTTTGGGACTTACTTTTCTATTGATCACACATCTATATTATAGAATTTACTTCTATCCACAGAAGGAGCCCACACCCACCGTTATTCGGACATTGTTTCTTTGGGACTCCACATGTGCGCCTGGCTGTCTCCACTCGGTCACCTCAACATCCGTGGCAGACACTTCCTACAGTCCTTGTCCTCCAGCCTCCTAAATACAGCATTCCTACAGTCCTTGTCCTCCAGCCTCCTAAATACAGCATTTCTACAGTCCTTGTCCTCCAGCCTCCTATATACAGCATTCCTACAGTCCTTGTCCTCCAGCCTCCTAAATACAGCATTCCTACAGTCCTTGTCCTCCAGCCTCCTATATACAGCATTCCTACAGTCCTTGTCCTCCAGCCTCCTAAATACAGCATTCCTACAGTCCTTGTCCTCCAGCCTCCTATATACAGCATTCCTACAGTCCTTGTCCTCCAGCCTCCTAAATACAGCATTCCTACAGTCCTTGTCCTCCAGCCTCCTATATACAGCATTCCTACAGTCCTTGTCCTCCAGCCTCCTAAATACAGCATTCCTACAGTCCTTGTCCTCCAGCCTCCTATATACAGCATTCCTACAGTCCTTGTCCTCCAGCCTCCTAAATACAGCATTCCTACAGTCCTTGTCCTCCAGCCTCCTAAATACAGCATTCCTACAGTCCTTGTCCTCCAGCCTCCTATATACAGCATTCCTACAGTCCTTGTCCTCCGGCCTCCTATATACAGCATTCCTACAGTCCTTGTCCTCCGGCCTCCTATATACAGCATTCCTACAGTCCTTGTCCTACAGCGGTTGTATACCCGCTGGAACAATAAAATAAAAAACAAAACCTAGACGGCAAGGGCATAATGAGCTAGTATGCAACGCATGCGTGTGGGAGACTACTTTCTGGAAAAGTCCGGAGTCTGCCAGGCTTTCAGCCGAGAATCCCTGGTGCGCATGCGCTGCTGCAGTCAGCGGGCCATTGCGAGGGGAATATCTCCTAAACTGTACAGGTTTAGGAGATATTCTTCTTTACCTACAGGTGAGCCTTATTATAGGCCTTATTATATATATAGGCTTACCTGTAGGTAAAAGTAATAAAATTGACTATGCAACCGCTTTAACTTAAAAGCGGAGTGCCACCCAAAAGTGGAACTTCCACTTTAAGCTCACCTCACCCCCTTACATGCCACATTTGGCATGTCTTTTTTTTTTTTTTTTTTTGGGGGGGGGGGGGGGGGTACCTAGTTTTGACAGATACCCAGCTCCTCCTCTCCCCCTCCCTCCTTGCAGTCTTCTAGGACACATCACAGGTCCCAGAAGATTGCCCGGCCACTGAAAAGGCGCACCCAGCTGTGAAGCCGCAAGCTGCCATATATGTAGACGCTATCAATTTTGCAAAAACCAATCAATATTCACTTATTGTGATTTTGTTTTCTTTTTGTATGTAGAAGAATATATAATCGGGATAAACTGAGGAATACATTTTATATATAATATATATATATATATATATATATATATATATATATTCATATTCATATATTCTTGGGGGGATATTTATTATATCAAAAAGTAAAAAATATTGCTTTTTTTTTCTAAATTGTTGGTATTTTGTTGTTTATAGTGCAAAAAATATAAACCGCAGAGGTGATCAAATACCACCAAAAGAAAGCTCTATTTGTGGGGAAAAAGGGACATCAATTTTGTTTGAGCACAATGTCGCACGACCGCACAATTGTCAGTTAAAGCGACGCAGTGCCGTATAGCAAAAAATGGCCTGGTCATTAATGGCAAATCCTTCTGGCAATGAAGTGATTAAAAATGATTTGCACCAAAATAATATACTGCAAAAATCTGCAACAAAAACTCTTTACCAAAACGGTCGTCCCGCGATTTACCCCGGATCCCTAGGCGAGGTTTATATAGACATGGGCAGGCCAGGTGGATCCCCTCGGGGGGGAAGGATCATCTGCTGGAGGTGTGAGCACACCCTGCCCTCCAACCACCACATCTTCCTCCCCATCCCTATAATTACATGGTGAGAATGTCAGGGACAGCCCATATACATGCCAATTAGTGGCACAGCGTGTCTAAAGTCTTTTCTGCAGATAATTTACACCTGTATGGGCACCTCGAGGAAAGCAAAGTTCTAACTGGTTACCGTATACGGGATTGTGCATTATATACTACATTATATACTACACCTTGTAATTATAGAGTGCCAGGCTGCATGTGACACAATACTGGAAAACAAAAATTCTATACAAAGTCTGAGAAACCACCAAATTCACCATCACCGCCTTCCACTAACCACCAGCTGCTCCGACCAATTCTGACATTTCTCACATTCATGTTAAAATCAGCAATTTTTGTTGCTAGCAAAATTACTCAGACCTCCCACCATTATATAGTTTATGAAAGCAGAGGCCCTGGAGAATACAATGGTGGCTGTTGCAATTTTCTATGTCACACTGTAATTGCGCAGCCGTTTATCAAACGCAAATTTTCAGGGAAAAAAAATATATATAATAAATAATTTAATGCATTTTATGCACACAAATATAATTTATATAATAGATTTTATTTTAACCACTTGACCACTGGGCACTTAAACCCCCTTCCTAACCAGACCAATTTTCAGCTTTCGGTGCTCTCACATTTTGAATGACAATTACTCAGTCATGCAACACTGTACCCAAATGCAATTTTTGTCCTTTTTTTCACACAAATAGAGCTTTCTTTTGGTGGTATTTAATTTTTTGCGCTATAAATCAAAAAAGACTTAAAATTTGTTTTAAAAAAAAATCTTTGTTTCTGTTAAAATTTATTGCAGAGTATTGGCCGAGTATTGGCCGAGTATTGGCCGAGTATTGGCCGAGTATTGGCCGAGTATTGGCCGAGTATTGGCCGAGTATTGGCCGAGTATTGGCCGAGTATTGGCCGAGTATTGGCCGAGTATTGGCCGAGTACTGGCCGCGTACTGGCCGAGTACTGGCCGCGTACTGGCCGCGTACTGGCCGCGTACTGGCCGTGTACTGGCAGCGTACTGGCAGCGTACTGGCAGCGTACTGGCAGCGTACTGGCAGCGTACTGGCAGAGTAGTGCAGCGTACTGGCAGAGTAGTGCAGCGTACTGGCAGAGTAGTGCAGCGTAGTGGCAGAGTAGTGCAGCGTAGTGGCAGAGTAGTGCAGCGTAGTGGCAGAGTAGTGCAGCGTACTGGCAGAGTAGTGCAGCGTAGTGGCAGAGTAGTGCAGCGTAGTGGCAGAGTAGTGCAGCGTAGTGGCAGAGTAGTGCAGCGTAGTGGCAGAGTAGTGCAGCGTAGTGGCAGAGTAGTGCAGCGTAGTGGCAGAGTAGTGCAGCGTAGTGGCAGAGTAGTGGCAGAGTAGTGGCAGAGTAGTGCAGCGTAGTGGCAGAGTAGTGGCAGAGTAGTGCAGCGTAGTGGCAGAGTAGTGGCAGAGTAGTGCAGTGTAGTGGCAGAGTAGTGCAGCGTATTGGCAGACCAGATTAGTGCCGAGTATTGGCCGAGTACTGGCTGAATATTGGCAGAGTATTGGTAGAATATTGCAGAGTACTGGCAGAGTACTGGCAGAGTACTGGCACTGAGCAGCATGTGGGCACTATAGATCTAGCCCACAGCGTTTCTACAAACGATCTCTTTCCCTCTCGCCTCGCACTGTACAGACTGATACAGAGAGTGGAGGGAGGAACCGGCGTCATGACATGATGCCGGTTTGTTTACAAGTGATGGTGCCCATTTACCGTGATCCGCCTGCGGTCACGGATGTTTCCGGGAGTGCGCCCCAGGGGGGCACACGAGAGCAACATTCCAGGAGGACATCCATGGACACCCTCCCAGAATAAGCCGACCGCACTGTAGCCGTCTTTCGGCTGTGGCCCGGTTGGCAAGTGGTTAAATAAAAAGAAGAAGAAGATGTTGTGCCAACTGAAGCTGTCAGAATGTAACATTTCCACTCCTGTGAAGTGGTGACAATTGGTACCTAAAAATCTCCACAGGCCACCTTTTACATGCTAGAGTTAAATGTGAGCTCTGGAATTAGAATTATTGCTAGAAGTCTCCGTTCACATTGACTGCGGCTCTGAAATTGTGCAACTTCATCTGAAATCACACGATTTCAAATCGGCCTGTCAGTGCAACATCAGGTGCCAATTTGAAGACATCGGTGCAGCTTCATGCTCAGATGTCTATTCAAGTCGCATGGAAATCGCCCAAAGTAGTGCATGTACTACTTTCTCAAATCGATGCGGCACCGCAAAGTCGGCTTCATATTGATTTGAATAGTGCGACTGCCAGCAATCGGATGCAACTTGGCATGCGATTTGTTCTGAAAATCGCATGACAAGTTGCTAAAACATGAACTGGGGCTGACTTCGACACAACTTTGGTGCAATCACTGTTTACATAAGCATGCAGGACCAATATATACGTTCGCATTTGTGAGGGAGACTGGGGGGGCCGGAGAGATCTGTCATTTATTTACTTTTTTTTTTTAATTTAACTTTATTGCTGTCACAAGGGATGAACAACATCCTTTGTAATAGCTGGCGCAGTGACAGGTACTCTTTATTGAGAGATCTGCAGTCTAGTAGACACCCAATTCCTTCTCTGCCTTTCAAAGCAGCTGATCAAATCTAACTTTATTGCTATCACAAGGGGTGAACAAGACAGCTTGTGATAGCTGGGGTAGTGATAGGTACTCTTTATTGAGAGATCTGGGGTCTATTAGACCCCTAATCTCCCCTCTGCCCTCCAATGATCATAAATAAATGGAGACGGGTTTGATCAGATGCTTGCCTAGCCAGGTACATCCTAAGGGCTGTTATCCCGAGTCTTCATAGAACATACCAAGCCACATTGTATAACCAACAACCGATCATTCACACTCCATAACATTAAGGGGGGGGGGGGGGGTCCAGTCTCTGATCACAGCTGGCAGACATGTACACTGTGCTGGAGGGGGCTTCACTTTCCTGAGCAAAGCACCTAGGGAAGGAAGATCCATACTGTGTGCAAAGGCCCCGAAGGCTGCACAGCAAGTTCCACAGGTAAGTCTCCGGGGGGTTGGATCCTGAAATACTCGTACTTCTATTGTAAATGGAATTCCACAGGTTGTCAACTTCTGAGCTCCTTATACTTGTGGTCATTGGGAAGAATTACCCCCCTTACAGATAGCTAAAAAGATCAATGGTGTCAGTGGGAACTTATCTGAGAGGCAGAAATTGGCCATTGCTCAAGGAACCCCTACAACCTCTGGAGGAATCCTACGGCTCCATGGAATCCTGGTTGAGAAACCACACACTATACAATCCAAGGGTGCAAAACACCAAAACCGAAATGTACAATCCTATTCACTGAGTGCGACCTTCCTAATCTACCGGCATGGCAGAGCAATACTCTGCAGAAAATCCTACAAACCACCACCCACTTGTGTGACTCCGATATTGTGTAAGGGTGCATTCACGCCTGAGCGTAGCGTTTTCAAGCAGAAAATCGCCCAAATTTACAGCGATTTTGTAGCGGTTTTTGCAGCTTTTTTTACTGCGATTCGCTGCGTTTCTTACCGCGATTTTGTGCAGGGCAAAAGGTCACCAATGTTAAAAGAAAAACGCCAAATCTGCTCAATTCAAGCGACAAAAAAGGGTCTGGAACTTGTTTGAGCTTAAGGCTGGGTTCACACTGCTGCGATGCGGGAACGCTGCGAATCTACTGCGGGTTCCCGCATCGCATGCCTCCCGGCGGCAGTTCACACTTGAACCCAGCCTCAGGCGTTCGGCTTCAGGCGACATGGAGTGGGGATGTGAACCATCTCCATTGAGAATAATAGATTTTTTCCCCTCCAGCGTCTTGTAACTTCAGGCTTCAAGCTACACAACGCTCAGGTGTGAATGGGGTCTAAGGGAGGCCGTCTACAACCCTTTTTTTTTTTTTTTTTTGGATAAACCCTCAAAATAACTTTCCAGTCTCAGGGAACCCCCCATAATAATTACTAGATCTACTAGTCCCAGTACATTAGTGTGATGGGGAGTGGGAAGAGGAGGAGGACGCTCCTTATATGTGATTGGAGGGAAGAATCCTCCATACAGATCGCTAGAAAGAGGATCGGTGTCAGAGGTCACTCATCTGAGATCAGAGATCACTCCGGAGGATCATCCCCGGGACTTCATATCACAGGAAACCAGGAGAAGGAATTCTACACAAATCAGATGATAACCCAAAACATCACAACCAATCAGAGAAACAACGCAGGGGGCTACAAACCCCCCCCCCCCCCCATATACAAAAGGGAGTACAACACCCCCAACATATAAAACTCCAGAGACTACAGCCCTCCCCCCCCCATATACAACATAGGAGACTACAACCCTCCCCCCCCCATATATATATACAACATAGGAGACTACAACCCTCCCCCCCCATATACACAACATAGGAGACTACAACCCTCCCCCCCATACAACAAAAGGGAGTACAACACCCCCAAGATATAAAACTCCGGAGACTACATCCCCCCCAATATACAACACAGGGGACTACGACCCCCCCCCCCATATACAATATAGGAGACTACAACTCTCTCTCCCCCCCCATATACAATATAGGAGACTACAACTCTCCCCCCCCCATATACAATATAGGAGACTACAACTCTCCCCCCCCCATATACAATATAGGAGACTACAACTCTCCCCCCCCCATATACAATATAGGAGACTACAACTCTCCCCCCCCCATATACAATATAGGAGACTACAACTCTCCCCCCCCCATATACAATATAGGAGACTACAACTCTCCCCCCCCATATACAATATAGGAGACTACAACTCTCCCCCCCATATACAATATAGGAGACTACAACTCTCCCCCCCATATACAATATAGGAGACTACAACTCCCCCCCCCCCCATATACAACATAGGAGACTACAACTCCCCCCCCCCCATATACAACATAGGAGACTACAACTCTCCCCCCCCCCCCATATACAACATAGGAGATTACAACTCTCCCCCCCATATACAACATAGGAGACTACAACTCTATCCCCCCATATACAACATAGGAGACTACAACTCTCCCCCCCATATACAACATAGGAGACTACAACTCTCCCCCCCCCCCATATACAACATAGGAGACTACAACTCTCCCCCCCATATACAACATAGGAGACTACAACTCTCCCCCCCATATACAACATAGGAGACTACAACTCTCCCCCCCCCCATATACAACATAGGAGACTACAACTCTCCCCCCCCATATACAACATAGGAGACTACAACTCTCCCCCCCCATATACAACATATGAGACTACAACTCTATCCCCCCATATACAACATAGGAGACTACAACTCTCCCCCCCCCCATATACAACATAGGAGACTACAACTCTCCCCCCCCCATATACAACATAGGAGACTACAACTCTCCCCCCCCATATACAACATAGGAGACTACAACTCTCCCCCCCATATACAACATAGGAGACTACAACTCTCCCCCCCCATATACAACATAGGAGACTACAACTCTCCCCCCCATATACAACATAGGAGACTACAACTCTCCCCCCCATATACAACATAGGAGACTACAACTCTCCCCCCCATATACAACATAGGAGACTACAACTCTCCCCCCCCATATACAACATAGGAGACTACAACCCTCCCCCCCCCATATACAACATAGGAGACTACAACCCTCCCCCCCATATACAACATAGGAGACTACAACCCTCCCCCCCATATACAACATAGGAGACTACAACCCTCCCCCCCCATATACAACATAGGAGACTACAACTCCCCCCCCCCCCCATATACAACATAGGAGACTACAACCCCCCCTCCCCCATATGCAACATAGGAGACTACAGCCTCCCCCATATATACAACATAGCGGACTAGTTCGGTATCTCAGTGTTTCTTATGTCACAAAACTTTGTTCTTATACTAATGGAAACCACAAACATTACACAACAGAAAAAAAGGGAACAAAAACAAACTTGTAACAAACTAATATCATCAACTTGTAGAGAGAGGAGAAAAAAACTCTATAAGAGATGAGAGGAGAGAAGAGAGAAGTATACAGCAAGTCACATAGAGATACATAGGAAGGACTCCCCACATCCCACCATTGTGAGGACAGTCACCCGTCACCATCATTTGTCACCCGTCACCCCAACATTCATCACCACACTTCATTCCCCCCTCCCATCATTCACCACCCTTCACCTTCCCCATCATTCACAATTCATTCCCCCTCCTCCTTCATTCACCACCCATCATTCACCACCCTTCATTCCCCCTCCATCATTCACCGCTCTTCATTCCCCCTCCATCATTCCCCTTCCATCATTCACCACCCTTCATCCCCCCTCCCATCATTCACCCCCCTCATTCACCACCATTCACTCCCCCATCATTCATCACCCTTCATTCTCCTCTATCATTCATCACCCTTCCTTCTCCCCCATCATTCATCACACTTCATTCTCCCCCCCACATCATTATTCTTCACCAACCCTCCCCCCCCCCATCACCCTTCATTCTCCCCCATCACTCATCCCCATCATTCATCACCCTTCATTCTCCCCCATCACTCTTCATTCTCCGTTCTCCCCATCACCCTTCATTCCCCCATCATCATTCATCACCCATCATTCATCACCCTTCATTCTCCCCCCATCATCCGTCACCCTTCATTCATCACCCTTCATTCTCCCCCATCACTTATCACTCTTCATTCTACCACATCATTCAGCACCCTTCATCCCCCCCCCCCCCATCACCCTTCATTCTCCCTCGTTATTCACTACCCTTCATTCTCCCCCATCATCACCCCTCATTCTCCACTCATAACCCTTCATTCATCACTCATCACTCCTCATTCTCCCCCACCCATCACTCCTCATTCTCCCCCATCACTCATCACTCCTCATTCTCCCCCGGTCGGTATTACCGGATGATTTTCACCACCAGGCAGACGATGAGGAGGGTGCTGAAGCCGCAGACGAAGATGAAGACACTGCGGATGGTGGGCATGTATTCCCGGATGGAGCTGACTCGAGTCACCCCGGCGGTGTCGTTGCTCGGAGTCCCCGGGGTCTCGGCGGTGCTGTTCCCGGTGATGGCCAGTACTGATCCTCCTCCGTCTTGTTCTCTCCGGTACACTGAGCCGCCCAGAGCTCCGCACACCGCAACCCACAGCAACACCACCAGCCATGTCATCTTCATCCTCCCCGATCACAGTCCTCCGCTCCGTCCGCTCTCCGTGCAGGAAATGGGAACCCGGAAGAGTTCTGCACACCGTGTATGGAGAGAGGCGGAGCTGTCACTCAGCGTATCCCAGGCAACCGGGGACCACCAACCACTGACAGGGCCCCCGGGACTGGCCTGAGGGCCACACTTCATACACACATGAAGAATGGGGGGAGATAAAACTGTTATCATAAATTAGGGTTAGAACCCCTGTCAGGTGCTGTCTCTGTTCCAGTGGGGAGATTTCCCTTCACTTCCTGTTCAATAATCACAACAGGAAATGAAAGGAAATCTCTCAAAGTCAGGGTATCCCGGGGTGTCACCAGAATAAATGTCCCCAGCGGAGGAATTCCCCTCTATTGCTGTCATGGAAACAATAAAACGTTCAGCGATAACATAGATTACCAATTGTCCTCATTCTGAAAAGGTCTGTTCAAAGGGAAACAAATACCCCCAGAGGTGTCCCCAGAAATAAATGTCCCCAGAGGTGTCCCCAGAAATAAATGTCCCCACAGGTGTCATGTCCCCAGAAACAAATGTCCCCAGCGGTGTCCCCAGTGATGTCCCCAGAAACAAATGTCCCCAGCGGTGTCCTCAGAAACAAACATCCCCAGGAGTGTGCCCAGAAACAAATGTCCCCAGCAGTGCCTCAGAAACAAGTGTCCCCAGGAACAAACGTCCCCAGCAGTGTCCTCAGAAACAAATGTCCCCAGCGGTGTCCCCAGGAACAAACATCCCCAGCAGTGTCCTCAGAAACAAACGTCCCCAGCGGTGTCCCCAGGAACAAACGTCCCCAGCAGTGTCCTCAGAAACCAATGTCCCCAGCGGTGTCCCCAGGAACAAATGTCCCCAGCAGTGTCCGCAGAAACAAGTGTCCCCAGGAACAGAGGGCGCCAGCAGTGTCCTCAGAAACAAATGTCCCCAGGGGTGTCTTCAGAAACAAACATCCCCAGTGATGTCCCCAGAAACAAATGTCCCCAGCAGTGTCCTCAGAAACAAATGTCCCCAGCGGTGTCCCCAGGAACAAACATCCCCAGCAGTGTCCTCAGAAACAAATGTCCCCAGTGGTGTCCCCAGAAACAAATGTTCCCAGCGGTGTCCTCAGAAACAAACATCCCCAGCAGTGTCCCCAGAAACAAGTGTCCCCAGTGGTGTCCCCAGGAACAAACGTCCCCAGCAGTGTTCTCAGAAACAAATGTCCCCAGCGGTGTCCCCAGGAACAAACGTCCCCAGCAGTGTCCTCAGAAACAAATGTCCCCAGCGGTGTCCCCAGGAACAAACGTCCCCAGCAGTGTCCCCAGAAACAAATGTCCCCAGCGGTGTCCCCAGGAACAAACGTCCCCAGCAGTGTCCTCAGAAACAAATGTCCCCAGCAGTGTCCCCAGGAACAAAGGGCGCCAGCAGTGTCCTCAGAAACAAATGTCCCCAGGGGTGTCCTCAGAAACAAACATCCCCAGTGATGTCCCCAGAAACAAATGTCCCCAGCAGTGTCCTCAGAAACAAGTGTCCCCAGCGGTGTCCCCAGGAACAAACATCCCCAGCAGTGTCCTCAGAAACAAATGTCCCCAGCGGTGTCCCCAGGAACAAATATCTCCAGCAGTGTCCTCAGAAACAAATGTCCCCAGCGGTGTCCCCAGGAACAAACGTCCCCAGCAGTGTCCTCAGAAACAGATGTCCCCAGCGGTGTCCCCAGGAACAAACGTCCCCAGCAGTGTCCCCAGAAACAAATGTCCCCAGCGGTGTCCCCAGGAACAAACGTCCCCAGCAGTGTCCTCAGAAACCAATGTCCCCAGCGGTGTCCCCAGGAACAAACGTCCCCAGCAGTGTCCTCAGAAACAAATGTCCCCAGCGGTGTCCCCAGGAACAAACGTCCCCAGCAGTGTCCTCAGAAACAAATGTCCCCAGCGGTGTCCCCAGGAACAAACGTCCCCAGCAGTGTCCCCAGAAACAAATGTCCCCAGCGGTGTCCCCAGAAACAAATGTCCCCAGCGGTGTCCCCAGGAACAAACGTCCCCAGCAGTGTCCTCAGAAACAAATGTCCCCAGCAGTGTCCCCAGGAACAAAGGGCGCCAGCAGTGTCCTCAGAAACAAATGTCCCCAGGGGTGTCCTCAGAAACAAACATCCCCAGTGATGTCCCCAGGAACAAACGTCCCCAGCAGTGTCCTCAGAAACCAATGTCCCCAGCGGTGTCCCCAGGAACAAACGTCCCCAGCAGTGTCCTCAGAAACAAATGTCCCCAGCGGTGTCCCCAGGAACAAACGTCCCCAGCAGTGTCCTCAGAAACAAATGTCCCCAGCGGTGTCCCCAGGAACAAACGTCCCCAGCAGTGTCCCCAGAAACAAATGTCCCCAGCGGTGTTCCCAGGAACAAACGTCCCCAGCAGTGTCCTCAGAAACAAATGTCCCCAGCGGTGTCCCCAGAAGCAAATGTCCCCAGCAGTGTCCTCAGAAATAAATGTCCCCAGCAGTGTCCCCAGGAACAAAGGGCGCCAGCAGTGTCCTCAGAAACAAATGTCCCCAGGGGTGTCCTCAGAAACAAACATCCCCAGTGATGTCCCCAGAAACAAATGTCCCCAGCAGTGTCCTCAGAAACAAGTGTTCCCAGTGGTGTCCCCAGGAACAAGCATCCCCAGCAGTGTCCTCAGAAACAAATGTCCCCAGCGGTGTCCCCAGGAACAAACGTCCCCAGGGTGTCCTCAGAAACAAATGTCCCCAGCGGTGTCCCCAGGAACAAACGTCCCCAGCAGTGTCCTCAGAAACAAATGTCCCCAGCGGTGTCCCCAGGAACAAACGTCCCCAGCAGTGTCCTCAGAAACAGATGTCCCCAGCGGTGTCCCCAGGAACAAACGTCCCCAGCAGTGTCCCCAGAAACAAATGTCCCCAGCGGTGTCCCCAGGAACAAATGTCCCCAGCAGTGTCCTCAGAAACCAATGTCCCCAGCGGTGTCCCCAGAAACAATTGTCCCCAGCAGTGTCCTCAGAAACAAATGTCCCCAGCGGTGTCCCCAGGAACAAAGGGCGCCAGCAGTGTCCTCAGAAACAAATGTCCCCATGTCCCCAGAAACAAATGTCCCCAGCAGTGTCCTCAGAAAAAAGTGTCCCCAGCGGTGTCCCCAGGAACAAACATCCCCAGCAGTGTCCTCAGAAACAAATGTCCCTAGCAGTGTCCCCAGGAACGAATGTCCCCAGCAGTGTCCTCAGAAACAAATGTCCCCAGCGGTGTCCCCAGGAACAAACGTCCCCAGCAGTGTCCGCAGAAACAAATGTCCCCAGCGGTGTCCCCAGGAACAAAGGGCGCCAGCAGTGTCCTCAGAAACAAATGTCCCCAGGGTGTCCTCAGAAACAAACATCCCCAGTGATGTCCCCAGAAACAAATGTCCCCAGCTGTGTCCTCAGAAACAAGTGTCCCCAGGAACAAACGTCCCCAGCATTGTCCTCAGAAACAAATGTCCCCAGCGGTGTCCCCAGGAACAAACATCCCCAGCAGTGTCCTCAGAAACAAATGTCCCAAGTGGTGTCCCCAGAAACAAACATCCCCAGTGATGTCCCCAGAAACAAATGTCCCCAGTGGTGTCCCCAGGAACAAACGTCCCCAGCAGGGTCCTCAGAAACAAATGTCCCCAGCGGTGTCCCCAGAAACAAACGTCCCCAGCAGTGTCCTCAGAAACAGATGTCCCCAGCGGTGTCCCCAGGAACAAACGTCCCCAGCAGTGTCCCCAGAAACAAATGTCCCCAGCGGTGTCCCCAGGAACAAAGGGCGCCAGCAGTGTCCCCAGAAACAAATTTCCCCAGCAGTGTCCTCAGAAACAAGTGTCCCCAGGAACAAACGTCCCCAGCAGTGTCCTCAGAAACAAATGTCCCCAGTGGTGTCCCCAGAAACAAATATCCAGAGCGGGCTGTATTAAGGTCCTGCCTGGTCATAGGTGGTGTTTGCACCTGTGAGAGGCATTAGAACGCAGTCTGGTTGGACGCATTGGGTACCAATCTCTCTCTCGGAGCCAATCAGTGGGCACGTTTGTCTTGCTGTGTATTCCAGAAGAGGGTACTTAAGGTGCTGAAGTCGCGTGGTTCTGGGTTCTGGTCCAGAAGTTGTTGCCCCCAGCCCCTCATGGCCTGGGGTGCTAATCCATCCATTTCCGAGGCTCGGAACTGGCTAGTCTGAGGAACAGTAACTGGAAGGAGGATTCTAAGGTGTTCCGGTGCCGTCCTGGGTTTTGGAGAGGCCCAGCAACTCGTCATGCAACCAGGGGAGGACTCCTCAGTAAGAGGGCCACGCGCGAGGCTGGCTGCTCGGTAAGAGCCTGGAAGCTGAGCTGTTAAGGGCGCTAATTGAATCTGCATTTCTTACAGTATCGCAAGATTCTGGTACAGTAAGAAAAGTTCCTACCTATATCCTTCCGTTTGCAGCTAAGTTCCTGTGAGCATCTAAGTTTTCAACCAAGTCTGTGGCAGAGACTTTGATAAACTAAAATTACTTGTTGGCTGCTAGAATCCATAAATAAGGATTTATCCAACAGTTATAGAATCCAGTTGCCAGTGGCTATTCCCTGGATTATGTAAAGAGAGACTTTTATTGAAGTCAGCAGTTCCAAAGTACCTGAGCTATACTTCATCCTTATACCCTCTATTCCCAACTGAGAGACTGAGTTTGTTCAACTGTTTTATGCAAGTAAAAACCTTAAAAAAGGAATGCAAGTGTTGGTCTCTGCAGTTACTGGGCCATCAACCTTGGGAACCCCTAGACAAGAACGACGAGTTACCAGCTGGAGGAGGTAATCGGTAAGCCCAGAAAATTTCAGCCGCTCTTTCGGGGGTCAGTGCTACACAAATGTCCCCAGCGGTGTCCCCGGAAACAAATGTCCCCAGAGGTGTCCCAAGAAACAAATGTCCACAGCGGTGTCTTGTCCCCAGAAACAAATGCCCCCAGCAGTGTCCTCTGAAACAATTGTCCCCAGAAGCAAATGTCTCCAGCGGTGTCCCCGGAAACAAATGTCCCCAGAGGTGTCCCAAGAAACAAATGTCCACAGCGGTGTCTTGTCCCCAGAAACAAATGCCCCCAGCAGTGTCCTCAGAAACAAATGTCCCCAGAAGCAAATGTCTCCAGCAGTGTCCCCAGAAACAAACGCCCCCAGCAGTGTCCTCAGAAACAAATGTCCTCAGAAGCAAATGTCCCCAGCGGTGTTCCCAGAAACAAATGTCCCCAGCGGTGTCCCCCAGAAACAAATGTCCCCAGAGGTGTCCCAAGAAACAAATGTCCACAGCGGTGTCTTGTCCCCAGAAGCACACGCCCCCAGCAGTGTCCTCAGAAACAAATGTCCCCAGAAGCAAATGTCCCCAGCGGTGTCCCCAGAAACAAATGTCCCCAGCGGTGTCCCCAGAAACAAATGTCCCCAGCGGTGTCCCCAGAAACAAATATCCCCAGCAGTGTGCTCAGAAACAAATATCCCCAGCGGTGTCCCCAGCAGTGTCCTCGGAAACAAATGTCCCCAGCGGTGTCCCCAGAAACAACAGACAATGCAGACAGACCCATTCATGTCAGTTTGCAATCAGCCTCTGCCCCCAATATGACATCAGTGTTACTGCAGGCACAGGAGGTGCAGGTCCCTGAAGTTGAGGGATTTGCAGGCACACAGGTGTCATATTGGAAGCACTGTCTGTTCTATGTCTGTGTCCCCCATACACGTAGATGGGACAGCCTGCACAGGCATACAGTAATGTACATCTTGTGTGAATGAAGCCATACAGTAACCAATGCGTTTCAGGGGTCATACAATCCCCTTCATCAATGCATGAAAAATAGGACTCTAAATAGAAAGGGTCCTGGAAAGTGTCACATGAGGAGCATTGCTGGTGGAGGTGGATGGGATGTGTGATTGTAAATCTCATGTTTGGGGACTGAGGTGCCCAAGGCAGCCGCATCTTCTGCCCAATCCTGGCCCTGAGTATATCAACTCACACACACCGATCAGCCATAACTTTATGACCACTGACAGGTTAGGTGAATACCATTGATTATCTTATTACAATGGCATCTGGAAGTTGGTGGGATATATTAGGCAGCAAGTAAACATGTTAGCCCTGAAGTTGATGTGTTGAAAACATAAAAAAATGGGCATCGCAGATTGTTATGTATGGGGCCGTGTAGCCTCAGACCGGTCAGGTTGCCCATGTATGCCAATTAGACATGTGCAGTTCGTTTCATTCTGAATAAAAATTTGGACTAACTTTTAGTTATTTGGGAATTCAGAGGTATCCAAATTACAATAGTAACAAATTTAAATGAATCTGAAATAACGCATTGTAAATTTCAGATGAAATTCAAATATTTTTTTAATCGAATTCAAATAGTTTTCAAATCAAATTCAAATTTGAATTTCAGAAGAGAATATAATAGAATAGAAAATTAAGGAATACAATAGAAAAGAATATAATAGAATAAAAATAAATAAAAGAATATAATAGAGTAAAACAGAACACAAAATAAAAGAATAGAAAAAAATACAATAGAAAATAAGATAATAGAATAGAATAGAAAACAATAAGTAATGAGTAAAACGGAACAAAATAGAAAATAAAAGAACAGAATAAAATAGAATAGAAAATAAATGAATAGAATAAAAAAGAATAGACTAAAATAGAAAGAATATAACCAGCTTCTGAAATTCAAGTTTAAATTTTTTTTTATTTGAACTCAAAAATAATAAAAAATAAAAGAAAATAAGAATAAAATAGAATAGAATAGACAATAATAGAATAGAAAAAAAAACAATAGTATAAAATAGAAAGAATATAACCTTCTTTCCGAAATTCAAATTTCCAATAAAATTAGTTCTAATAATTCAAATAGAATAGAAAAAAAATAGATTAGAACGGCAAAGAAAATAAAAGAATAGAATAGAAAGATTAGAATAGAAGAATACAATAGAATAGAGAAAAATAGAAAGAATGTAACCGAAATTTGAATAGAATAAATTTGAATTTAAGTGAAATAGAAAAGAATAGAATAGAAAATTAAAATTAAAAAAAAAGAATAGACTAAACAAGAAATAACATAACAATATAACCATCTTCTAAAATTCGAATTTCAAATAGAATAAATTTGAATTTGAATAGAACTGAAAAGAAAATAATAGAATAGACAATACAAGCATAGAATAGAATAGAAAAAAACAACAGAATAGAACGGAATAGAAAGAATATAACCTTCTTCCGAAATTCAAATTTCAAATGAAATAAATTCTATTTCAAAATAGAATAGAAAAGAATAGATTAGAATAGCAAAGAAAATTAAAGAGTAGAATAGAATATAATAATAGAATAGAGTAAAATAGAAAAAATGTAACCATCTTTTGAAATTTGAATAGAATACATTTTTATTTGAAAAGAATAAGCGACTTCTGTAAACGGGTGAAATTTCTTTACAGTGATATAGGTTCTTGTTACTCGTGTAATCTACTCGTGCTGGCAAGGCATGAGTAGAGGAGAGCCAATTGGCTGCTTTCCTGACAGGGAGGTGTGCGCTGATAATCAGCACATTAACTATCAGTGCGGACCCATCAAGGGTGCCCACTAGAGCCCATCAGGGATGCCCACCTGTGCTCACCAGGGATGCCCACTAGAGCCCACCAGGGATGCTGACTAGAGCCCACTATGGATACCAACCCATCCCCACCAGGGATTCCCGCTAGAGCCCACTAGGATTGCACACTAGAGACCACCAGGGATGCTAACTACTGTAGGGCCCACTAGGGATGCCCACTAGAGCCCACTAGGGATGCCCACTAGAGGCCACCAGGGATGCCCACTAAAGTCATCCAGGGATGCCCATTAGAGACCACCAGAGATGCCCACTAAAGCCCACCAGGAATGCCAACCCATGCCCACCAGGGATGCTCACTAGAGCCCACCACGGATGCCAACCTGTGCCAACCAGCAATTCCCTCTTGAGACCACCAGGGATATCCACTAGAGCCCACCAGGGATGTCCACTAGAGCCCACCAGGGATGTCCACTAGAGCCCACCAGGGATGTCCACTAGAGCCCACCAGGTATGCCAATCAGTGTCCATTAGAAATGTCCACCTGTGCCCATTAGAGATGCCTGTCAGTGCCTCCTAATCAGTGCTACCTATCAGTGCCACCCATCAGGGCCCATAATTTCTGCCCATCAGTGCCCATAAGTGCCACCCATCTGTGCCGATCAGTTCCGCGCATCATTTCCGTCCTTCATTGACACTCATTGGTGCCCATCAGTGTCCATTAGTGCCGCCTATCAGTACCCATCAGTGCTGCCTAAAAATGCTCGCCAGTGCTGCCTATCAGTGCCACCTATGAGTGCCCACCAGTGCCGCCTATAAGTGCACATCAGTGCCACCTATCAGTGCCCATCAGTGCTGCATATAAGTGCCACCTCATCAGTGCCCATTAGAGACCACCAGGGATGCAGCCTCATCAGTGCTCACCAACTTACTTATTTACAACGTTTTATAACAGAAGTGAAGTAAAACGTATTTTTTTAATAATATTTTCAAAAAACTAAAAAATCCAGAGGTGATCAAATACCACCAAAAGAAAGCTCTATTTGTGGGGAAAAATGATAAAAATGTAGTTTGGGTATAGCGTAGCATGACCGCGCAATTGTCGTCTAATGTGACAGCGCTGAAAGCTGAAACTTGGCCTGGGCAGGAAGGGGGTGAAGTGCCCGGTATTGAAGTGGTTAAAGGAGACGGATTGATGGCACGGTATACATGGCTCCTGGATTGATGTCAGGGTATACATGGCTCCTGGATTCATGGCACGGTATACATGGCTCCTGGATTGATGGCAGGGTATACATGGCTCCTGGATTGATGGCAGGGTATACATGGCTCCTGGATTGATGGCAGGGTATACATGGCTCCTGGATTGATGGCAGGGTATACATGGCTCCTGGATTGATGGCACGGTATACATGGCTCCTGGATTGATGGCACGGTATACATGGCTCCTGGATTGATGGCACGGTATACATGGCTCCTGGATTCATGGCACGGTATACATGGCTCCTGGATTGATGTCAGGGTATACATGGCTCCTGGATTCATGGCACGGTATACATGGCTCCTGGATTGATGGCAGGGTATACATGGCTCCTGGATTGATGGCAGGGTATACATGGCTCCTCGATTGATGGCAGGGTATACATGGCTCCTGGATTGATGGCAGGGTATACATGGCTCCTGGATTGATGGCACGGTATACATGGCTCCTGGATTGATGGCACGGTATACATGGCTCCTGGATTGATGGCACGGTATACATGGCTCCTGTATTCATGGCACGGTATACATGGCTCCTGGATTGATGGCACGGTATACATGGCTCCTGGATTGATGGCACGGTGTACATGGCTCCTGGATTGATGGCACGGTATACATGGCTCCTGGATTGATGGCACGGTGTACATGGCTCCTGGATTGATGGCACGGTATACATGGCTCCTGGATTGATGGCACGGTGTACATGGCTCCTGGATTGATGGCACGGTATACATGGCTCCTGGATTCATGGCACGGTATACATGGCTCCTGGATTGATGGCACGGTATACATGGCTCCTGGATTGATGGCACGGTGTACATGGCTCCTGGATTGATGGCACGGTATACATGGCTCCTGGATTGATGGCACGGTATACATGGCTCCCGGCCATTGTGGTTTATTTTAGCGACAGAAATGATAAAACAATCAGACGTGACACATCATAAAACCTGAATATTCCTTTCATGTGGTCAGACCATCGTTGTCTGATGGTAGTGATGGACGAACTTCCGACGGGACGTTTCGCGAACGCGAAACGCGAACGGACACAAACGTTCGCGAAAACGACCGTTCGCCGCGGGCTCCATTGACTTCAATGGGAGGCGAATTTCGCAAACCTTTAGGTCGAATTTGCGGCCACGGGGTAATTATTAGGGGGTAGCACGTAGTCCCACCACCTGGACAATAGCATAATACATGTATGAGGTGAATTTGGGATCGATAACTACAAGCATTTTTTTTTTATTTGGGAAATTGTTCTGACAATTCAGGACTATGGAGCTAATGAAGGCAATGGAGGAGAGGGAAGGTCAGGGACCAGGGTAGGCAAACAAGAGGGTGCAGGAGATACAGAGCACTGACAGCAGCACCGTAATACAGAGCACTGACATCAGCACCGTGACATACAGCGCTGACAGCAGCTCCGTGACATACAGCGCTGACAGCAGCTCCGTGACATACAGCGCTGACAGCAGCTCCGTGACATACAGCGCTGACAGCAGCTCCGTGACATACAGCGCTGACAGCAGCTCCGTGACATACAGCGCTGACAGCAGCACCGTGACATACAGCGCTGACAGCAGCTCCGTGACATACAGCGCTGACAGCAGCTCCGTGACATACAGCGCTGACAGCAGCTCCGTGACATACAGCACTGACAGCAGCTCCGTGACATACAGCGCTGACAGCAGCTCCGTGACATACAGCGCTGACAGCAGCACCGTGACATACAGCGCTGACAGCAGCTCCGTGACATACAGCGCTGACAGCAGCTCCGTGACATACAGCGCTGACAGCAGCTCCGTGACATACAGCGCTGACAGCAGCTCCGTGACATACAGCGCTGACAGCAGCTCCGTGACATACAGCGCTGACAGCAGCTCCGTGACATACAGCGCTGACAGCAGCTCCGTGACATACAGCGCTGACAGCAGCTCCGTGACATACAGCGCTGACAGCAGCTCCGTGACATACAGCGCTGACAGCAGCTCCGTGACATACAGCGCTGACAGCAGCACCGTAAGCAGCCCCAGGAGGAAGTCAGCACAGCACAGGGATGGTGTGATCCCCTCATAATAAGAACCCCCAGGAGGAAGTCAGCACAGCACAGGGATGGTGGGAGCCCCTCATAATAAGAACACCCAGGAGGAAGTCAGCACAGCACAGGGATGGTGGGAACCCCTCATAATAAGCAGCCCCAGTAGAAATATGACACCGCTCAACCTCTTCAAAGAGGAGGGTAGGGGCATATAGTACGGTGTGCTTTTTTGGGTCAGGGAAGTGAGCCAAATGAATTAAGAAGGTCTGTGTGCTTGATTCCAAAAATTGTTTATAGACATATACATGGTCTACTGATCACATGTGTTGAATTCCTCCGAGATCCATGCCTCATTCATTTTTAGAAATGTGAGGTAGTTAACACTGTGGTGAGCTAGGCGAGTACGCTTATCGGTCACAATCCCCCCTGCTGCGCTGAACGTCCTTTCGGACAGGACACTGGATGAGGGGCAAGCCAACAGTTCGATTGCAAATTGGGCAAGCTCTGGCCAGAGGTCAAGCCTGCCCACCCAGTAGTCTAGGGGTTCATCACTCCTCAGAGCGTCCACATCGGCCGTTAACCCAATGTAGTCGGACACCTGACGGTCTAGGCGTTCCCTGATGCTGGATCCGGATGACACCTGTCGATGGGTCGGCTGAAAGAATGACCTCATATCCGAAGTCACCAACACATCTTCAAACCGGCCTCTTCTTGCAGGCGCTGTTGGATTGGTACCCGCAAATCCTTCTCTGGGAGTGGGAATTGCTCCTCTGCCAGCGCACGCAAAAGCAGAATGCAGCATTTCTCGAAGCAAGGCCTGGAAGTGCTGCATTCTGACAGCCCTCTGCGACGGCGGTAACATTTCCGCCATTTTGTGTTTGTACCGGGGGTCTAAGTACGTTGCCACCCAGTACTGGTCCTTGACCCTCATGCTTTTTATACGGGGGTCCCTATTAAAACACTGGAGCATGAAGGCCCCCATTTGCACTAAAGTGGAAGCGGTGTGGTGGCCTGGCTCCTGCTCATCATCCAGGATAATGTCGTCCTCTTCATTCTCCTCTCCCCATCCTCGCACAACAGGGATCCCAGAAAGGTTTAAAGCATGCTCTTCTTGCTCCTGCTCATCCGCCCCGGCACCATCCTCCTCTGACTCCTCATCAGACTCCTGTTGTTGACTTGTCTCAGATAGAGTAGCCCCCCCTGGGAATTCATCCAGCATTGCGACTTCCTCATCTTCCCGCTCCTGCTCCTCCACAGCCTGATCAATGACACGACGCAATGCACGCTCCAGAAAGAAGGCATAAGGTACCATGTCACTGATGGCGCCATGGCTGCGACTGACCAGTTTGGTGATCTCCTCAAATGGCCGCAGAAGTCTGCATGTGTCGCGCATGAGCAGCCACTGGCGCGGTGAAAAAAAACCCAGCTCCCCAGAACCGTTTCTTTCGCAGAGTTCATACAGGTAGACGTTAACTGCACGTTTCTGCTGGAGCAGCCTATCAAGCATATAGAAGGTTGAGTTCCATCGCGTCGGGCAATCGCAAATAAGACGTCTGACCGGCAGATGGTGTCGCCGCTGAATGTCAGCAAGGCGAGCCATGGCCGTGTAAGATCTTCTGAAATGGGCCGAGATTTTCCTTGCCTGCCGCAAGATGTCCTGGACCCCAGGGTATTTGACAAGGAATCGCTGCACGACCAAGTTTAAGACGTGTGCCATGCACGGCACGTGCGTGATTTTGCCCTGTTTCAATGCGCTAAGCAGATTGGCACCGTTGTCACACACCACTTTACCAACTGTCAAATTGAGCGGTGTTAGCCACTCATCTGCCTGTGAACGCAAAGCTGAAAGGAGTGCCGGGCCAGTGTGGCTCTTTGCTTCCAGGCACAACAGACGCAGCACGGCATGGCAACGTCTCACCTGGCATGTGGAATAGGTTCTGGGGAGCTTGGGCGGTGCAGTGGAAGAGACGCTAGCAGCGGAAAAGGAGGAGGCAGCTGAGGAGGAGAGGGAGGAGGATGGAGTAGGAGGAGGAGAAGAAGAGTCAGGCCTGCATGCAATCCGTGGCGGTAAAACCAAATCTACACGGGTGCCACGGGTTACATGCTTGACGGCCGTCAGAAGGTTCACCCAGTGGGCAGTAAAACTGATATACCTTCCCTGCCCGTGTTTGCTAGACCACGTGTCTGTGGTCAGATGTATCTTGGCACCGACACTGTGTGCCAGAGATACATTCACTTGCCGCTGAACATGGCCATATAGCTCTGGGATGCCCTTCTCTGAGAAATACTTCCTTCCTGGGACCTTCCATTGTGGTGTTCCAATGGCCACAAATTTGCGAAAGGCCTCCGAGTCCACCAGTTTATATGGCAGTAGTTGGCGGGCTATGAGTTCTGACAAGCCAGCCGCCAACCGTTGGGCAAGAGGGTTATCCGGCGTCATCATTTTTTTACGCTCAAACATTAGGCCCACGGAAGCCTGCCTTTTTGCAGAAAAATGTGAGCTTGGCGTGATGGAAGGTGGAGTGGAGGACAATTGTGAGGAGAGAGGAGAAGGAGAAGTAGAAGACGAGGCTGGACGGTGAGAGCCTGCAGTGTGGCTTTGTGTGTTCCGTTGCTCCCACTGGGCTCGGTGATGGCTGCTCATGTGCCTTCTTAAGGCGGTCGTCCCTAGGTGAGTATTGGGCTTACCGCGACTAACGCGTTGACTGCAAAGATTGCAGATGGCAACGCTATTGTCAGCAGCGGACACGTTAAAAAAAGCCCACACTGCGGAGCCATGTGCCGGTGTCCTGGGAGCGCCAGATGTGACCGTACATGGTCGATGACTCGCTCCTGATACATTTGCAGTCTGCTTTGTCCCTGCTGTGCAATGTAAGTCATTGCTGCTTCTCCTCCCTATCTGCTGGTCCATATCTCCCTCTGAACTCCCCTCCTCTTCCTCTCTTGTGGGCACCCACGTGACATCACTAGACACGTCATCATCAACGTCACCTTCCCCACCGCTATAAGTAGAGTAGGCAGCAACACCGGGGACCAACCTCCTCCTTGGGCTGATCTGGGTACTGGCGTCAGACTGCTGAGTAGCGCTTGTTGCTACCTCCTCTTCCTGATCCAATACCAAGAGTGGCTGCGCATCAGAAATGTCCTCTTGATATGGATCGGAAAATAATTCCAGTGACTCAAGCGGAAGGTATGTGGTGGTGGTGGTGGTGGTCGTGTTGTTGGTGGTAGTGTCTTTGGGGGTGCACATAGCAGAGAGTGAAGAAGAGGGTGCAGATCGAGAGGATGAGGAGGGTGCAGAAGAGTAAGGCTGAGCGAGCCACTCAACCAAGTCTGGTGCATCCTTTAAAGTAATTGAACGCACCTTCTGCAACTTCCCACTTTGGCTCAAGCCTGTTGCTCCTGCCCTACCCCTACCACCCCTGCGGAAGGGCCTGCCTCTTCCTCTGCATGTCATTTTTTAAATGACCCTGTGACAAAACTCTTAGTCCCTATACCGCTGAAGGACTGCTGCAGTATAGGTGAGCGGTCAGCAGTGGTGCACGTCAACCCTATCTATTGTGGACCTATAGCGGTCCTTACAGAACAGCAGACTGTACCGCACTCAAGCCTATGTACCGTAGCACCCTATACCAAGTTACCAGTCCTTATAAGAACTTTTGTGGACCAAGCAGGTTGTGTATTAGTGTTTAGCAGACTGTACGTCAGTCCCTATACCGCTGAAGGACTGCTGCAGTATAGGGCAGCGGTCAGCAGTGGTGCACGTCAACCCTATCTATTGTGGACCGATAGCGGTCCTTACAGAACAGCAGACTGTACCGCACTCAAGCCTATGTACCGTAGCACCCTATACCAAGTTACCAGTCCTTATAAGAACTTTTGTGGACCAAGCAGGTTGTGTATTAGTGTTTAGCAGACTGTACGTCAGTCCCTATACCGCTGAAGGACTGCTGCAGTATAGGGCAGCGGTCAGCAGTGGTGCACGTCAACCCTATCTATTGTGGACCGATAGCGGTCCTTACAGAACAGCAGACTGTACCGCACTCAAGCCTATGTACCGTAGCACCCTATACCAAGTTACCAGTCCTTATAAGAACTTTTGTGGAACAAGCAGGTTGTGTGTTAGTGATTAGCAGACTGTACGTCAGTCCCTATACCGCTGAAGGACTGCTGCAGTATAGGTGAGCGGTCAGCAGTGGTGCACGTCAACCCTATCTATTGTGGACCGATAGCGGTCCTTACAGAACAGCAGACTGTACCGCACTCAAGCCTATGTACCGTAGCACCCTATACCAAGTTACCAGTCCTTATAAGAACTTTTGTGGAACAAGCAGGTTGTGTGTTAGTGATTAGCAGACTGTACGTCAGTCCCTATACCGCTGAAGGACTGCTGCAGTATAGGTGAGCGGTCAGCAGTGGTGCACGTCAACCCTATCTATTGTGGACCGATAGCGGTCCTTACAGAACAGCAGACTGTACCGCACTCAAGCCTATGTACCGTAGCACCCTATACCAAGTTACCAGTCCTTATAAGAACTTTTGTGGACCAAGCAGGTTGTGTATTAGTGTTTAGCAGACTGTACGTCAGTCCCTATACCGCTGAAGGACTGCTGCAGTATAGGGCAGCGGTCAGCAGTGGTGCACGTCAACCCTATCTATTGTGGACCGATAGCGGTCCTTACAGAACAGCAGACTGTACCGCACTCAAGCCTATGTACCGTAGCACCCTATACCAAGTTACCAGTCCTTATAAGAACTTTTGTGGAACAAGCAGGTTGTGTGTTAGTGATTAGCAGACTGTACGTCAGTCCCTATACCGCTGAAGGACTGCTGCAGTATAGGGCAGCGGTCAGCAGTGGTGCACGTCAACCCTATCTATTGTGGACCGATAGCGGTCCTTACAGAACAGCAGACTGTACCGCACTCAAGCCTATGTACCGTAGCACCCTATACCAAGTTACCAGTCCTTATAAGAACTTTTGTGGAACAAGCAGGTTGTGTGTTAGTGATTAGCAGACTGTACGTCAGTCCCTATACCGCTGAAGGACTGCTGCAGTATAGGTGAGCGGTCAGCAGTGGTGCACGTCAACCCTATCTATTGTGGACCGATAGCGGTCCTTACAGAACAGCAGACTGTACCGCACTCAAGCCTATGTACCGTAGCACCCTATACCAAGTTACCAGTCCTTATAAGAACTTTTGTGGACCAAGCAGGTTGTGTATTAGTGTTTAGCAGACTGTACGTCAGTCCCTATACCGCTGAAGGACTGCTGCAGTATAGGGCAGCGGTCAGCAGTGGTGCACGTCAACCCTATCTATTGTGGACCGATAGCGGTCCTTACAGAACAGCAGACTGTACCGCACTCAAGCCTATGTACCGTAGCACCCTATACCAAGTTACCAGTCCTTATAAGAACTTTTGTGGACCAAGCAGGTTGTGTATTAGTGTTTAGCAGACTGTACGTCAGTCCCTATACCGCTGAAGGACTGCTGCAGTATAGGGCAGCGGTCAGCAGTGGTGCACGTCAACCCTATCTATTGTGGACCGATAGCGGTCCTTACAGAACAGCAGACTGTACCGCACTCAAGCCTATGTACCGTAGCACCCTATACCAAGTTACCAGTCCTTATAAGAACTTTTGTGGACCAAGCAGGTTGTGTATTAGTGTTTAGCAGACTGTACGTCAGTCCCTATACCGCTGAAGGACTGCTGCAGTATAGGGCAGCGGTCAGCAGTGGTGCACGTCAACCCTATCTATTGTGGACCGATAGCGGTCCTTACAGAACAGCAGACTGTACCGCACTCAAGCCTATGTACCGTAGCACCCTATACCAAGTTACCAGTCCTTATAAGAACTTTTGTGGAACAAGCAGGTTGTGTGTTAGTGATTAGCAGACTGTACGTCAGTCCCTATACCGCTGAAGGACTGCTGCAGTATAGGTGAGCGGTCAGCAGTGGTGCACGTCAACCCTATCTATTGTGGACCGATAGCGGTCCTTACAGAACAGCAGACTGTACCGCACTCAAGCCTATGTACCGTAGCACCCTATACCAAGTTACCAGTCCTTATAAGAACTTTTGTGGACCAAGCAGGTTGTGTATTAGTGTTTAGCAGACTGTACGTCAGTCCCTATACCGCTGAAGGACTGCTGCAGTATAGGGCAGCGGTCAGCAGTGGTGCACGTCAACCCTATCTATTGTGGACCGATAGCGGTCCTTACAGAACAGCAGACTGTACCGCACTCAAGCCTATGTACCGTAGCACCCTATACCAAGTTACCAGTCCTTATAAGAACTTTTGTGGACCAAGCAGGTTGTGTGTTAGTGTTTAGCAGACTGTACGTCAGTCCCTATACCGCTGAAGGACTGCTGCAGTATAGGGCAGCGGTCAGCAGTGGTGCACGTCAACCCTATCTATTGTGGACCGATAGCGGTCCTTACAGAACAGCAGACTGTACCGCACTCAAGCCTATGTACCGTAGCACCCTATACCAAGTTACCAGTCCTTATAAGAACTTTTGTGGAACAAGCAGGTTGTGTGTTAGTGATTAGCAGACTGTACGTCAGTCCCTATACCGCTGAAGGACTGCTGCAGTATAGGTGAGCGGTCAGCAGTGGTGCACGTCAACCCTATCTATTGTGGACCGATAGCGGTCCTTACAGAACAGCAGACTGTACCGCACTCAAGCCTATGTACCGTAGCACCCTATACCAAGTTACCAGTCCTTATAAGAACTTTTGTGGACCAAGCAGGTTGTGTATTAGTGTTTAGCAGACTGTACGTCAGTCCCTATACCGCTGAAGGACTGCTGCAGTATAGGGCAGCGGTCAGCAGTGGTGCACGTCAACCCTATCTATTGTGGACCGATAGCGGTCCTTACAGAACAGCAGACTGTACCGCACTCAAGCCTATGTACCGTAGCACCCTATACCAAGTTACCAGTCCTTATAAGAACTTTTGTGGACCAAGCAGGTTGTGTATTAGTGTTTAGCAGACTGTACGTCAGTCCCTATACCGCTGAAGGACTGCTGCAGTATAGGGCAGCGGTCAGCAGTGGTGCACGTCAACCCTATCTATTGTGGACCGATAGCGGTCCTTACAGAACAGCAGACTGTACCGCACTCAAGCCTATGTACCGTAGCACCCTATACCAAGTTACCAGTCCTTATAAGAACTTTTGTGGAACAAGCAGGTTGTGTGTTAGTGATTAGCAGACTGTACGTCAGTCCCTATACCGCTGAAGGACTGCTGCAGTATAGGGCAGCGGTCAGCAGTGGTGCACGTCAACCCTATCTATTGTGGACCGATAGCGGTCCTTACAGAACAGCAGACTGTACCGCACTCAAGCCTATGTACCGTAGCACCCTATACCAAGTTACCAGTCCTTATAAGAACTTTTGTGGAACAAGTGAGTTGTGAATGTTTAGCAGACTGCAGCAGAAGGGCAGCAGTCAAGTATAATATCCTTTCTATATTTGGAAGAAAGAATATTATACATGTACAAGCCTATTACTGTACCACTGATACCAGTCCTGAAAAGAACCTTTGTGGAACTAATAATAACAGCAAGTCTTTAAAATTACCCTCACTGCCTGACAACACTGCTTCCTTCCTGTCCCTATACAAATTGGCAAAAAAAGAGAACGATTAGTGGTTACTGGAACAGCTCTTTTGTGGACCTTGATAGTAACAGCTAATGATGATGATGATGATGATGATGATGAAAGACTAATCTGGCTGTCCCTGTAGCATACACCGTCCTTTCCCTTTCTCTAAACTAACAAAAGACACTCAGGCTGCTGCAAGAATCAGCAGCACAGCAAACCTATCAACACCTAACACCTATACCAGTCCTGAAAAGAACTTTTGTGTACCAAATAGCTAGTGGTTTATCTCTCCCTACTCCACACAGGAACCTGTCCCTATCTTAACAGAAGAAAGAATGTAAAATGGCCACCGGATCGGGTGTATTTATAGGTTAGGGGGAATGTACAAGTGTCCATGTGCTGTCATGTCTCAATTGGCTGTCCTGTATCACATGATAAACGTGTCACCAAAGGTTAAAGTTCTTGTATACATTAAACACGTAAGTCCGCCGCGGCGAACGACGGAAAAAGGCGTTCGAACGTGCGGACCGCGAATGTCGGAAATTCGCCGCGAAACGACCGCCGGGCGAACCGTTCGGCCATCACTATCTGATGGTACGAATAACACTATTGTTAATTCACTCGCATCACAAATATACATCACTACGGGGGGTGGTGGCATTCCCCGAATAAGGAGACGGCATTTTTATTTTTAGAGTGACATTTTCTATATAACATAAAAACTATTCTAGGTGCATTGTGGAGCACAGACCCCGGGGGGCCAAACCTCAGTGGGGGGTTCCTTGTGTCCCATACAAACAGTTTTCAGTCTCCTATTGTTCACCGGCGGTGATAGCAAGGCGCTCCTTTACTCATGCTTCGAAATGTGGCATTGGACACGCTTTTTTATTCACTTCAATACCGGGCAATTTTACCCCCCTCCTGCCCAGACCAATTTTCAGCTTTCAGCGCTGTCACACTTTGACTGACAATTGTGCAGTCATGCAACACTCTCCCCAAATGACATTTTCATCATTTTTTGGGACTTTTTGTTGGTGGTATTTAATCCCCACTGGGTTTTTTATTTTTTAATAAACAAATGAAAAAAGACCAAAAATGCTGAAAAACCTTTTTCTTAGTTTCTTTTAACATTTTTTGCAAATAAGTAATTTTTCTTTTTCACTGATGGGCACTGATGAGGCTGCACTGGTGAGTTGCCACTGATGAGACTGCACTGGTAAGGTGGCACTGATGAGGCTGCACTGATGGGCACTGGTGAGGTGGCACCGATGAGGCTGCACTTGATGGGCGCTGATGAGGCTGTACTGATGGGAATTGTTGAGGCTGCACTGATGAGACTGCATTGTTGGGCACTGATGATGCTACACTGATGGGCGCTGAAGAGTCTGCACTGATGGGCACTGGTGAGGTGGCACTGATGAGGCTGCCCTGATGGGCACTGGTGACATGGCACTGATGAGGCTGCACTCATGGGCACTGGTGAGGCTGCACTGATCAGCACTGGTTGGGTGGCACTGATGAGCGCTGATGAGGCTGCACTGATGGGCACTGGTAAAGCAACACTGATGAGGTAGCACTGATGAGATTGCACTGATGGGCACTAGTGAGGTGGCCCTGATGAGGCTGCACTGTTGGGGTGGCACTGATGAGACTGCACCTGATGGGCACTGGTAAGGTGGCACTGATGAGGCTGTACTGATGGGCGCTGATGAGGCTGTACTGATGGGCACTGGTGAGGTGACACTGATGAGACTGCACCGATGAGACTGCACTGATGGGCACTGGTGAGTTGGCACTGAAGAGGCTGTACTGATGGGCGCTGATGAGGCTGCACTGGTGGGGTGGCACTAATGAGACTGCACCGATGAGCACTGATAAGACTGCACCGAAGAGCACTGATAAGACTGCACTGGTGAGGTGACACTGAAGAGGCTGTACTGATGGGCACTGTTGAGCTGGCACTGATGAGACTGCACTGTTGGGCACTGGTGAGGCTGCACTGATGGGCACTGCTGAGGTGGCACTGATGAGGCTGCACTGATAGGCAATGGTGAGCTTGCACTGAGGAGGCTGCCCTGATGGGCACTGGTGACATGGCACTGATGAGGCTGCGCTCATGGGCACTGGTGAGGTTGCACTGGTGAGGTGGCACTGATGAGGCTGCACTGATGAGCGCTGATGAGGCTGCACTGGTGGGCACTGGTGGGGTGGCACTGATGAGACTGCACCGATGAGCACTGATGAGGCTGCACTGATGGGCACCGACAAGGTAGCACTGATGAGGCTGCACTGATGGGCACTGACAAGGTAGCACTGACGAGGCTGCACTCATGGCCACTGATAGGCAGCACTGATGGACACTTTCTGGCACTGATGGAGCTGCACTGATCATTAGGGCACTGATGATCAGTGTAAACAATGTAAACAGTGTACTCACTGTGCCCTGCTATAGCCGCCAGCACTGATCAAACGAAAAAAAATCAGACAGGCTGGTTTTACTTAAGTCCATTGACTTCACTACAACCAGCCTGCCAATAGATTACAAATTGGCACTATTAATGCACCAAATTAAAACATCTCTACCTGCAATTCATAAATAATAAAATTGGGGGTAACTGAAACCTGTCGTAAGGCTGGGTTCATACGTTAGCAATGTCAGACGCATCATGTGATTCGCACCACATTACTGTGCAGATCACATGCAATGTCTGTTCAATGCGAATTCAGCCATACAAACTGTATGTCTGAAATCGCATCGTGTTCGCACCAAAATGGTGCAGGACCTCTTTTTTGATCCGCCCTGGAATTGGATCGCACTGCTGTCCACACCTATGTGATCTGATTCCTGCACCATTTGACAGTTTGCAATTCGCGAACCAATCTGGGGATGTCATTAACTTTACATTGAGACCCCCCCCCCCCCCCCAGCGGCTCGCAGATGTCATTGTGAACCAGTGTGGGATTCAGGTGCGATGCAGGAACTGCCACTGAATCGCAGGGTTTCCCACATCACATCAGCATGAATCGGGACTAAGGCTGCATCCACACCTCTGCATTTTGAATCTCGGGCAGATTTTCCACGAGTCTGCCCGCAATTTCAGGTGTGAATGACAAATCGCCACCTAAAATCGCAATGTGGTTCTGGCACGATTGGCGCACAATAAATCGCACTGCAGTCGCGCTAACCAGCATCACATGAAGCATGTCGCCCAAACGAAGCTCCTGAACTTTTTTGGGTGACAAGCTTCACACGATACGGATGGTTGCTGTAATTGCAGCACAATTTATTTAACCGCACCACCAATTTTACGTGCCATTCAAATGAATGGCATCTCAAATGTGTGTTCTGCGATTTGTCATTTGGCTTTGAAATCGCGGGCAGAATCGCGGCAAATCTGCCTGCGATTTAAAACGCTGAGGTGTGAATGCAGCCTTGCAACAGGTCTCGATTACCTCCAATTTTATTATTTATGAACTTCAGGTAGTTCTGTTTTAATTTGGTGAAATAAAAATCACGGGCAGAATCGCAGCAGATCTGATTCAAAACGCAGAGGTGTGAATGCAGCCTAATGCCACGATTGGAATTATGGTCGGAAAAAAAGCTCTGATGGTTTTCCTGACGGAATTCCGACAGAATTCCGCTCAAGCTGTCTTGCCTACACACAGTCACACCAAATTCCGATTGTTTAGAACGCGGTGACGTACAACACATACGACGTGACTAGAAAAAGGAAGTTCAATGGCCAGTAGCCAATAGCTTCCGCCTCGTAGTTGAGTCTGAGCACGCGTGAGTTTTTGCGTGTCGGAATTGCATACACACGATCGGAATTTCCGATAGAACGTTTTTCCATCGGGAAAATTGAGAACATGCTCTCAAACTTTTGCTGGCGGGAATTCGGCCAGCTAAATTCCGATGGAGCTTACACACGGTCGCATTTTTCCGATGAAAAGCTCTCATCGGTCTTTTTCTGGCCGAAATTCCGATTGTGTGTACGCGGCATTAGTTGGCATAAAGAGTTCAAGTTCGCTACATTTTAAACGAGATTCACAGAACTTTTTGGGAATCGATCCCAGATTCACCCATCAGTGATCGGGATTGAGTGGTTCAGTACAATGGAGGGTTCAGATATGTTTTTGGTGTATTGAATTCAGATCCGGTTGCAGCATTTTTTTTTCTGCAGCTCCCCCAGACGGGTCCCCCTGCTGAGAAGAGATCTGGGCAAATTCCAAGTGTCTCGCTGTTTATAGGATCACCATCTGTGCGTTATCAAGCAGCGAGTGTGCGTACAATCACCAATCGGGCTCATAGGTGAGAATGAGCTGTAGATCTTCCTCTAACATCCTCTGAAGGAGTGACATATAGACCAGACATGAATAAAGGCTTTTAACCCCAACACCAACCTTTTTTTTCTTCTTTTTTTTATATCGATGAGAAAGGGTTAGGGTCTCTGCCAGGCTTTTACTGAGGTCTGTGTACCTATTAGCCCTCCATTCGGCCGATATGTATTCTTCTACATATTTTTGGTTAAAAAAAAAAAACGCAATAAGCGTATATTGATTGGTTTGTGCAACAGTTACAGCGTCTACAAAATAGGGGATAGATTTATGGCTTTTTTATTATTATTATTATTTTTTTGTTACTAGTAATGGCGGTGATCAGCAATTTTTAGCAGGACTGCGACATTGCGGCGGACAGATCGGACACTTTTGACACTTTTTTTGGGACCAGTGATATCTATACAGCGATCAGTGCTACAGAAATGCGCTGATTACTGTATAAATGACACTGGCAGGGAAGGGGTCAACACTAGTGGCGATCAAGGGGTTAAATGTGTTCCCTGGGAGGTCTTTCTTATGCCCTGTACACACGGTCGGACTTTCCGACGACAAAATCCGTTTGATTTTTTCTGACGGATTTTGGCCGAAACTTGTCTTGCATACGCACGGTCGCACAAAGTTGTCGGACAATCCGATCGTTCAGAACACGGTGCCGTAGATCGCTTACGACGGGACTATAAAGAGGGCAGTAGGCAATAGCTTTTGTCTCGTAATTTATTCTGAGCATGCGTGGCACTTTGTGCGTCGGAATTGTCTACACACGATCGGAAATTTAAACTATAGGATTTTGTTGTTGGAAAATTTTAGATCCTGCTCTTAAACATTGTGTGTCGGAAATTCCAACTGAAAAAGTCAGATGGAGCCCACACACACGATCAGATTTTCTGACAACACGATCCGATCGTACATTTTCCGTCAGGAAAGTCCGACCGTGTGTACAGAGCATAACTGGGGGGGGGGGGGGCAGGGGACTGACTGGAGAAGGAGAGAGATCGCTGTTCATGATCACTAGGAACAGACAATCTCTCTCTCCTCCCCTGTCAGAACGGGGATCTGTTTTGTTTACATTAACGGATCCCCTTTCTGGCTCTCTGAGAACGATCTCGGCTGGCCAGCGGGCATCGCGGCCGCCAGTCACATGCATCGGCTCTTCCGCCGTACACGCGCCCACTGTATCTATTGCACGACCCGGCGTATAGCTACGGTGATTCGCGCAATAGAGCCAACCAGCCGCAGTAGAATGACGGCGGCTGGTCGGCAAGTGGTTAAAAAAGAAATGAAGGGGCAAAACATTCTTGTATAGATATGAAAAAAAACAAAAACGTTCCTTCTGTTCTCAGCTGCTTAAGAGGTAGGGAAGGAGACATAGATGTGCGCACAGGGTGTGCTGGGTGTGCCTGGACACACCCTAATTACCCTGTGCAATTCAGATTTCCCCTGCCAAACACCCCTACCTCCCGTGGCAGCTACAGAGAAAGGGACTCTGTCCTCTGTCCCTCTCTCTGCTTTTTCACCAAAGCCCATCAATTGTGCTCCTAAGAAATTGTAAAAAAAAAAATAAAAAAAAAAAAAATTGTAAAAAAATATATATAATAAAAAAAGTGTAAAGTGTAAAAAATAATGATAAAATAAAATAATAACAACAAAAAACTACTGACACCAATCTCATCCCTACTGACACCATCCTCTGCTCTACTGCGCATGTGTGTTTGAGCTTTGGGGTGCACACCCTAATACAATCGGCTGCGCACAACTATGGGAGGAGAAACAACATCACACTGGTCTTCCCCGTGAATAGATGTACAGAACTGGTGCATGTCAGGACAAGTCCGATCACTGGAGGAAAGCAGACTGACTTCCCAGCATAGCTAGAGAACTGACCACGTTCTCCTGCTTAGTGTGGTCAGTTTTTAATAGGAATGCAGAGGGACTGGCAGGAACACCAGGGATTTCACACAAAGGAAGCAATACAAAGAGAACAGGATACTTTTTTTTCCATACAAGTACATGGTACAGCAGGCACATATAACAAATATGAAATAAGTTTACATATCCTTTAACCTCTTCAGGCTGACACCTCCTGGCCCTTAGGTTGCTGGGAGGAGGGGCTGAAGACCACGTGAACTGGTGAAATGTGATTGTCTGTCGTGTGGTCCGAAACTGTAACTGTGCCGGGAAATAATGCAGAGCCACCACATCTAATCAGCGCCGTCTTTAATATTGATTGGACCCTGGGCAAAACATTTCTTGCCCAGGGTCCAATCTGCCCAGGGTCCAATCTTTCCACCTGCTCTGAGATATACAATAAATAGCAGCTGGACTCAAAAACTTGCTTGCGATTGGTTGCCAGAGGTTACAGTGTATCATTACCGCTCACAGGCTGGTTGCTAGAGGTTACAGTGTATCATTACCGCTCACAGGCTGGTTGCTGGAGGTTACAGTGTATCATTACCGCTCACAGGCTGGTTGTTAGATGTTACAGTGTATCATTACCACTTACAGGCTGGTTTCTAGAGGTTACAGCACACATTACGGCTCACTGATTAATTGCTAAAGGTTACAGCACATGATTTCTGCTTGTTGATTGGTTGCTAGAGATTACAGTGGATATGACCTCAGGGGGGCATGAAATACATATCAATGCCGCCGGCCGCTGCTATTTATATATGAATGCCACTGCTTTTTCTATATGAATGCTGGTAATTTACATGTAAACACAGGGTCTGCAGGTGAGTCATCTGTACACAACAATAGGGCAGAGCTGGGTAGCATTAGTAGCAGCACTTCACACTGGGATATTGGGACTCAGCGCAGGACTAAAACCTCAAGGGATGAGGGAATTTAAACTAAGATAGTTGGCAAGTATGAGGCAGCTGATTTGGGCCCCACAACAATGACAGGTCCCAGGGCAGCTGCCCCTTTTGCCCTGGCTTAAAGAGGAAGTAAAAAAAAAAATAAACACCCTGCAAGACAAAGTCATAACGAGCTAGTATGCATATATAATAAATATAATATAGTTTGCATATATAACAAATATAATATATTGCAGCTTACCAATCATTAGATGCAGGGCCGTTTTTAAAGTGGTACCCACAAGTAAACCCTTACAGACCACTTTTGCCTACAGTTAAGCCTAGATTAAGGCTTACCTGTTGGTGCAAGAAATATACCCTAAACCTACACGGTTTAGGAGATATTTGTAAAAAACAGGCACCTATGTTTACGGCGCATGCGCCGTAGACAACTGCGCGTAGGCGCACTGAGCGTGCCGTTTCTAACGGAGATCGTGCCGTTAGCGGCGGCTCCCGCGTGCATGCGTGACAGTGACATCATATAAATGACTTACCTGAGATCGAAGCCCCGAAGCGGTTCCTCGTCGCCTCCTCCATCGCCGACATATCTCCGGGAGTGACTTCCGGGTATCGCGACTCCGGCGCTGTGACTGGCCGAAGTCGCAATACTCGGAAGTCCCGATATGTCGGTGACAGAGGAGGAGGGGACGATGACCGCTTCGGGGGCTTCGATCTCAGGTAAGCCATTTATATGATGTCACTGCCGTGCATGCATGCGGGAGCCAACACTAACGGCACGATCTCCGCTAGAAACGGCACAATCAGTGCGCCTGCGTGCCATTGTCTACGGCGCATGTGCCGTAAACATCAGTGCCTGTCTTTTGCAAATATCTCCTAAACCGTGTAGGTTTAGGAGATATTTCTTGCACCGACAGGTAAGCCTTAATCTAGGCTTAGCAGTAGGTAAAAGTGGTCTGTAAGGGTTTACAACCACTTTAAAAACCGCCCTGCATCTAATGATTGGTAAGCTGCATTATATTATATTTTTGGATTTGGTTTTAACGCCACTTGAAGCCTTTAGAACCACTGTAGGAAATAAAATAATTTTAAAAGGTTTCCTCTTTCGGTAATCCCGAGGACACGATGGTGTAATCAGATTTTTACAAGGAAAAGTAATCAGGTAAAACTTGTCTCTCAACATTCAGCTTTCGCAGTTGGTATTCTTGTTTATTCAGCAAACTTTCATTTAACCCTCGTGTTACAGCTATTGTGCGTTCAAAGGATTCGGTGGAATGGAGTCCTCCATCATCTATGGTTCATCTTCTAGAAAATGCCATAATGATGGGTTAGTAGCTCTCCTGATTAGTATGGTGATTGCTGGAACCACGACTGCTGTCTCTAGCTTGGATCACCTTTATATTAGACTCGGCCAAACTGACACGCACGCCCTTGGCAAGCTCCTTCGAGAGCTGCTGCCAGGTATGGGTGGAGGCCCCGGGAGACGCAGAACGCTATACTTCTTCCAATCGGCTTTGGGCACGTTTTATGTTGAAAATTCCACTTATAGTATGTGCTATAGAAAATGACTCAGGGCTAAAATCCCCTCCCGGTAACTGTATCATTGTCATATAAGCACAAGTACATCCAGGACTGCTGTTAGAAATCAAGGGGCCCCATAGAGCCTACCTGACAGGACCCCCCCCCCCCCCCCCGGCCGAAAGTGACATCCATTTATCAGCCCCTTTTCACTATAGCCTAGAACTGCACAATTAATCGTTATGAATCGAGATCACGATTCTTTCCCCCTCGCAATCTTAAAGGGGTTGTAAACCCTCAAGGTTTTTCACCTTAATGCATTCTATGCATTAACCACTTAGGCCCAGGAAGATTTGGATGCTCAATGACCAGAGCATTGTTTTGCGAAACGCCACTGAGTCGCTTTAGCTGACAATTGCGCAGTTGTGCGATGTTGCACCCAAACAAAATTTATGCCTTTTTTTCCCACAAATAAAGCTTTCTTTTGGTGGTATTTTATCATCTCTGCATTTTTAATTTTTTGCAGTATAAACAAAAAAAGAGCGACAATTTTGAAAAAAAAAAACACAATATTTTTTACTTTTTTCTATAATAAATATCCCTAATTTATTAAAAAAAAAAAGCTAATTTTTTTTCTCAGCTTAGGCCGATATATATTCTTCTAATATTTTTGGTAATAAAAATCGCAATAAGTGTATATTGATTGGTTTGTGCAAAAGTTATACCGTCTACAAAAATAGGGAATAGATTTATGGCATTTTTATTATTATTTAATTTTTTTAGCTAGTAATGGCGGTGATCTGTGATTTTTATCGTGACTGCGACATTATGGCGGACACATCAGACAATTTTGACACATTTTTGGGACGATTGCCAATTATATAGCAATCAATGCTATAAAAATGCACTGATTACTGTATAAATGTCACTGGCAGGGAAGGGGTTAAAGCGGAATTCCAGCCTAAAGTGGAACTTCCACTGATCAGATCCCCCCCCCCCCTCCGGTGCAACAATTGGCAACTTTCAGGGAAGAGGGGGGTGCAGATGTGCAGATACCTGGATAATCCAGGTATCTGCACCCACTTCCGGGAATAGCTAGCCGCGGATGCCCATTTTTTTTCTTAAGGTGGAGCTCCACTTTAACACTAGGGGGAGGATCAAGGGGTTAAATGTGTTCCCTAACTGTATGTTCTAACTGTAGGGGGAGGGGACTGACTAGAGGAAGTGACAGATCATGGTTTATAGCTATTAGGAACTCACGATCTGCCGTCTCTCCCCAGAACAGAACAGGGATTTATATGTTTACCCTGTTCTACCTCTCGTGCCCACAATTACTTGTGGCCGGTGGTCATCGCGACCATCGGCCACGAGCATGGACACTCCCCCCCCGCAGTGCAGCGGGCACGTGCACCCCTGTTATTTCGCTTAAAGGAGCCGACGTATATAAAATTTACAAATGCAGCAATTTATAATTTGGATGAAAGGTTTAGCACTGGGAAACACTTTTTGAAAGATAAAAAGTGCATTTTATATACAACTATATGGATCAGACCAAAATAAGGGACAAATGAGGAGGAATGAGGGACAGAGGGACATTGCTCCAAATCAGGGACAGTCCCTCGAAATCAGGGACAGTTGGGAGCTATGGTATAACATGGAAAGAAGAGGAACAAACAACATTGCGTAATCTTGTTTAATTTGATTTATATTTGTGCTTATGGTGAGTTTATTGCCGTAGGGGAGAGAAGTGACGGAATTTAAAGATCTCATCTGTCCTATTATCACCTCTGAGTGGAGATGTATGTTACATCATTCATCTTTCCAACTTCTATGATTTCCAACTTCTATGATTTATGCACATTGAATTTATTTTCTATTGCGCCTATTTCACTCCTTAGTATGTGCATGTTACACCATTCATCTTTATGAACTTAAAGGGGTTGTAAACCCTCGTGGTTTGTTCACCTTAGTGCATCTTATGCATTAAGGTGAAAAAACACCTGGCCCCCAGCCCCCCTTTTTACTTACCGAGCCCTGGAACTTCACCTGCTGTGGAAGCTCTGTCTCTGCCCGGGGTTCTCGGCTCTTGATTGGATAGATTGATGGCAGCGCAGCCATTGGCTCCTGCTGCTGTCAATCAAATCCAATGACGCCGGTGCCAGAGGGGGCAGCGAGTCATACATTCAGCGGCTGTGGACGCCGAAGGATGGACTCGGGAGCATGCCTGCAAGGTAAACCCCCCCCCCCCCGGGAGAGTGCTTTACCAAGAGGTTATGTGATGTGGAGAGGAGCACGAGAGCCGTTGAGGGACCCCAGAAGATGGTGTTCGGGGCCACTTTGTGCAAAACGAGCTGCGGTGCTGCCTGTCAAACTCTGAAAGTCAAGTCAAAATGGCAGGGTCTTCAAAACAAAGCATCACAGCCACGGCATGCATGTGTTCTGCTCCGTCTGTCTGCAATGGTAGAATTTAGGTGAGCAGTGGACTGCCCCCCCCCCCCCCCGACCGCCATTGTGAAAGGTGCCTAAAAATAGGTGCCAGAGCTTCTAGATGATTTCCAGTGGTGGCTGGTGCTCCATTGGTCACAGGGGGCAGCAAATAAACATGAGACATCTCTACCCCCCCCCCCCCCAGGTTGCTCTTGCCTGCCACCTCATACCAATCCCAACCCCTCCGGGGTTGTACACGTATGATATACTTTCTTCCAAATATAGAAAGAATATTATACTTGACTGCTGCCCTATTCTGCAGCAGTCTTTTATCAGTGTAGGAACTGTGGGACAGTCTGCAAATCACTAGCTATTAGGTCCACAAAGGTCCTTGTAAGGACTGGTATAGGTGTACAATATATAGGGTGCTGGTGCAGGGCTGTGCTGTAGATTACTGCCCTATTCTGCAGCAGTCCTTTATCAGTGTAGTGACTGAGGGACAGTCTGCAAATCACTAGCTACTAGGTCCACAAAGGTCCTTGTAAGGACTGGTATAGGTGTACAATATATAGGGTTGTGGTGCACTGCTGCCCTATTCTGCAGCAGTCTTTTATCAGTGTAGGGACTGAGGGACAGTCTGCAAAACACTAGCTACTAGGTCCACAAAGGTCCTTGTAAGGACTGGTATAGGTGTACAATATATAGGATGCTGGTGCAGGGCTGTGCTGCAGATTACTGCCCTATTCTGCAGCAGTCCTTTATCGGTGTAGTGACTGAGGGACGTCTGCAAATCACTAGCTACTAGGTCCACAAAGGTCCTTGTAAGGACTGGTATAGGTGTACAATATATAGGGTTGTGGTGCACTGCTGCCCTATTCTGCAGCAGTCTTTTATCAGTGTAGGGACTGAGGGACAGTCTGCAAATCACTAGCTACTAGGTCCACAAAGGTCCTTGTAAGGACTGGTATAGGTGTACAATATATAGGGGGCTGATGCAGGGCTGTGCTGCAGATTACTGCTGGTTTCTGCAGCAGTCTTTTATCAGTTTAGGGACTGAGGGACAGTCTGCAAATCACTAGCTACTAGGTCCACAAAGGTCCTTGTAAGGACTGGTATAGGTGTACAATATATAGGGTTATGGTGCACTGCTGCTGACTGCTGCCCTATTCTGCAGCAGCCTTTTATCAGTGTAGGGACTGAAGGACAGTCTGCAAATCACTAGCTACTAGGTCCACAAAGGTCCTTTTAAGGACTGGTATAGGTGTACTATTTGGTGTGCAGTATATAGGTGTGTAATACACGTATAAAATACTTGCACATATAGAAAGCATAGTATAGTGTGTTTCCACTGTGCAGCATTGTGACTGAGCGATTCTGCAGCGATACTACAAAGAGTGACAAACGCAATAAAAAAAAAGTATTATAACTGGTGTGATAGACCAGTGGCCCCCAAAAACGACAGATTGAAGCAGGGTGTTATATAGCTTCTTCCACATACATACTGCACTTCTCTAGAGACTTTTATCACAGGGTCATTTAAAAAATGTCAGGCAGAGGAAGAGCCAGGCCCTTCCGCAGGGGTTTTAGGGGTAGGGCAGGAGCAACAGACTTGAGCCAAAGTGGCAAATTGCAGAAGGTGCGTGCGATTACGTCAAAGGATGCACCAGACTTGGTTGAGTGGCTCATTTCTGCACCCTCCTCATCCTCTCGATCCACACCCTGTTCTTCACTCTCTGCTGTGTGCACCCCCAAAGACACTACCACCAACACCACCACCACCACCATATACCTTCCGCTTGAGTCACAGGAATTATTTTTCGATCCATATCAAGACATTTCCGATGCGCAGCCACTCTTGGCATTGGATCAGGAAGAGGATTTAGCAACAACCGCCACTCAGCAGTCTGACGACAGTACCCAGATCAGCCCAAGGAGTAGGTTGGCCCCCGCTGTTGCTGCCTACTCCGAGATCTCTAATTATAGCGGTGGGGAAGGTGACGTTGATGATGACGTGTCTAGTGATGTCACGTGGGTGCCCACAAGAGAGGAAGAGGAGGGGAGTTCAGAGGAAGATATAGACCAGCAGATAGGGAGGAGAAGCAGGAAGAACTTAGATTGCACAGGAGGGACAAAGCAGACTGCGAATGTATCAGGAGCGAGGCATCAATCATGTACGGTCACATCTGGCGCTCCCAAGACGCCGTCACATGGCTCCGCAGTGTGGGTTTTTTTTAACGTGTCCGCTGCTGACAATAGTGTTGCCATCTGCAATCTTTGCAGTCAACGCATAAGTTGCGGTAAGCCCAACACTCACCTAGGGACGACCGCCTTAAGAAGGCACATGAGCTGCCATCACCGAGCCCAGTGGGAGCAACGGAACACACAAAGCCACACTCCAGGCTCTCACCGTCCAGCCTCGTCTTCTACTTCTCCTTCTCCTTCTCCTTCTCCTTCTCCTCTCTCCTCACAATTGTCCTCCACTCCACCTTCCATCACGCCATCCTCATGTTTTTCTGCAAAAAGGCAGGCTTCCATGGGCCAAATGTTCGAGCGTAGAAAAAATGATGACGCCGGATAACCCTCTTGCCCAACGGTTGACAGCTGGCTTGTCAGAACTGATAGCCCGCCAACTACTGCCATATAAACTGGTGGACTCGGAAGCCTTTTGAAAATTTGTGGCCATTGGAACACTACAATAGAAGGTCCCAGGAAGGAAGTATTTCTCAGAGAAGGGCATCCCAGAGCTATATGGCCATGTTCAGCGGCAAGTGAATGTATCTCTGGCACACAGTGTCGGTGCCAAGATACATCTGACCCCAGACACGTGGTCTAGCAAACACGGGCAGGGAAGGTATATCACTTTTACTGCCCACTGGGTGAACCTTCTAACAGCCGTCAAGCATGTAACCCATGGCACCCGTGTAGATTTGGTTTTACCACCACGGATTGCATGCAGGCCTGCCTTTTCTTCTCCTCCTCCTACTCCATCCTCCTCCCTCTCCTCCTCGGCTGACTCCTCCTTTTCCGCTGCTAGCGTCTCTTCCGCTGCGCCGCCCAAGCTCCCCAGAACCTATTTGACATGCCAGGTGAGACGCCGCCATGCTGTGCTGCGTCTGTTGTGCCTGGGAGCCAAGAGCCACACTGGCCCTGCACTCCTTTCAGCTTTGCGTTCACACGCAGATCAGTGGCTAAGACCGCTCAATTTGACAGTTGGTAAAGTGGTGTGTGACAACGGTGCCAATCTGCTTAGCGCATTGAAACCGGGCAAAATTACACACGTGCCATGCATGGCACACGTCTTATACTTGGTCGTGCAGCGATTCGTTGTCAAATACCCTGGGGTCCAGGACATCTTGCGGCAGGCAAGGAAAATCTCGGCCCATTTCATAAGATCTTACACGGCCATGGCTCGCCTTGCTGACATTCAGCGGCGACACAATCTGCCGGTCAGATGTCTTATTTGTGATTGCCCGACGCAATGGAACTCAACCTTCTAAATGCTTGAAAGGCTGCTCCAGCAGAAACGTGCAGTTAACGTCTACCTGTACGAACTCTGCGGCAGAACAGGTTCTGGGGAGCTGGGGTTTTTTTCACCACGCCAGTGGCTGCTCATGCGCGACGCATGCAGACTTCTGCAGCCATTTGATGAGATCACCAAACTGGTCAGTCACAGCCATGACGCCATCAGTGACATGGTACCTTATGCCTTCTTTATGGAGCGTGCATTGCGTCGTGTCATTGATCAAGCCCTGGAGGAGCAGGAGCAGGAAGATGAGGAAGTTGCAATGCTGGATGAATTCCCAGGGGGGCTACTCTATCTGAGACAAGTCAACAACAGGAGTCTGAAGAGGAGTCAGAGGAGGATGGTGCCGGGGCGGATGAGGAGGAGCAAGAAGAGCATGCTTCAAACTTTTCTGGGATCCCTGTTGTTGTGTGTGGATGGGGAGAGGAGAACGAGGAGGACGACATTATCCTGGATGATGAGCAGGAGCCAGGCCACCACACCGCTTCCAGTTTAGTGCAAATGGGGGCCTTCATGCTCCAGTGTTTTAACAGGGACCCCTGTATAAAAAGCATAAAGGTCAAGGACCAGCACTGGGTGACAACGTACTTAGACCCCCGGTATAAACACAAAATGGCGGAAATGTTACCACCGTCACAGAGGGCTGTCAGAATGGAGCACTTCCAGGCCTTGCTTCGAGAAATGCTGCATTCTGCTTTTGCGTGCGCTTGCAGAGGAGGAATTCCCACTCCCAGAGAAAGAGTTGCAGGTACCAATCCAACAGCGCCTGAAAGAAGAGGGCGGTTTGAAGATGTGTTGGTGACTTCTGATATGAGGTCATTCTTTCAGCCGACCCATCGACAGGTCTCATCCGGATCCAGCATCCGGAAACGCCTAGACCGACAGGTGTCCGACTACATCGGGTTAACAGCCAATGTGGAAGCTCTGAGGAGTGATGAACCCCTGGACTACTGGGTGGGCAGGCTTGACCTCTGGCCAGAGCTTGCCCAATTTGCAATGGAACTGTTGGCTTGCCCCTCATCCAGTGTCCTGTCCGAAAGGACGTTCAGCGCAGCAGGGGGGATCATAACCGATAAGCGCACTCACCTAGCTCACGACAGTGTTGACTACCTCACATTTCTAAAAATGAATGAGGCATGGATCTCAGAGGAATTCAACACATGTGACCACTCCAGTAGACCATGTATATCTCTAAAAACTATTTATTTAATCAAACACACAGACATTTTTTTCTACATTTGGCTCACTTCCTTGTACAAAAAAAGCACACCGTACTATATGCCCGTTCCCTCCTGTTTGAAGAGGTTGACCGGTGTCATATTTTTGGGGCCCAGCAGCGAGTTGCTGGTATCAGTGCTGCTGTCAGTGCTCTCTATCACGGTGCTGGTGTCAGTGCACTCTATCACGGTTCTGGTGTCAGTGCACTCTATCACGGTTCTAGTGTCAGTGCTCTATATCACGGTTCTGGTGTCAGTGCTCTCTATCACGGTGCTGGTGTCAGTGCACTCTATCACGGTTCTGGTGTCAGTGCACTCTATCACGGTTCTGGTGTCAGTGCTCTATATCACGGTTCTGGTGTCAGTGCTCTATATCACGGTGCTGGTGTCAGTGCACTCTATCACGGTTCTGGTGTCAGTGCACTCTATCACGGTTCTGGTGTCAGTGCTCTATATCACGGTTCTGGTGTCAGTGCTCTATATCACGGTGCTGGTGTCAGTGCTCTATATCACGGTGCTGGTGTCAGTGCACTTTATCACGGTGCTGGTGTCAGTGCACTCTATCACAGTGCTGGTGTCAGTGCTCTATATCACGGTGCTGGTGATCATCTCCTGCACCCTCTTTATAGCCTACCCTGACCTTTCCTCTCCTCCATTGCCTTCATGCACTCCTGAGTCCTGAATTGTCAAAATTTCACAGATAAAAAAAGAATGCTTGTAGTTGTCGATCCCAGATTCACTTCCTACATGAGTTATGTCAGTGGCCATGTGGTGGGACTATGTGTGCACAGCTAGTAAGTATTTTGTGGCTGAAAATATGACCTGTAGGTTTTTAAAGTTCGCCTGCCATTGAAGTCAATGGGGCCCGCCGCGAACTTTGCGGTTCGTGAACTTTTGGCCGCGATTGCGTGTCGCGTTTGCGAAGCGTCCCGTCTGAAGTTCGTTCATCTCTAGTGGCGGTGCCCCGTACGGATGGGCCGCAACTGATTGACTTCACTGAACACCAGCTGTCAGTTTACTCCTTTTAGATGTTGGGCAGGTTGGCTTTAAATGAGCAAAATTAATATTTTAAAAGAGTGGCACTTCATTAAATGTAAAAAGTGTCAATTCTATGAACATCACGCAGACTAATTTGCCACCAATTGCTAATTTAGCAAAAAGACTTTTCCCTTCCATTAATGACTAATTTGTGTTTTTTAAATCAGAGTGTGCGCTATCATGTCATAGAAAGGTTCCCATTTTTAAATATATTTTCAGCATGTTAGGTAAAGCCAATGTTCCAGCTCATGCCATTATAACCAATCTCCACTTTTACACTCAAAGTGTGCACATGCACTCTGAAGGGACAGCATATCTGTGCCATCCCTTCAGAGATCCGTGTCGGTGCCGAGGGCTCCTGCATTCAGGCTCGTGGAGTGACGTCACCCAGGGCTGGTGCAAGGATTTTTGACACCCTAGGCGAAACCTAATTTTGCTGCCCCCCTTGGCCCCACCCTGACCCCACCCCCTTTTCCCTGCCCATGTATACCCCCCCTTTTTAATGAATTGAATTTAATGAATGCAGTCCACCAACGCCCATTAATGCAGCCTAGCAGCGCCCCTCAATGCGGCCTCACCAGCGCCCATCAAATACAGCCTCACCAGCCGCCCATCAAAGCAGCCTACCAGCACCCATCAATGCACCCTACCAGAGCCCAACAATGCAACCTACCAGCATCCATCAATGCAGTCCACCAATGCCCATCAATGCATCCTACCAGCGTCCATCAATGCATCCTACCAGCGTCCATCAATGCATCCTACCAGCGTTCATCAATGCATCCTACCAGCTCCCATCAATGCGGCCTCACCGGCGCTCATCAATGTAGCCTACCAGTGCCCATCAATGCAAACTCACCAGCTCCTATCAAATGCAGTCTCACCAGCCACCCATCAAAGCAGCCTACCAGCGCCCATCAATGCGGCCTACCAGCGTCCATCAATGCAACCTGCCAGCGCCCATCAATGCAGCCTACCAGCGTCCATCAATGCAGCCTACCAGCGCCCATCAATGCAACCTCACCAGTGCCCATCAAATGCAGCCTTACCAGTGCCCATCAATGCAGCCTTACCAGTGCCCATCAATGCAACCTTACCAGCGCCCATCAATGCAGCATAACCAGTGCCCATCAATGCAGCCTACCAGCATCCATCAATGCAGCCTACCAGCATCCTTCAATGCAGCCTACCAGGTCCCATCAATGCAGCCACACCAGCACCCATCAATGTAGCGCCACCAGGGCCCATCAATGCAGCCCCCCAAGGGTCCATCAATGCAACCTACCAGCGTCCATCAATGCAGCCTACCGGCGTCCATCAATGCAGCCTACCAGCGTCCATCAATGCAGCCTACCAGTGCCCATCAATGCAACCTCACCAGCGCCCATCAAATGCAGGCCCGACCAGTTCCCACCAATGCAACCTCACCAGTGCCCATCAATGCAGCCTCACCAGTGCCCTTCAATGCAGCCTCACCAGTGCCCATCAATGCAACCTTACCAGTGCCCATCAATGCAACCTTACCAGTGCCCATCAATGCAGCCTACCAGCATCCATCAATGCAGCCCCACCAGCGCCCATCAATGCAGCCCCACCAGCGCCAATCAATGCAGCCCCACCAGCGCCCATCAATGCAACCCCACCAGCGCCCATCAATGCAGCCTACCAGCACCCATTGCTTGCTTCCATTCATTTGGGAGTTGGGACACAGACACAGTTCTCCATCGCTGCTGCGCCTATGACATTATGTGCGAACGGAGCGGTGGTTGCCTGCTGATGCTGAGACTTAGTTACTTACTGTAGAGAGAAGAGAGTAGGAACACCAGTGGCCGGGCACCCTAGGCAGCAGTGCACCCTAGGTGGCTGCCTAGTTTGCCTAGTGGTAGTAGCAACGGCCCAGACGTCACCACGGCTCCAGCCATTCATACAGCCAAAGCCTGTGAGAAGGAAGACTGGGCGAAGATGGCAGCACCAGCAATCCGCATGGGAGGGATCCGCTTTACAAGTAAGTCTGTCATAATATAGTAGTATGCGATGCACACTTCTACATTATGACTTAAAGTGTTACTAAACCCACAACAGTAAAATCAGTCTGTATATGCAGTAAAGCATGTTTGTTATACACACTGTGGAACCTAAGGGGTTAATCCTTTGCATTATCTATAAAGGATGTTTGATCCTGTCTTTTTCTGATCGTCTTCGACCTTTACAGAGCCAGTGGACGGGCTGCACATGCTCAGTTTGGTGTGTATTGCTAGAGAGGTTTTTTTTTCTTGGGAGTGTGCATGTGATCAGCACAGGGCCAATCAGCACTGTCCAGACAGAGGATCAGTGCAGTATGAAAACTCCTCCTACAAGGTTTACTAGGAACAAGACTGCTATATACTGCTGATGAGAAAAGGTATTTAGCAGTTTATATTTACTAAAATAATTGCATTACCATGTTCTGTGTACTGCGGGAGACCAGATATAGTGAATGCAGGGTCCTGGGTTTAGTAACACTGTAACCCTGCAGGGGGGCCTACTTAATTTTTATTTCAGTGGGGGTTTTCTACCTCTTTATTATTTATAAAGCCAACACTGCATATTTTCTCATCAGAACACTGAGAGTGCACCAGGTGATTATAATGAACCAGACCCTCCCATTCAGTGATTGCAAAGGACGTGGTGAACCAAACAGCTATTTCTCTATATTTCTCTATCTACTAATGCTGGCAGGATAAGGATTAAAAATAGTTAATGTTGATTGAAAGAGTTTAGATCTGTTTTAATGTCCAGGTCATGCGGTCTCTGACATCCAGTTGTGATTGGAGGAAAGGGAAGGATGGCAGTAGTACGTCACCATTCAGCATAGCCCCCAACTGTCTCTGATTTCGAGGGACTGTCCCTGATTTGGAGAAATGTCCCTCTGTCCCTCTTTCCTCCTCATTTGTCCCTCATTTTGGTCTGATCTATATAGCTGTATATAAAATTCACTTTTTATCTATCAAAAAGTGTTTCCCAGTGCTAAACCTTTCATCCAGTTTCTAAATTGCTGCACCTGTAAATTTCAAAAGCCAATATAAAGGAATATTAGTGGTAAAAAAGCACTTGTGGGTTTAACCAATCTTGTTTTTTATGTTTTATACAATTCTCCTTTAAGGGGGCGTGGCAAGGGGTGTGTCCTATGCCTGCATACTTTTGCTGATAGGTGTCCCTCATTCCCATCTCATTAAGTTGGGAGGTATGCTTCAGTGATATAATGCTGTTTGATACTACATACTCTGTATATCTAGACTATAGAGTTTTTCAACCTGGGTGCTGCAAAGAGTCCCTAGCAGAAAAAAAAAGAAAGCCCTGATTCAGTCCCATGATTAAAGTTTTCCTGTGTTACTTTCTGTGTATACGGAGCCGGGAGAGCAGCACATCCCGTTCCTCCCTCAGGCTCTCTCCCTCCCCCTGCTCCTATCTTTACTGCTGCTGGCAAAACTAAAAGCTATACAAGCCAGCCGCCGGTGTTCTGGCATATTCAGTCCGGCCATCATATAGCATCCGGCCCGTACTGCACATGCGCAGTACGGGGCAGAAGAAGCTTTGTAAAATTTCCGAAGCTGAATGGCGCCTGCGCCGTGAGTGGAGGTGGTAGCCCCACCATCCAAGCGGACATAGGGTTGTGAAAATTAGACGGCCCCTCGTGGGCGAGCTTCGCTTGCCATGCTTCGGGCTCGGCCTCGCTGCGCTCGGCTCTTTTTTATTCCTACTCTTTGTCCACTTGGATGGTGGGGCCAGAACCTGGACTCAGTGCGCAGGTGCCGTTCATCCTCAGCTATTTTCGGAATCTGTGTTGCTGTGTACTGCGCGTACTGCACTACAGTGGAAGCTATCTGATGGGGGACCTTATATGATAAGATACCGGCATCCTACCAACCGATGATGTCATCAGTTGCTAAGGTAAGGAAAGGTCCGGCAGTGCAGACAGATTTCAGTATAGACAGGAGCAGGGAGGGGAGAAAGCCCGGAAGAGGATGAGCGGGATGTGCTCTCCAGGCTCCGTAAACACAGAAGTTAACACAGGAAAACTTTTCTCATCAGGCTGTATCAGGGCTTTCTGTAAGTTTGCTGTGATAAAGGCAAAAGATGGGGTGGAGGGAGGATTTGTGCCTAGAGGGGGGATTTTGCAGGGGTGATTTGTGATTGGAGGGGGCATTTTGGAGGAGGGGTTTGTGCTATGGGGGATTTGTGCTAGCTGAGGGGATGGGAGGGATTTACAACCTAAAGCGGAGTGCCACCCAAAAATGAAACTTTCGCTTTAAAAGACGTGACCTCCTGACATGCCACATTTGGCATGTAATTTTTTTTGGGGGGGGGGGTTCAGCTCCCACTGCCTCCCGGCGCACCGCAGCACCAGAAGGGAGATCACCTCTCCCCCTCCCTCTCGGCGATCATCTGGGACACGTCACAGGTCACAGATGATTGCCCGGCCAGTCACAGCGCGCAGTGCTGCGCCTGCGTGCGCAGTGGGTGCACAGCTGTGAAGCCACAGCCGGATGCCCACATTTACAATGCCGGCGCCGCAGAGAGGAGAGGGGGACGAACGCGGCTTCACTCCCCCGCATCGCTGGACCCTGGGACAGGTAAGTGTCCAATTATTAAAAGTCAGCAGCTGTAGTATTTGTAGCTGCTGACTTTTATTTATTTATTGTTAGCAGAACGCCGCTTTAAAGTGATTGTAAAGGCACAAGGTTTTTTTTACCTTAATTTATTCTATGCATGAAGGTAAAAAACCTTTGGTGTGCAGCTGCCCCCCCCCCCCCCCCAAGCACCCCTAATACTTACCAGAGCCACCTTTTGATCCAGCGATGTCCAAGAGTCTTGGGTCTCCGGGGACTCACAATCCTGATTGGCCATTGGCTCCCACTGCTGTCAATCACAGTCAGTAAGCCAATCAGGAGACAGAGAGGGCGGGGTGAGCTGCGGCTTGGGTGCCCCTAGAGCAAGCTGGTTGCTGCGGGTGCACCGGGCAAGAGGGAGGGTCTCTGTGTAAAATTGTTACACAGAGCAGGCAGGTATAACATGTTTGGTATTTAAAAATAATAAAAATAAAAACAAGACTTTAACCACTTGAGATCCGCGCTATAGCCAAATGACGGCTACAGCGCGGATCTCCTTTTCCGGGACTACGTCTATTGACGTAGTCCCGTGCACGAGCGGCCTGCGCGCCCCCTGAGGGTCGCGCGTGGCGCGCTCTGTGATCGGCGAGCCCATGAGACTCGCCTGATCACCGATCCGTGCAAGGGGTCGATCCCGACCCCTTATCACGTGATCAGCTGTCAGCCAATGACAGCGGATCATGTGATATAACGGAGCCGGTAATCGGCTATTATTCCTCCTCGCGCTGTCAGCGCGAGGAGAAAAAAAAAAGCCGATCACCGGCGGCCGTGATCGGGACATCAGTCCCGATCACGGCCAGCCCTGCTAGTGCCCACCTGCCCCCTGCCAGTGCCCACCTGCCCCATGCAGTGCCAAATGTATTCAAAGTAAGTGCCCCCCGTCAGCGCCACCCAGCAGTGCCCATAGTGCCACCCACAGTGCCACCCAGCAGTGCCACCCACAGTGCCACCCAGCAGTGCCCACAATCTGCCTCAAAGGTGCTGCACCCCAGTGCCACATCCGTGCCCATCAGTGTCATCTACCAGTGCCCAGCAGTGCCACCCATCAGTGCCCAGCAGTGCCACCTATCAGAGCCACCTATCAGTGCCACCTATCAGTGCCCATCAGTCCCATCTATCAGTGGTACCTATCAGTGCCCATCCGTGCCACCCATCCGTGCCACCCATCCGTGCCACACATCCGTGCCCATCTTTGCCCATCAGTGCCGCCTTATCTGTGCCCATCGGTGCCACCTTATCTGTGCCTATTAGTGCCGCCTTAACTATGCCTATCAGTGCCCACCAGTGCAGCCTATCAGTGCCCACCAGTGCAGCCCATCAGTGCCCACCAATGCAGCCCATCAGGGCCCACCAGTACAGCCTATCAGTGCCGCCTAATCAGCGCACTTCAATGAAGGAGAAAAATGACCCGTTTGCAAAATTTTATAACAAACTATTAAACATGATTTTTTTTTTTTTGCATCTTTTTTTGTTTGTTTAGCAAAAAATAAAACTCCGAGCTGTAACTAAATACCACCAAAAGAAAGCTCTATTTGTGGGAAAAAAATGATAACAATTTCATTTGGGTACAGTGTTGTATGACCGCGCAATTGTCATTCAAAGTGCATCAGCGCTGAAAGCTGAAAATTGGTCTGGGACTGAGGGGGGTTTAAGTGCCCAGTAAGCAAGTGGTTAATATCACTTTAAGGCCCCTTTCACATGTGCGGACTGTTCAGATCCGCCTGTCAGTTCTTTAGGTGGATCTGAACGGTATAAAGCTCTATGGAGCAACGGATGTCAGTGGTGACATGTCCAGTGACAGCCGATCCGCTCCGCAAAATCCAGATGAATGGAAACCCTAAACCCCCTCCGTCTGGCGGATCGGATTGGATGAAAACAGAGAGCGGACCCTCTGACAGATCCGTCCCGTCCCGGATGCTAAATACGGACAGCCCCTTACTCTGCCTTAAAAACTACATTTTAGGACTCACATACCAGTTGCAGTGCGATAATGTGTGTTTTTCCGCACCACACAAAAACGTGGTTGCAAAATTCTTAATGGCACCCCACACATCACCCAGTTGCATGCATGTTTTTACCCACTAAAACACATGGTACCGCAATACTATGAATTTTGGTGGGGCTCAATTAAAAAATCATGCCGGTATGTTTTTTGCATGTTTCACTAGCATAGAGCAGCCCAATTAAGAATGCAACATGTGGGAACATGCAAAAAAACGCTCGCGCTGGGCATGCACCTCCTTGTGAGACTGGTATGCCCCAGAATTGTGTGAAATTCTAAAGGGCGCCTAGCAGTGGCGGCCCATCCATAAGGGGTGCAGGGGTGCTGCCCCCCTAAATCCATGCGCCCAGCCCCTAATCTACATGCAGGGCACCGGACACATGGATTTCAACAGGATTTTTTTTTTTTGAAGCACATGATTAGAGCCTGAGGCTCTAATTGGCTTCAAATAAGGGTGGATTGGGGGACAGAGCACTGCGCCCTGAACCCACCCAGTTGTGTGACAATAGTGAATTCAAATTCGCTCTTGTCTTCCTGATTCTCCTCTTAAGACCTGATTTGCCAAGAGGAGAAGCAATTGTATTGGCTGCCGATGGAAGGAGAAGGGAAGTCGCCGAGGAGGAAGCTGCCCTGAAGCTGGAGACGCAGGGTGAAGCCGCCACCAAGGAGGAGGAGACACAGGAAGGAAGAAGGAGCTGACCTAGATGGGGAAAATACGGGGCTGGTGGGGGGGACAAGCGAGCAACAAGGGGGGGGGGGTCGGGTGGGGGTTTTGACTGGGCAACCGGGGGGATGATTTGGGGGTGGCGGTGGTACGGTTAGGGTTAGAGGGTTAGGGGTAAGGGTTGGGGTTAGGGTTGGGGTTAGGGCTGGGGTTGGGGTTGGGGTTAGGGCTGGGGTTAGGGCTAGGGTTGGGGTTAGGGCTAGGGTTAAGGCTAGGGCGAGGGCTAGGGTTGGGGATAGGGCTAGGGTTAGGGTTGAGGTTGGGGCTAGGGTTGGGGCTAGGTTTAGGGCTAGGGTTAGGGTTAGGGCTGGGGTTGGGGTTAGGGCTAGGGTTAAGGCTAGGGCGAGGGCTAGGGTTGGGGATAGGGCTAGGGTTAGGGTTGAGGTTGGGGCTAGGGTTGGGGCTAGGTTTAGGGCTAGGGTTAGGGTTAGGGCTGGGGTTAGGGTTAGGGCTAGGGTTGGTGCTAGGGTTGGGGTTAGGGCTAGGGTTAGGGCAAGGGTTGGGGTTAGGGCAAGGGTTAGAGTTAGGGCTAGGCTTGGGGTTAGGGCTAGGGTTAGGGTTAGGGTTTCCCCTGGAAGAACAAGGTTAGGACTCAGAAATTGGAATAGGGACCACGTCCAAATGTCAAAGGTCAGCAGGCGTTTATCCCAAAGGTCAAAGGTTAAGAGGCATGGCTGACCCACCCCCACCAAAGTGTTCCGCCTACCCCAACTAAGTGAGGGAATAAACAAGTCGGGGGAAGCCGCCACTGGTGCCTAGACTGAACTAAGGTTTGAAAAACACTGATCAAAGCCTGCAGATTTCTGGAGATACTGGAGAAGGGCCGATGTAGGCCAATTCATGCAGCAAACTGAAGGCTGGTTTCCTGGAAAGGGTGGGGTGTAGTGAAAGTATGAAACTCTAAATCTGTCATGTTGGGCAATGTTTTTTTTACATTTATTTGCTTTGTTTTGTGTTGTAATAGAGCGTCAAACTCCGTGAAAAGTAAACATTATTAGACAAGCTGCAGCATATGTTATCCGGTCTCTATTTCTATGTTTGGATATTCAAGGCTTATCCAATACCTCAAGAACGCAAGCAAAATTTTACTCCTCGTAACTGTTGCATGTAATCACTCTACTAAAGGCAAAGAAGGTGTAGAGAATGCATTAGACATGGTGTAATTGTGATTGTGTAGGACATGATTAACTAACAGCATTGCTTGCGCTCCTGATTAATTTAACCACTTAAGGACCGAGCCTCTTTTTGAGATTTGTTGTTTACAAGTTTAAAACTGTTTTTTTTTTTTGCTAGAAAATTACTTAGAACCCCCAAACATTATACATTTTTTTCTAACACCCTAGAGAATAAAATGGTGGTCGTTGCAATACTTTCTGTCAAACCGTTTGCGCAGCGGTCTTACAATCGCACTTTTTTTTAAAACAATACACTTTTTTGAATAAAAAAATAAGACAACAGTAAAGTTGGTCCAATTTATTTTTTTATATTGTGAAAGATAATGTTATGCTGAGTAAATTGATACCCAACATGTCACGCTTAAAAATTGCGCATGCTCATTGAATAGGCGACAAACTTTTACCCTTAAAAATCTCCAAAGGTGACGTTTAAAAAATTCTACAGGTTGCATGTTTTGAGTTACAGAGGAGGTCTAGGGCTAGAATTATTGCTCTCGCTCTACCGATCGCAGAGCTACCTCACATGTGTGGTTTGAACATCGTTTTCATATGCGGGCGCTATTCACGTATGCATTCACTTCTGCGTGCAAGCTTGTCGGGACGGGGTTTGTTTAAATTTTTTTTTTCTCTTATTTATTTTACCTTTTATTTTTTATTTTTACACTGTTCTTTTAAAAAAAAAATAATTGTGTCACTTTTATTCCTATTACAAGGAATGTAAACATCCCTTGTAATAGCAAAAGGCATGACAGGACCTCTTAAATATGAGATCTTGGGTTAAAAAGAGCTCAGATCTCATATTTACACTAAAATGCAATAATAAAAAAAAAAAAAAAATTGTCATTTAAAAAAATACACAAAAAAAAAAATGGCCCTTTAAAGAGCTATGAGCTGAAGTGACGTTTTGACATCGCTTCCGCCCTACAACGATATGGAGAGGGATGGAGGCCATCTTCCCCTCACTTGTCTCCATGTCACACAAGGGACAACATCCCGCCATGCTCTGGTGCCCTCCACCACTTACTGAAGCCATTGGCAGCAGCAAAGGGAAGTGAAGCATGGAGGGAGGGGCCCTCTCCTGTCACCGATAAAAGTGATCTCGCAGCGAATCCGCCACAGAGACTACTTTTATCTTGAAGCTGATCACCCACTGAAGAAGAGCATACTGGGGTTATGGCAGCTAGCTGCTGCCATAACAACGATATTCCTCTTCAAAATACCGACATATAACGATGGTGGGCGGTCTGGAAGTGGTTAAAATTGGCTTCATATATGGGCCTGAGCTCCTGTCCTCCAAAACCCCCCTGCACAAGTCCACAGGTACATAGTTAGTCAGATTCAACCAATAACCAATAAAAAAGATATATATGATACAGGGGCAGTACAGCGGCTAAGTGGTAAGCACTTCCACCTGGTAGCAGTAGGGTCATCGGTCCAAATCCCAGCTATGGCACTACCCACTTGGAGTTTGCATGTTCTCTGTGTGCTTGCATGGGTTTCCTACTACACTCCAAAGACATGGCCAGGGTAGATCAGAGCTCACCTCCATACTTAACCTCTTGCCCAAAACTACACTTTCCTATAACCCCTAGGAAAAAAAACACACTACTAGTACTTGGAGTTAAATGGCTGAATCAGCCTTTTATTAGACATAAGCTTATAAATAACAAAGATAACAATAAACATGTCAATCCAGGTAACAATGGTTGCAAGTCCTTGATGGTACTATATAACTAAAACTTTGTGTCTGTGGCATGAGTTAGCAAAGTTATGACACCAGCCACCAAAAAACGCCTTGGGGCATAACTCAGCTGGCCTTCTGGTCTTACCACTACCCGGTCACCATGAATTGAACCATACCAACTAGAGGACGCCATGCCTTGGGGCATAACTCAGCTGGCCTTCTGGTCTTACCACTACCCGGTCACCATGAATTGAACCATACCAACTAGAGGACGCCATGCCTAATATGGGTCCCCACCATTTTACCAATAACTCGAGATTTAGACCTCCATCAAGGACCCCAAACTGCCAAAGAACAACAAAAGAAGTATAACAGTGCTACCTGAAAAACTAGGGAGGGAGGGACGTTCGTCTGACGATTTCTTCTCTGCTCCTCCCAAACACCTTATCTACTTGACCAATAAGTTAAGCGTCAGTACTGACCACACCACTTAAAGCGGAGGTCCACCCTAAAATGGACCTTCCGCTCATCGGAACCCTCCCCCCCTCCGGTGCCACAATCGGCACCTTTCAGGGGGGAGGGGGGTGCAGTTACCTGGATAATCCAGGTAACTGCACCCACTTCCGGGATAGCTCTCTGCGGAAAGGGGCGTAGATTACGCCCCTTTCCGCAAGTGCCCGCCCCCTTCCGCAAGTGCCCCGCTGCCTGCTGGGAAACACACAGATCCCAGAGGCAGCGGGGACCGTCCTCATTGCGCAGCGCGATTCGCGCATGCGCAGTAGGGAACCGGGAAATGAAGCCGAAAGGCTCCATTTCCTGATTCCCATATCCAAAATGGCGGCGGCAGCACTCGAGTGACGATCTAGAGATCGGCTTCGGGTGCCGACATCGCGGGCGCGCTGGACAGGTAAGTGTCACTATTTTAAAAGTCAGCAGCTGCAGTATTTGTAGCTGCTGACTTTAAAAAAAAAAAAAAAACGCGGAGTCCCAGCGGACTCCCGCTTTAATATAGTCAACCCCTTCTGCCTTGCTGGTAGGTCAATTGGCTCCTGTCTAAACTTTGCTCTATTATGTGAGTCAGGGAACTTAGACTGTAACCTTAGACCTAAGACTGTAAGCTCCTTGAGGGCAGGACAGCATGTGAATGTGCAATATATGTGTGTGTGTGTGTGTGTGTGTGTGTGTGTGTGTGTGTGTGTGTGTGTGTGTGTGTGTGTGTGTGTGTGTGCAAAGTACTATATAAATTGTCAGTGCTATAGAAGTACCTTTCATCAGTGGCGTAACTAGAACCTTCAGGGCCCCAATGCAAGAAACCATGAAGGGCCCCCCTGAACCCCAGCCAAGGCCCTTCCCTCCGAGTCCGGCGGTGGAACTCCAGGGCGTGGTCACAGGTATGACCTTTGTGAGCCCTGTAGTTCCACCACTGGTATCAGTATTTTTATTTTTATTTATTTTTAGGTGCCCCATTGGGGGACTGTCCCTAGGCAGGATGGGGTCCCCGTCCCCAGAAGAGATGAGGTCCTTTTCTCCAGGGCAGATGAAGTTACTGCCCCCAGGTGAGAAGGGGTCCCTGTCCCCAGGGGAAGTGGGGGTCCCTGTCCCCACGTGAGAAGGGGTCCCTGTCCCCAGGGGGAGATGGAGGGGGTATGTAATGGTGTGTGGGGGATGGGGTCCTCTCACTCACCATGACCAAGCTGTAGGCCATGCACTCATCCATGTTGGCCTGGGCTCCATCCAGTGTGCTGCACGGGCGATCAGCTTATCTCCCAGAAAGACCTTTCATCATCTGTGTATGACGGGGAGGAGAGGGGGCTGGCAGACAAGCCTGCAGTGTCCTCCGGGGAGCCGGCTCTCATAGGGCTGCACTGCATCTGTGTGCTTAAAGTTTGTTTACCCGGGAAAAGTTTGCAGTGCAGAGTGGGCCGGACTCGGGGTGGGCGGCACTCTGGCTGGGGAGAACAGACATCGGACTGAGCGGCAATGCATGGAGCAGGAGAGGGGTACTCTGAGGAGCCGGCTGAGGTCACAGGTCATGCGGGGAATGCACAACTAAAGAGCAGCCATATGTAGAGGGGGCTGTATGGGCCCCCTGCATCACAGGGCCCGGTTGCGGTCGCAACTGCTGCACCCCCTATAGTTACGCCCCTGCCTTTCATAAAGAAATATGATATAATTGATGTATATGCCAGACTCCTACAGACTTACTGTTATTGAGCTGGAGGAAGTATCAATAGACTACAAGCATGGTGATAAGCACACTTGTATTCCATTGAGAACTACAAGTCCATCTGCCATAGTGGCAAATTGGACTGGTAGTTCTATCAATGACATGTCTCTGTAAATAAATTACTTGGCTGTGTGGCTGGAGCACCCCACAAATGTAGCACCATGGTCTTAAACAGGCTGCTAATAAATCTAGTTGCACTAGGTGGTAACTAGCCTGGCTAATTGGTAAGTTGATCCACTGATTCCTGTCCTAAGTCTGAGTTTGGGGTAGTCTTGCTCTTCTGTTATTAGGTGGCACTGTTGCTTTTGGCATTAGAATAATGGATTATCATAAATTCAGGTAATGGGTAACTAGGTTGTCTCAGCCAATTGCCAGGAGTTTCTTTAACCACTGTGTATGCTGAGATAGGCTATTTATTTGGGAGGAGTCAGGGAATCGGGGTTCCTCCCGCTCAAGGCTGCGGCCTGGGTGGGTGTGTGTTGAGAAGGTCCTGGTTGCTAGGCCTGAAGCCTGAGGCCTCTCCAGGAGGCATGCTGGCTACTAGAGACTGCGAGCCAGACCTTCTCGTCCAACATCAGTATCTGATCTCACAAATGCACTTCTGGAAGAATGGCCAAACATTCCCATAGACCCACTCCTAAACCTTGTGGACAGCCTTCCCAGAAGAATTGAAGCTGTTATAGCTGCAAAGGGTGGGCCAACTCGGTATTGAACCCCACAGACTAAGACTGGGATTCCATTAAAGTTTAAGATGTGTGTGAAGGCAGGTGTCCCAATACTTCTGGTAATATAGTGTATCTCTGAAGGACGGGGTATTTCTCTTTTTATCTCTATTTTGAGAATTTCTGAAGGTTGGACTCCTTATATTCAGCTCATACGTTATAGTTAGCCCTTGTACACACGGTCGGACATTCTGACAACCAAATCCGTTGCATTTTGTCCGAAACTGTTGCATACACACGGTCGGACAAAGTTGTCGGAAAATCCGATTGTACATAACGTGATGATGTTATTTTCTTACGACGGGACTACGTTCAGGCCAGTAGCCAATAGCTTTGGTCTAGGAATTTGATCTGAGCATGCGTGGCACTTTGTCCGTCGAAGTAGGCTACACATGATCGGAGTATGTCCGATTGGAGCATTTTGTCGGAAAATTTTACCGGCAAGTTGGAAAAGTTGGTCCGTCGGATATTCCGACGGAAACAGTCCGATTGAGACCACACACAGTCGGAATATCCGACAAAACGGTCCGATAGGACACATTCCGTCGGAATCTCCGACCGTGTGTACAAGGGCTTATAGTTTCACTATTGTCAGGAGCTGATAGGAAGAGTTTTTTCTAATGTACAGTAGTTTCTATGTTATATAGAGACACTATAGGAAAGTTACCATCAAATATAGATTTCTGATTGGTCACCATAATAAGAACTGTGTAACCTGACTATATGTCATACTTTGGTATAAATGTAATGTATAGGGGCCATTGAACAGCAAGCATTAACATCTGAAGCTTCTCACATGCTGCTATATCGTTCCATTATGCTAAAGAATAAATAAAACCAGCTAACATTGTCCTACAGTGAGTTAATCAATGAAGAAGTCTCAAGCAAAATTTGCTTGGCGCTAACAGGAGTTAGAAAGTCAGTTGGGATGGAAAAATGTCACCTGTTGCTTTTCTCATGGAGAGCCTCAAGAGTCACCTTATTATGTGACTGGTAAAGAGCTGAATTCCCTTTTCGGGGAAATCATGTCCAGTTGCTTTGTTCCCCAAAGATCTGTTCCTCGCTCCCTGCGGAGGCTGGTGGAGTCCAACATTCTTCTTTTAATTTTTGGAGGTCTTTATATAGCGCCAACAATTTATGCAGTGCTTTACATACTATACATCGGTCACTGGCCTCAGATAGCTTGCAATCTAAGGTCCTTATCTCACTGTTTTAATAAGATGTGCAAAGAGAGATCATACAGACGTTTGTAGGTGTAGCGGCCATAACCCGTTGCAGGGCGGCCTTGACTTAATGGGCTTACCGGTTACCTTCTCCTGGCCTGCTCCTCCGCGTCTAGGGGTTCCCAGGGTTGATACCCAACGACTTGTACACTGACACAGATGAAGTCCTTTCAAAAAGGTTTATTTTGCAGTAGAACTTTCACAAACACAGTCTCTTAGGGAACTGCAGGATTAGAAAAGTCTCTATTTCCACCCAGAGAGTAGCCACTCACAGCTGGGCACTTCAAGGCTAAACAGATCTCTAGCCAGAGATCATCGCAGTCAGCACGTTGACTCAAAACTTGAACAATCAACTGAGGGTATACAGGAACCTTTTTCCAACCGTACCTGGAACATTTCCCGCTTCCTTTATGGTACTGGAAAAGTGTGAATTCGTCAATGTCCTTCCCAACTCAGTAACCAGGCACTTCTCAGGATGCCACTTGCCGGCCCTCCTCTGAAGAGTCCTCCCCCGGTCACTTCCACGAGCTGTGGTGTCCCTCCAAGCTGAGAGCAAACCCGGACACCTTGAATCCTCCCTCAGTTACTGCGCCTCGGACCAGCTGGTTCCGAGACTCAGGAACAGACGGATCCCTACCCCAGACCAGTCGGGTCTATCAGGGGCCACTGACAGGAAAATGCCGCAGGATTTCGAAAACCCCATGACCGGGACCCCTCACGGGGCTACCCCGGTCCCGGAACCAGAACAGACCACAGGGGTCTCACGAACAACTCCGGAACCCCGAACACGTGACCCACACCTGTTTAAGTACCCCCTCCCAGACTCCTCAGCGGGCCCCGGCACTCCCGCTGATTGACTCCGAGAGGGCCGATACCAAAACATCCATCCAGACTTGGTTCTAGCCTGTCTTGTGCACCTCACTGTTCACATGACCAGGCAGAACTTCTAAACACAGCCTGGCCAGACTGGTGTTAGGCCTACCTACAATAATTAACCCTTGGAGCCTTTATTGTCCTGAGGTCAAAAACTACATTTACAATGCGTGTGACATTTGATCCCAAATGTCATCTGCTACATAGGTAAAAATCATAATGTATATAACATTTAATTAGGTAATGACAGATAGAGATAACAAATGTAATAATATTAATATTAATAAATAAAATAAAAAATGTATTCTGTCAAAATAGTTGTATATAATCGAGTCTTTCCTCAATATATTATCAGAGGATAGGGATGAGCTTCGTGTTCGAGTCGAACGCATGTTTGACTCGAACATCGGTCGTTCGTGCGTTCGCCGAATTCCGAACGTTTGGGCCGTTCGCGGCAAAATTCGTGTGGCCCACAATGCACTGCGATGGCGCAATGCATTGCTGTCTCACGATTGGCCAAGCATGCACTGTGACCCCGCATGCTTGGCCAATCGCAGCGCCAGTAGCGAGGAGAGCAATGGTTGGCCAATCATAGCTCAGACTGTGTAGTGCACGCCCCACACTATATAAAGCCGCCTTTCAGGCGGCCTCGTGTAGTGTTTGTTAGCATCTGAAGCAGTGGGTGTTCTGTGTACCTTCAACACAGTTACACACCAATCGTTTTTGGCTGATTTACTATTTTGCTCTTGTGTAGTGGTTACTGTCTGTGACCTGACCGCAGTATACACCACTATATTCACCTCACCTATATAGCTAGTGATCTAGCTTTAATAATAGAGCTTGCAGTCAGTAGTGTTAGTGCGTGCTGTCTGCCTGCTCTGTACCCAGTACATACCACTATTTATCCACCTACATAGCTGTTCTCTATTTGGGCCCGATTGGCATCTGCTGGAGTTATTGGAAGTTGTGTGTGCCTCCAGCACAATATAAACTACCCAACTACTGTTTTACCCAACTCCCTTCAGGCCATTACCATGTCTGGAAGGCCAGCAAGGAGAGGCAGACAGGCACGAGCCGATAAAAGAGGGCAAGCAGGCTCTGTGTCTAGAGACAACAGTGCTGGTCGTGGACGCGGTGCATTGTCATCAGCACGTGGCCATGGGACATGCTTGTCCTTCTTTTCTGCAGCTGGACATGTTGAACCGCAACATGCCAACGACTTGGTAGAGTGGATGACCAAGCCCTCTTCATCCTCCTCATCCTCTCTCACCCAGTCTCAGGGTAGTAGAAAAGCAGCTGCCAACACATCGTCGTCCCTCCTCTCAATGTCATCATCAGTGACTCCTTCCCTAGACCCACCAAGTCCTCCTGAGGAGTCTCCTGAACTCTTTGAGCAAAGTGTTGGGTACATGCTCCAGGAGGATGCCCAGTGTTTGGTGGGCTCTGATGATGACACTCAGCTAGAGGAAGGCAGTAGCGTGAGCACAGAGAGAGGGGATGCTCAAGAAGGACAGCAATCTGGCAGTCATGTTCCACAAGCTGCAGCATACTGCCAGGTTTGCTACAGCGATGAAGAGGGAGGGGATGATGAGGGCACTGACTCCACGTGGGTGCCTGGAAGGAGGGAGGAGGAGGAGGAGGAGGCACATGTCCAACGAGGCAGGATGCCCTCCGGGGGCCAGCTTAGGGGCAGCACACCGACTGAATCACACCGCAGAGCTCCGCCTGCGCAGAGCGCTTCCTCTGCGCAGAGCGCTTCCTCTGCGCGTTATTCTAAAAGTTCTTTGGTGTGGGCCTTTTTTGAGACGAGTGCATCAGATCGCACCGCTGCTATTTGCAACATATGTCTCAAGCGTATCTCACGTGGCCAAAACATCAGCCGCTTGGGCACCACATGCTTGACCAGACATATGTTGACCTGCCATGCAGCTCGTTGGCAAGCATACCTCAAAGACCCACACCAAAGAACAAAGCGGACCTCTCCTTGCTCCTCATCAGCTGGGATCTCCAACCCCACTAGACCTTCAGTCCTCTCTGAAACCTGCTCTGAGAGGAATGAAGGTGTAGAATTAGGTGTGTCACAGCCAAGTGCTTCCGGGAACTCTGCTAGTGGTACATCCACGTCCGATTATAGCAGACAAATGTCTCTGCCCCAGCTGCTGGACCGGCGGAAGAAATTTACTCCCAGCCATCCACATGCCCAGCGGTTGAATGCTAGCTTGGCTAAATTGCTAGCACTTCAACTGCTGCCTTTTCAGTTGGTAGACTCGGCCCCCTTCCGTGAGTTTGTACAATGTGCGGTTCCTCAGTGGCAGGTCCCCAAACGCCACTTTTTCTCACGGAAGGCAATTCCGGCTCTCTACCGGCATGTGGAAGGCAATGTCCTTGCCTCGCTGGACAGGGCGGTCAGTGGTAAGGTGCATATTACCGCTGACTCATGGTCCAGCAGGCATGGACAGGGACGTTACCTGTCTTTCACGGCCCATTGGGTCACTCTTCTGGCTGCTGGGAAGGATGCAGGACAAGGTGCAGTAGTATTGGAGGTTGTTCCGCCACCACGCCTCCAAAATGCTACTATTGGTTGTGACACACCTCTCTCCTCCACCCCCTCCTCTTCTTCTTCCTCCATGGCCTCTTCCAGTGCTCTGTCCTCAGAACCAGCGGTGCTCCGTAGGCGTTGCAGGGGCTACGCAAGTATGCAGGCAAAACGATGCCATGCCGTGCTTGCGCTGGTTTGTTTGGGGGACAGGAGCCACACTGGGGCGGATGTTTTGTCAGCTCTGCAGGGGCAGGCCGAGAGGTGGTTGACGCCACGCCAGCTTAAGCCAGGAATGGTGGTTTGCGACAATGGCACCAACCTCCTCTCCGCCCTCCGACAGGGACAACTGACCCATGTGCCCTGTGTAGCTCACGTCCTTAACCTGGTGGTGCAGCGGTTCTTGGGCAGGTACCCCGGCTTACAGGATGTCCTGAAACAGGCCAGGAGAGTCTGTGTGCATTTCCGCCGATCATTTAATGCCTGTGCTCGGCTGGCTGAGCTCCAAAAGGAGTTGAACCTGCCCAAGAACCGCCTTATATGTGACATGCCCACCAGATGGAACTCAACATTGGCCATGCTGCAGCGGCTGCACACGCAGCAGAGGGCCATCAATGAGTACCTGTGCGACTACGGCACCAGGACAGGATCAGGAGAGCTTGGTTTTTTCTCACCACGCCAGTGGGGCATGATCAGGGATGCATGCACTGTCCTGTCACCGTTTGAGGAGGCCACAAGGATGGTGAGCAGTGACAGTGCATGCATCAGTGACACTATACCTCTTGTCCACCTCTTGGAGCATACGCTGCGTGGAATAATGGACAGGGCACTTGAGGCAGAACAGAGGCAGGAAGAGGAGGACTTCCTTGCCTCTCAAGGCCCCCTTTATCCAGACAGTGTTCCTGCTGTGCCACCCATCACACAGGAAGAGGGTGAGGAGGAGGAAGAGGAGGAGGAGGATGATTGTGTCAGCATGGAGGTGGAGGCTGGCACTCAGCATCAGCAGCAGCAGTCTTATAGGGATGATTTACAGTCCCAAGAAACACGTGGACTTGTACGTGGCTGGGAGGAGGTAGCTGCGGATCATGTTGTCCTTAGTGACCCAGAGGACTCCGGACCGAATGCCTCAGCTAACCTACGCTGCATGGCCTCCCTGATCCTGCAAAGCCTGCGGAAGGATCCTCGTATTCTTCAGATCAAGGAGAGGGACCATTACTGGCTGGCCACTCTCCTTGATCCACGGTACAAGGGTAAGGTTGCCGACCTTATCTTGCCATCGCAGAGGGAGCAGAGGATGAGACATCTCCGGGAGGCCTTGCAGAAAGCTCTGTGCAACGCGTTCCCAGAGACTGGGAGGTCACAAACTCCTGGTCCTGGACAACGTATTGCTGAGGCATCAGTCAGAAGGAGCGGTGGAGAAGGTGGCCGTCTGACTGATGCTTTCAGACAATTTTTTAGTCCGCAGCCCCAAGGTATGATTGGTTCCAGCACCCATCGCCAGCGTCTAATTTACATGGTGCAGGAATACCTAGGGGCAAGGTCAGACTTGGACACCTTTCCCACTGAAAATCCTCTGGCTTACTGGGTCTTGAGGATGGATCACTGGCCAGAGCTTGCACAGTATGCAATTGAGCTACTGGCCTGTCCTGCATCCAGCGTTCTTTCGGAACGCACCTTCAGTGCTGCTGGTGGCTTCGTTACCGATCACAGGGTGCGCCTGTCCACCGAATCAGTTGATCGACTGACCTTCATCAAGATGAATCAGTCTTGGATCACCCACAGCTACCAAGCACCTGAAGCTGATGTAACCGAATAATTTTTTTTGAAATACCACATCCCTTCAAGACTGCCTATGCTGATGCTGAGTGACTGTCCTGTTATGTTGATTGTCTATCCTCTTCCTCCTCCGCTGATATGTTGGAAGAACATTTTTGGTTCTGGGTGATGCCAGCAGCCCAATTTTTCTGCCCCTGTTTAACAGGGGCGTTTAAGTACAATTTTTGATGCAATGCTTTGCAGCAGGGCTAATTCCTGCAAAAAAACTAGAGTGTATGGCAGAGGTTGCAGTGTGATGGCACCAGTGCCTAAGGCCCAATTTTTCTGCCCCTGTTTAACAGGGGCGTTTAAGTACAATTTTTGATGCAATGCTTTGCAGCAGGGCTAATTCCTGCAATAAAACTAGAGTGTATGGCAGAGGTTGCAGTGTGATGGCACCAGTGCCTAAGGCCCAATTTTTCTGCCCCTGTTTAACAGGGGCGTTTAAGTACAATTTTTGATGCAATGCTTTGCAGCAGGGCTAATTCCTGCAATAAAACTAGAGTGTATGGCAGAGGTTGCAGTGTGATGGCACCAGTGCCTAAGGCCCAATTTTTCTGCCCCTGTTTAACAGGGGCGTTTAAGTACAATTTTTGATGCAATGCTTTGCAGCAGGGCTAATTCCTGCAAAAAAACTAGAGTGTATGGCAGAGGTTGCAGTGTGATGGCACCAGTGCCTAAGGCCCAATTTTTCTGCCCCTGTTTAACAGGGGCGTTTAAGTACAATTTTTGATGCAATGCTTTGCAGCAGGGCTAATTCCTGCAAAAAAACTAGAGTGTATGGCAGAGGTTGCAGTGTGATGGCACCAGTGCCTAAGGCCCAATTTTTCTGCCCCTGTTTAACAGGGGCGTTTAAGTACAATTTTTGATGCAATGCTTTGCAGCAGGGCTAATTCCTGCAATAAAACTAGAGTGTATGGCAGAGGTTGCAGTGTGATGGCACCAGTGCCTAAGGCCCAATTTTTCTGCCCCTGTTTAACAGGGGCGTTTAAGTACAATTTTTGATGCAATGCTTTGCAGCAGGGCTAATTCCTGCAATAAAACTAGAGTGTATGGCAGAGGTTGCAGTGTGATGGCACCAGTGCCTAAGGCCCAATTTTTCTGCCCCTGTTTAACAGGGGCGTTTAAGTACAATTTTTGATGCAATGCTTTGCAGCAGGGCTAATTCCTGCAATAAAACTAGAGTGTATGGCAGAGGTTGCAGTGTGATGGCACCAGTGCCTAAGGCCCAATTTTTCTGCCCCTGTTTAACAGGGACATGTAATTACAATTCTTGATATAATATTTCACAGGAGGGCCCCTTCCTGTGCCCACCCAGAGTAACTGTGAGGACTTATAGTGTTGTGGCACCAGCACCACAACCACCAAAGGTCAATTTTTCTACCACTGTTCAACAATGGCATGTAATTACAATTCTTGATATAATCGTTCACAGCAGGGCGCTCCAGCGCCCACCAAGAGTCACTTTGAGGGCTTACAATGTTGTTGCAAAACCAACACCTTGTTCCGCCATTTCTGCAGAGCATATAGGGCAGGCCCCTACTTTCAAACATCCAATTTACAAACATCGCCTACTTGCAAACGGAAGGAGACAACAGCAAGTGAGATGAAAAAAGATGGACGACAAAACAAATTATACAGGGGTGATAACCCTTCCCTATATTTTCCAAAAAGCTTAAAAATATTTTTTTTGACTGGAGCTACACTTTAAAAATGTACCAGTTGAAAATTACAAACAGATTCAACTTAACACAACAAACCTACACAGTCCCAGTCTTGTTTGCACCGCCTGTATACTGCTGTTCTGAGTATATAGGGCCTGGGGGCCACACGCATTTCCTTTTTTTAATATGGGTACGGGGTTCCCCTTAATATGCGTACAAGACCCAAATAGGCTGGTAATGGGCAGGGAGGGCTACCCATGCCATTTTTCTGAATGATTTTCAACCATATTGCAGGAACCAGATATAACATTAAAACCGCAAGCAGTTTTAAATGGTGTTATTTCCGCTTAATGTCATTTTGTGCAGGGACTGTTCTAAACACGGGAAACACGTGGCACTTCACAGGCATACTACAGACACCCACCAGGCACCATATTTAAAGGAATATTTCACTTTTTTTTTTCACTTTAATCGTCATTAAAATCAGTGCTCCCACCAAAACGGTAGTTTTTAAAACTTTTTTTTGCAGTGACCCATGTCCCCTGAGGCAGGAGGCAGGTCGCCAAACCCTTTTTAGGACACTATCTTGCATATTAGCCGTTAAAATTAGCACTTTCCAATTCGAACGTTCGAGTCCCATAGACTTCAATGGGGTTCTAACGTTCGTACCGAACGCGGGGGTCGTTCGCAAGTTCTGGTGCGAACCGAACCGGGGGGTGTTCGGCTCATCCCTATCAGAGGATATAAACCATTTAAGTCCTTCACATAATCCAAAACACATTATATGTTAAGCCTAGGTTTCCGCTATTACGACCTGAAAGTCACGCAATTTTGCCACGATTTTGCTGCGATTTTGATGCAACTCGAAGCAATGCCTGTATATTCTTGAGGTCTATGGACTTCAAGTCGCATCAAAGTGGGACCAAAGTAGTGCAGGGACTACTTTGATGTCGCTGCGGATTGAAGTCGCACAGATATGAACGGTACTCATTGGAAATCATGGGGTACGACTTGTCACACGACTTTGTGGTCCCAAGTCGCAGGACAAGTCACACTAGTGGAAACCGAGCCTCAGCCTGGGTTCACACTTGTACGACAAACGCTCCGACATTGGGAGCTCATGGCACATGATGTGTGTATATCAATGTTTCCCTATGGGAGCCGTCTTAACTGGTCCGACACAAGTCAGTTCCCTACACTACTTTGGTCCGACTTTAGTCCTTCTTCAGCCCATTGAATATCACTGAAGTCAGATCAAAGTAGGATCCTTGTCCTAATCATCCGACTTGTGACATCCGATATGATGATTACAGCAGCAGTAAAAATAATTTATGTCACTCTGGGATTGTTTTGATTGGTCAAAGGTCTAGTCTAGTATCTCAAAGTCGGAGCAAAATCTTATATTGTTCATTCAAGTCGGATGGAAGTAGGAACAGCCTTAAAATGGTTGTAAACCCTGCTAAAAAAAAAAAAAAAAAACCTGCAAGACAACGCCATAATGAGCTAGTATGCATAGCATACTAGCTCATTATGAATTACTTACACAAGAGCGAAGACCCCGCAGCCATCCTTGTCTTCCTCTCTGGCCGGCAACATCTCTCCTGGGGGTTACTTCCAGGCATCGTGGCTCCGGCACTGGAGTCGTGATGGCGTCACTCCCGCGCATGCGCGTGGGAGCCGCCGGTAACGGCACACAGACTGAAGCAACGGCACATATGTTCAGTTTGCCCCAGTCCGCATGTGCCCATGTCATCGGCACATGCAAGGGACAGGGGATATCTCCTAAACCAGTGATGGCAAACCTTGGCACTCCAGATGTTTTGGAACTACATTTCCCATGATGCTCCAGTACACTGCAGAGTGCCAGAGCATCATGGCAAATGTAGTTCCAAAACATCTGGGGTGCCAAGGTTCGCCACCACTGTCCTAAACCATGCAGGTTTAGGAGATATCCTGGGTAGCTACAGGTAAGCCTTAACGGGGTTGTAAAGCTTTGTTTTTTATTTTCTAAATAGGTTCCTTTAAGCTAGTGTATTGTTGGTTCACTTACCTTTTCCTTCGATTTCCCTTCTAAATGTTTTTTTTCTTTGCCTGAATTTCTCACTTCCTGTTTCTCCTCAGTAAACTTCACTCCATTACCCGAGCGTTGTTTAGTCAGCCAGAACAGCTTACTGAGGAGGAACAGGAAGTGAGAAATTCAGACAAAGAAAAAAAAACATTTAGAAGGGAAATCGAAGGAAAAGGTAAGTGAACCAACAATGCACTAGCTTAAAGGAACCTATTTAGAAAATAAAAAACAAACCTTTACAACCCCTTTAATATAGGCTTACCTGTAGCATAAAGTTTAAAAAATAGGATTTATAACAACTTTAAGCCTCGTACACGTGATCAATTTTTCTGCAGACAAAGCATCAAACTTTTGTCTGAAGGGCGTGTGCCTGGATTTTATCTTGCTTTCAAAGGGTACACAATTGTCGGCCAACAAGCATGAATGTAGTGATGTACTAGATGTACTACGAGCTGATAAAGAGGAATTTCAATTGTCAGGCATCACCCTTTGGGCTCCTTCTGCTAATTTCGTGTTAGTAGAAGTTTGGTGAGTGTTGATTTGTGCTTTTCAATTCATGCTTTTCACAGTTCGTTTCTGAATGGCCGTTCATCAACCAGCCAAGTTGTGGAATCGGAGGAGATAATGTGTTATTTACTATTGGCCTTGGAGTTATTGCTTTGACCCAAGTCCAGGAACAGGAGGAGTAGGATTTCTCAGACCAAAAATTGGTTGCTTTATTAATTGTGACCAATTATGTCATATGCCTTTGCTGCGGGAGCTCCAGGAGAATAATCTGGATGATTTTCAAAATTATCTCTGGATGACTGAACCCTGCTTTCACCAACTCTTGGCATTGTTGACCCCCTATATTAAGAAGCAGGACACATGCATGAGGCTTTTATTTAGTTTTTTGGTTGCAGTAATGATTTGATTTGTTATATTTTCTTTATTTTTGGATGCATAAAATGCACTTTTTGGTTAAGTTCTATTGGCAGATAGCATGTCTAATTTTATTATTATTTTTTATTTTTTTAATACACAATAAAAAAAATTGTGGAGAACAATACTTGGCTGTGTGTTTTACTTCAAATGACAATTTGGGAGTAGGCAGTTACATTTTAAAGAATACAATGTAAAATTGACAAGGGACACCAACATAGTTGTATCTTTGATCTTAAAAAACTACGGGATAATGGTGTTGTGGTAACTTGTACCAAAAAAATAAAAAATAACAAGCATAATAATATTATTCTTGATATCACTAGAAAAAAAAAAGCCTTTGGAAGTTTGTTTGCCATAACTCCATCAGTATCACCAGCAAAGCAGCTTCATTATTATCCCATTAAAGAAGAAGAGAATTGTGCGTTGCATTTCCAGATTTCATAATTTGCCACGTCACGAATGTTAATTCTCCGTTACGAAAGCTAGTTTACAAGACCGACCGCTTCTGGCTCGTCCTTGCTTCCGAGCATGCATGTTTGTACTTTGGACTTATGTCCGAAGGATTTGTGTACACACGATAGGAAAACAGACTGCCATCCAACATTTGTCCGTGGAAATTTGGCTAAAAATTGTGGATGGAGCGTACTAACGGTCAGATTTTAGGCATTCTGTCATCACACAATTCCCAGACGAAAATCCGATCGTGTGTACGAGGCTTTAAAGTGATGAAAGTGTCCAAACAGCAGTTAATCCTTAGGTGAAAAAAGGGTGGTGTCCTTCCAATTAACGGCAGGACAACACCCTTGTTTCACCTAAGGATTAACTGCTGTTTGGACACTTTCATCACTTTAAACATATAATGTGTTTTGGATTATGTGAAGGACTTTAACGCTTTATATCCTCTGATAATATATTGAGGAAAGACTCTATTATATATCACTATTTTGACAGCGCAACATTTTTTCTTTATTTATTTGCTTTTATGGTGTGTACATATTTATGAGTGCTGCTGTTGTGTCACATATTATAAATTACAATTAGATCATTAAGCGCCATTTTCCCATATATACTAATAATATGAATGGATAGTAGTGATTATAGGCGTGAGCAGGGGTTTTGCCAGGTATGCCTGGGTGCCCCCTAATTACAAGAACTGACATACCGTATTTATCTGCGTATAACACGCACTTTTTTCCTCTTAAAATCGGGGGGAAATCATGGGTGCGTGTTATACGCCGATCCCCCCGCCGATCTGCCGATCTGCACTCTGTGGAGCGCCGCCGACATTTACCGAGCTGAGCCGAGTGTACTGTGTACATGGCTCCGCTCTCAGTCATGCCCAGTCCCGCCTCCTAGCCTTTACGTCCCGCCATTGGCCCGGTGTTGTGTCCATCACAGGATCCAGGACAAGGGGGCGTTACTGCGAGCAGAGCCGAGTAGCCGAGTACCCTCGGCTCGGTCTATGTCGGCGGCGGGAGGAGCCGAAGATCTCGACGGTGGTGGCGGGAGGAGCCAAAATCTTGGCGGCGGCGGCGGGAGGAGCCAAAATCTCGGCTGCGGCGGGAGGAGCTGAAGATCTCGGCGGCGGGAGGAGCCGAAGATCGCGGCGGGAGGAGCCGAAGATGGCGGCGGTAAATTTAAAACTAACCATACTGCAATTTTGTGGACGGCTGCAGGGGGACAGTGTAGGGCTGCAGGGGGACAGTGTAGGGCTGCAGGGGGACAGTGGAAGGCTGCAGGAGAACAGTGTAGGGCTGCAGGGGGGCAGTGTAGGGCTGTAAGGGGACAGTGGAAGGCTGCAGGGGGATAGTGTAGGGCTGCAGGAGAACAGTGTAGGGCTGCAGGGGGACAGTGGAAGGCTACATTGATGGGCATTTAAAATGTAAGGTTTTTTCCTTAAACTTGCCTCCTAAAAGTTTTTTTCCTTAAACTTCTCTCCTAAACTTGGGGTGCGTGTTATACGCCGGCGCGTGTTATACGCCGATAAATACGGTATACCATAATGTTGTTGGAAAAATGTAACAAGACACTTTGCTATAGGTGCCTTTATATTAGGCTGCAACCTATTTTTCCCATACTTTTTTATTTATTTTTTTGTCCTTTCTGGTTTAATAGGATGACTAATTTTATACTGTTGTGTATCTAGCTGGCTCCTAGGCTGTCTGAGGGCCTATCCAGAAGCAAGAGAGCAGAGTAGGGTTGGAACTGCGGCTTGCAGTGCAACCAAAAGTGACGGTTCCGCCGGCCGGAGAACCTGTCGTGGTTGGAGGTAGGGGGGAAGCTGTTGCCACTAAGGGACCATACACCTTATTACCAGGGACCACCGTGAGTAGGTGAAGCAAGTACCAGAGCAGCATTCTCCACCAACCGGTTGCCAATTGGGAAACTTTGGCAGGTGTAAAGCCAGGGACCCAGCCAGCGGAGGTGACGCTTGCAGAGCAAGCCTTGTGTGCCAAGCCAGGATCTGAGCAGGCCAGTGGGGTGACGCTTGAGGAGTATCTGTGAGTGCCAAGCTAGTACCTAGCAGGGAAGCGGGGGTGATGCTTGAGGAAGATATTCAGAAGATTGGAAGAGCTCAGGAGATCCAGTGGCAGTGGATTAGTGGATCTAGGTGATAGACTGGGAGCTCAGTTGAGTGAAGATCTAAAAAGGAGATTGTAGTGGGAGTGAAAGAGTTTATTGCAATCTTTGTTAGAGACTGTTCAAGATTGTTGTCATAAGAGACAGTGTTTTCACATGCAGATGTGGTGTCTGGCTGGGTGCCTTTCCCTGCATGGCTGTCTACCTATAGAAGTCTCGGAGTCTGATAATTAACATTGCAACTACTGAAGGGTGTGGCCCTAACCCTCTCTCCCACAGTTCTGTTCAAGAGAAAATAAATCTCTTTTTCATTCAAGAAGTGTCTGGCGCCCATTAATCTACCTTGCATGACACCCACCATGCCTCGTAACCCACTCTACAAAGAAGGATATCAGCTCTCCCTGACTCTGGAGGTCACCATTATGCCTCTAGGGGTCGGGGCCCTTTCTACAGGTATATGCAGGACATATGGATAGCAGTGACCATAGGCATGAGCAGGGGTTGTGCCAGGTGTGCCTGGGTGCACACTAATCACTTCCCCTACTGCTTGGGCTTCCCTCTTGTTGCCCCCCCCCCCCCCCCTTCCCAGTACTGCTGGCTTCCCTCCTTTTCTCTCCTCTCCTCTCGGCTGCTGTGGGAAATGTTTCAGGATGGAGAGCAGGGGAAAGGGCAAGTCAATATGTAATCTACTGGCACCTTCATTTTGTAAATAAACACAGTGAACACACTCACTGACTGTGTTCAAAAATAACTGTGTTTGTAAACTTTCAAAAAAAATAACAAACATGTTACACTTACACTTTGTACCTGCTCTGTGCAGTGTCCGCTCCTCTTCATTGGGTGCCCCCACAGAAACCCGCTTTCCTTGGGGGCACCCTTGCGGGCTCGCTCCGGAGTCCCTCTGCTTTATCCATTGACACAAACAAGGGACTTGGCTCCCGTGTCACAGCTTTTGATTGACAGCAGAAAGAGCCAATGGCCCCTGCTACTATCAATCTGTCCAGTGAGGAGAGCAACAGTGACTGGAGCCGCACGTAGCTGGATTGGATCGGGCTCAGATAAGACAAAGGAGTGTAAGGGGGAGCTGCAGCACAGTAGAATTTTTACCCTGATGCCTAGTAGCAGTGGCGGCTCTAGTGTAGAGTAATGGGTAGTCACCTTGGAATCCTTTACGTCTACAGTTGACACTTGGTTGGCGGCACGGGAGACGCATCAGGCCACTTACCTCATATACATTCAGCTCAAAATTGATGATGGAATAGAATAGGAACAGGAAAAACAACCTCCATCTCTGGGGTATACCAGAGGCAACTATGGGGGCCGACCTCCGTGTGACAGTAATGGCCATCCTAAAGCAGCTCATAAACAAGGTGCCTACAGTGCATCTTGAGCTGGAACGGGTTCATCGGGTGCCAGGCCCTTGGCCTACCCCTTCAAGGAGGAGATTCTACGCAGAGCACGGTTTCAAAGGCCTATTGACTATGATGGCGCTGTTGTGTGAGTATACCCAGATGTCTCTAGACAGACCCGTATGATGTGGGGCATGCTTCGCCCATTACTGGAAGTCGTCCGGGACACAGGGGCCACCTATCGGTGGAGTCATCCTTTTCACCTCATTGTCTAAAAGCAAGATTCCTCTTTCTACTTACTCTCCTGACCAGCTTCAACCACTGTTCCAATTCCTTGATAGACCAGCGATCCATGTGCCTGACTGGCTATAGTACGATCCCCAGGGCCCACCTTCTCCAAGACCGCAGAGGAACCGCAGGGAGTGATCCCATGCACCCAGCAATGAACCACCCAGACGCATCCCAGCCACCTCAGAAGACTAATATACTGAGGCTACCCCATTGTTGTGTTTCTTGAGTGAGATTTCAGTTTTTTCACTAGTTGGTAGTTGCAGCTCAAAATGCAGCGATGATGTCTCGGTCCAATCTTCTAGACCTTGAACTCACAATTGGGTCATTGGTTTTTGTGACATTCATGAGTTCTAGACCTATCTTTTAATACATACACCAGTGTTTAATGTGATAGTTGCTCAGAAATAAACAAAAAGAGATGGACATCATGGACCCATAAGCATTTGTACTCTATTTCCTTAATCCGTCAGGTCTCCAGGGGCTCTGGCTAACTAGTTTCTGCCGTGGGTTACCTGCTTATTTTCAGTGTTCATGCCTTTTTTATTTCTTTGTATCACTGTTTGTCCGCTGGTGAGTTCCCCGCCCCAGAGACAGGCCATTTCCTCACCCTCCCTTTTTTAATTATTATTTTTTCTTAGACCGGCGAGACCAGAGTAAGTCTCAGAGTCACAGAAAATGTTTTTCTCGGGACCTGTTGGTCCCCCACTGATTTTTGGTGTGGCTGTGGCGTGGAACTCACAGAGTAAATTCCTTAACACTGCTTGGTTCTTGCCAAAGGTATGGGATGATTTGATCGACATGGGTGTCTATTTTACTGGGCCTCCTGGTGGTGGTGTGGGCAGTTCCCCAGGGCTCCCTTCCTATTTGCTTGCAGCGGATGCATCTTACAGGGTGGATACATGCCCATATGCCTTACCTATGTACATCAGATTTTCTGTCTCCCAGTTCTGATCCTATCGGGGTCGCAGGGACCGGCTGGAGTTCACTACCTGGGGCCCAGGGTTCAGCTGGGCATCAGTCACTTTGTCAGGTACAGTAATCTATTTCGACTATATATTTGTATTTGCAGAAACAATTAGTGTTGGAAGCCCTTTTCTCTGCAGGGCTTACCTTTCTGAATGAGGTGTTTGATTCCTACCCTTGTTGTGGTTTTCCAGTCGATGCACCTCTGCTGTTGCACCTCCTGACCTTACCACCACCCAAGTTAGGGTCTTCCCTCTGTGGAGTGCATTTGTGTTATGTGAGGGGATTTGGTATGTGTTACCTTTAGCACACTTCCCATTTTCGTTACCTTTCTTCCTCCCCCTCTTTTTCTGTCCTCTCCTTCTTGTGTGATTGTCCCCTCTAGCTTTCCTCTCCCTCTCCTTTTCCGCTTCTCTCCCCCCTTTTTTTTCTTTCTATTGTCCCTCTTCTCCCCCCTCCCCCTGTGGTCCCGCTTCCGGGTTCCTTTCTCCTTTCCTTTGGTGGCTATACCTGTGCACCGGAATGGCATTGAGCACCATTAAATTAACCCCTTTCAATGTCAGTAGCCTTGGTATCCCCGAAAAGCGTTCTGGACTCCTAACAGACCTGAAAAAAAGCAAGTCACAGGTAGTCTTCCTCCAAGAAACGCACTTCAAGCTCAAACATGTCCCTCGTCTATCCAACAGAGGTTTCCCTACAGCATACCAGTCCTTCCCCAATTCCAAAATCAAACGGAGTGAGCATCTTGCTGGCGAAAATGGTGCCATGGTCTTATGCAGGATCCTATGGGCCGTTTCCTTTTGTAAAGGGGAAAATTGGTGAATTAATGGTTACTCTTGCCAATGTATATTTCCGTAATGTGGATCATCTCCTCTTCTTACGAAGCCTAATACCTGTTTTCTTGGAGTTTCAGGAGGGGATAATGAGCTTTGGTGGGGATGTACATTTTGCCATGTACCCAGTCCTAGATGTCTCCAGGGGTATGTCCCATCTTTCCTATTCCTGCCTGAAATGCCTAAAGGCAGAACTCTACCTTTTACAACTTATTGACCCTCGGCATCTCTCACATCCACGTGATGGGGAATATTCCTTTTTCTCCTCTGCACATCAAACCTATTCATGCTTGGATTATCTCCTGATCCCTCACAGAGAGCTACCATGGGTTTAATCGTCCCATATTGGAGACATACTCCTATCGGACCATGCTCCCATACACCTCACCTTACAAATGGGCCATACGGTTTGGAGTCCTCCATCTTGGCTTCTTAATAAGGCTCTTCTCTAAACCCCCAAAGTCCATCAAATATTGGAAGCTGCTCTCTCAGAATATTTTTCTTTTAATGAGGATTTAGTGGATAATAACCCATTGGTGGTCTGGGAAGCCCACAAGCCCGTAACTAGGAGCACCTTGATCAAGATATGAGCACGTTTGAAGCAGGAAAGGACCAAGCAGTTTGACACCCTACTTGGCCGCCTCCGGCGCCTTAAGAGTGCCCACAAAGCCAGAATTGCCTGCGCGGTTAAGACCCGTGAATAACTAAATTCTCTCCTTTTTCATAAAACAAAACAGAAATTGGCTTGGTCACATCGTACTATGCAAGAATTTTCAAACAAACCCGGCACTCGTCTTGTGAGAGTGCTTCATGGACCTTGTACCCAGACTTATATCTCACATATAACCTCATCCTCGGGGAAAAAAATGGTCTACATCGGACACTATTGCCGCTGAATTGCACTCTTTCTTCCATGGTCTATATAACCTAGACCTAACGCCTTCCCCAGAAACTTCATTAGTTCTTTCCGCAAACATTCACACCTACATTGCATCCTCTAGCATGCCCTCTCTTTCTGCCGCTGACTGAGACCAATGAAAGTCTTCTATCACAAAGGAGGAGTTATGTAAGACTCTTGCCCAGTCCAAACCAAAAAAGGCAACAGGGCCTGACAGTCTACAAGATGTTCTGTACTTTACTCACGCCACGCTTGGTAACTGGTCTTAACTCCCTGGGAAGGGAAAGATCCAGCTCAGTCTGGCAGTTACCGTCCCATTGCACTTTTAAATACTGATTTGAAACTTTTTGCAAAGATTCTGGCCAATAGATTGCTGCCCCATCTTCCAAGCCTAATACAAGCCTGATATACACTCATTCCTAGAACGCTTTGCCCCAGGCAAAATCTTAGCTGATGTTGCCACAAGCCTTGACTCGCCGATCACAGAACAGGAATAGAAAGAAGCCCTGAAACAATCAAAAGCGGGCAAGAGCCCGGGCCCAGATGGCCTCCCTACCACTTACTATAAAACCTTTTCTGAAATCTTAGAAACACCATTTCTGCAAGCTTTCAACTCCATCTCCCCCTCTAACCCCCTCACATGAGGTATGCTAGAGGCCCATGTAGTAGTTATTCCCAAGGAAGATAAAGACCCCACTCTCCCATGTAATTACCGCCTGTTTTTACTTTTGAACGTTGACTTAAAAATATTTAAAAAATATTGGCTAATAGACTACTTCCCTACCTTCCTTCTCTCATATCACAAGACCAGGTGGGCTTTATCCCTGGTCGTGAGGCCAGGGATAATACTGTTAAAGCCATCAACCTACACCATCTTATCTCTCGAACCAAACAGAAGAGCTTTTTCCTTTCACTAGATGCGGAGAAGGCATTCGACAGGGTAGCATGGGATTATATGGCAGCAGTGCTTGCAGCGATAGGTCTAGGACCTCACATGATAGAAATGGTTCTTTCACTATACACGAACCCAACCGCCAAGATAAGAGTCAATCGCACCCTGTCGAATGCCTTCCTCATCGGTAATGGAACGAGACAAGGCTGCCCACTATCCCCCATTCTTTTTGTCCTCACACTTGAGCCCCTTCTCAGACAGCTTACACTCAATCCGGACATCCAAGGCGTCCAGGCACCTACCAAAGAATATAAATATGCCGCATTTGCAGACGACATATTACTATTTTTAACGAACCCTATAACCTCTCTTCCTATCCTATTACGGACATTCCAAAAATTCCAGGATCTATCCAATCTCAAAATCAACTTTTCAAAGTCCTTTGCCCTTAAAATATCCCTCTCGCAACACATAGTAGATCAATGCAAGGCTAATTTTCCCTTCCAATGGAAACAAGAAGCAATCACTTATTTAGGGATTCAACTCCCCGCGCAACTTTCCGACCTATATACCAAAAACCACCTTCCCCTCCTTTCCAAGTTAGAATCTGACTTCAAAGTATGGAATAAACCAACAATCTCTTGGTTCAGTAGGGCTGCAGTTCTCAAAATGAATGCATTACCTAGATTACTATACATTTTGCAAACTATCCCCATAAGGATTCCCCCCTCCTATTTCTGAACATATAACAGTATCTGCTCCAAATTCCTCTGGGGTGGCCGCACACCCAGGATACATTTTCTCACACTTACTCGTCCGAAACATCTCGGAGGAATAGGACTTCCTAATCTCTCTAACTACAACACAGTGGTACATCTCACAAAAATACTTGATTGGAATTTCCATTCAGCCCGCAAAGATTGGGTCAATCTAGAAGCTTCCTTCACTGACCTACACTTGAACGCCCTCCCTTGGATACAAACCACATCCCACAGGCTGTGTACAAACACCCCTTGATTGGTCCAACTTTAACTTATTTTCACCAAACATGTAGGAAAACGCATCTATCCTCGACTCCGGGTCCTATGACGCCAATAAAACTGAACCCTGACTTTCCCCCAGGCATGCACGAAAGTTACCTGACTAAATACTGGCCAGACATGTGCCCTAGAGCACATCAAATATACCGTTGAGGCAAACTCCTTTCAGCTCATCAACTCTCTCTGACAGTGGAACGCCCGCCCATCCCCCCGTGGGACTACTTACTCCTCACACAATACCTTAAATCCACAGATAAAAATGCACAACACTCAAGACAACTATCTCCTTTCGAGAGACTATGTATGCAACGGATGCCCCAGTCTCATCTTATCTCTCTCACCCACAATCTCTTGTATGAAAACTTAAATGCAAACGACAGTAAGGCATGCAAACAATGGGAAAAGGATCTGGCGATCCCGATCTCAGAAGAGAACTGGGAGCGAATTTTCCTGAACATCCACAAGGGCTCGAGAAATGTGTATGCACAGGAAAATGGATATAAAATTCAGTCCAGATGGTATCGCATACTTTCTCTCCTTAACAAATTTAACCTGACCGTTTCCGATGCTTGCTGGAGATGCCAACAGTCGAAGGGTACCCTACTTCACATATGGTGGGAGTGCCCATCCCTTCAGACATTTTGGAAAGCTGTCCATCACACTATCTCCACAATTACCGGTCTTGACATTCCATTCACACCAGCACAATTTCTCCTTCACCACTCGATGCTTCCTCACAAAACATATCATAAGTCCTTAGCAATGCACCTCATAAATGCTGCTAAACAATGTATACCCCTACACTGGAAATCCTCACGCACCCCATCACTCAAAGAATGGATTACCAGAGTCCAGAAAACTGCTGACTTAGAAAAGCTTATACATACGGTCCATGACGCCCCTACCAAATTTAGTAAAAAATGGGCTGGCTGGATATCCTTCCAAACAACAACTGTATTTGATACTCTAAGTGGTTCTACCACTTAGATCACCTGGGACGCTTAAGAATCCATGGATAGACCATCGAAAACTCGTATAATCTATCTCGTCAACAACTCCCAAAACATACCGATCTCCTCCTCCTCATACCTTTCCTACACTAACCGAACTCTAGGCATCCGGTCCCACACCCTATTCCTTCAGTTAACCGAACAGAAGAGTCTACCATCCGAGACCAGTTACCGGGGAGTCAGAGACAAACACCCCCCCTCCTCCCCCCCTTGACCATTATCCCCCCCCTTTTTTTTCCCTAGTTCGTCTACCCCTTAACCAATACCTGTCCCCCCTCTCCCCATCCCTCCCAATCCGTCTGAGCTGTCTACTCACCACCTTCGCTACTGTACTTTCCTCCAAATTACCTACACACAACCTCAAATGATGAGTTTTTGGCACGGGTCATCGACCTTATCAGCCCCACATACACCAAAACGCTTCTTTTCACCAACTGTTGATGCGCAACATATACTCGAGACCCTATACTGTATGTAGCCACCATACAGGAGTTCGCTTGCTTCTCGAGTCCACACGTTTCAGTTCCAGGAAATGTACTTGCTGATCAGTACAGGACTAGTAATGTTACTTATATTATTACAGTGCTGACCAGGATTTTTTTTTTATTTCTGTACTCGTGCCAGTGTTCTGTGTATGTTATTCTATGTACTACCTGTTTCTATTAATAAAAGAAATTTTATGGAGAAAAAAAAAATGTTTACGCTTTACTAACACTTGCGTCACTTTAACTTACAATTGTGCGGTCGTGCGACGCTGTACCCAAATTAAATGTATGCCTTTTTTTCCCACAAATAGAGCTTTCTTTTGGTGGTATTTGATAACCTCTGCATTTTTTTTTGCGCTGTAAACAAACAAACAGAGCGACAATTTTGAGAAAAAAATACATTTTGTTTACTGCTATGACATGTTGGGTATCAATTACTCAGCGTAAAATTATCTTTTATTATCTTTCAGAATATATAAAAAAATTGGGCTAACTTTACTTTTGTCTTATTTTTTTTTTAAAAAGTGTAATTTTTTCAAAAAAAGTGCGCTTGTAAGACCGCTGAGCAAATAAGGTGTGACTGAAAGTATTGCAACGACCGCTATTTTATTCTCTAGGGTGTTAGAAAAAAATGTATAATATGTGGGGGTTCTACATAATTTTCTATCAAAAAAAATGTTTTTAACTTATAAAACAACAAATCTAAAAAAGAGGCCTGGTCCTTAAGTGATTAATAAAGACCTTATTTTTGTAATTAACCATTCCCTTGCGAACATTCCTTTATTTTAGGAATGTGGCTATCTTGACAAGAACCTGCATATACCATAATGTTGTAGGACTCTGTTGAAGATTTGAGGCTTGTTTTATGCCTCGTACACACGATCAGACTATCCACCGGACTTTGCAGTGGAGGTCCGCCGGATTTTTCTGACCGGACCTGCCCACACACGACCGGACTTTTCCGGCGGACAACCCGCCGGACTATGGCGGGAGTCCGCTGGAATTTTGAAATGAACGGACTTGCCCGCACACAGAGAAAAGTCCGTTCATTTTGAGAGATGGAACTAGTGAAGGAAGTCAATGTCGCTGCCTCTATCGGCGAGATTGACACCTCGCTAGCCCCGTCACCTGGTATGGACTTAAAGGGGAAGCCCTACACCGAAAAACGGCATGGGGGTCCCCCCCAAAGTCCATTACAGGCCCTTATCCGAGCACACAGCCCGGCCGGTCAGGAAAGGGAGTGGGGACGAGTGAGCGAACCCCCCTCCTGAGCCATACCAGGCTGCATGCCCTCAACATGGGGGGTGCTTTGGGGAAGGGGGGGCGGGACAAGACCCCGAAGTCGGAAGAAGACCCCCGGACGGCGGCGCCGGCGATGAAGAAGAAAGCTAGGCTCTTCCACTAGGAAAAGAGCAGAAGATAGCGGAGGAGTCCGACGAGAAGACCCCCCCAAAACGGAAGACCACCGGAGCTGTCTAATAAATTATTTTAAAAACTTGTGTTGTTTTTTTATTTATACTTTTTTCACCAGGTGAATGGGTAGGGGTACACCGTATCCCATACTCATTCACATAGGGTGGGGGCGGTATCTGGGGGCCCCCTTATTAAAGGGGGCTCCCGGATTCCGATAAGTCCCCCTGCTCGCAGACCCCGACAACCAACGGCCAGGGTTGTCGGGAAGAGGCCCTTTTCCTCATCAACATGGGGACAAGGTGCTTTGGGGTGGGGGGCCGAGCTGCGTGCTTGGATAAGGGTCTGTAATAGACTTTGGGGGGGATCCCCACGCCGTTTTTTCGGTGTAGGGCTTCCCCTTTAAATCCATACCGGCGACATTCACTTAATTCGCTATTCCCGTATACCTGGAGCAGCATTCAAAATGAACAGAATTTTCAGTGTGTGAGCAAGTCCGTTCATTTCAAAAGTCCGGCGGACTAGCACACAGACGGGCGGATTTTGAGAAAAATACTTTTTTTCTAAGTCCGCCGGACTTTTGGGAACAAAAAGTCAGCCGGAGCCCACACACGGGCGTATTGTCTGACGGACTCTGGTCCGCCGGATAGTCCGATCGTGTGTACGCGGCATAAGTGTTCTGTGTCCACTGGAGCGGTCTTGGAGTGACGGTTCACACACCTGTTGTGAGACTGCCAGGTGGCTTGGGATGAGGGTCCTTGTCTTTGGTAGTGACTTGAGAACAGCTGAAGAAGACAACCTCTGTATCTATGGCTTGCCTTGGAGAGCAGGAGGCCCCTTGTGATGGCGCACGTTGAAAAGGGGCCAGTGTGCCAAGTAAGGTCCGTGACTTAGTACTGAAATAAAAGTCTAAACACAAGTTATGCTCAGCACTGCAAGTGAAAAATATACAAAGTGCCCCTTTAACCACTTGCTTACTGGGCACTTAAACCCCCCTCCTGTCCAGACCAATTTTCAGCTTTCAGCGCTCATGCATTTTGAATGACAATTGTGCAGTTATACAACACTGCACCCAAATGAAATTTTTCTCATTTGTTTCCCACAAATAGAGCTTTCTTTTGGTGGTAATTGATCACCTCTGCGTTTTTTTTTTTTTGTTAATTTTTTTTTTAAAAAGACCGAATTTAAAAAAAAAACTTTTTAATATTTTTTTCTATTTTGTTATAAAATTTTGCAAACGGGTAATTTTTCTCCTTTATTGATGTACACTGAAGAGGCGGCAGTGATGGGCACTGATAGGTGGCAGTGATGGCCACTGATGGGCGGCAGTGATGGGCACTGATGGGTGACAATAATGGGCACTGATCAGCACTGGTTGGTTACACTGAGAGGCAGCACAGCTAGGTGGTACTGATTGGCACCACTGGTGGGCATTGATAGGTTGCACTTGTGGGCATTGATAGGTGGCACTGGTGGGCACTGACTTGTAGCAATGGCAGGTGGCACTGGCAGGGGATACTGGTGGCACAGATGAGGCAGAATTTCCTCTTCCTCGCACCACCGGTGGGCATTGATAGGTGGCACTTGTGGGCATTGATAGGTGGCACTGGTGGGCACTGGCATATGGCAATGGCAAGTGGCACTAGCAGGGGGTACTGGTGGCACAGATGAGGTAGAATTGCCTCTTCCTCTTAGAGACCGATGCCCCTTGCACATAAGCCGGTGATTGGTTTTTTTTCTCCTCGCGCTGATAGCTCTCCTCACAAACTTTCGTTTACATCATGTGATCAGCTGTCATTGGCTGACAGCTGATCACGTGGTAAGGGTCCGGGACCGGGATTGATTTCACTCTTGGGACTTTAATATTATAGATACATTCAAATATTTTTTGGTGTTAGTCACTTCACCATGTAATTTTGCTTCTCGTTATTTTTCATTATTTATTATTGTTTTAGCGCTACATTATAGTTTCTTTTTGTATATAAATTTTGTCATGTTCGTGTGTAGCAGCTTTGTTGACTTTTTTAAGGTTAGCGCTATAATTTTCACTGTTGGGTTTATAGCCTATTGTGCTTCTTATACCACGCTGTTCTTTTTAGTTTATGTGATCACTTCAGGTACGCATCATGATTGACTGTCTGTACATTTTTTTGTTTTTTAATAAATATTTTTTTTCCCTTTCTTTTCCCTCATGATTTGCGATGCTGATTGGAGGCCGTGTGGAGTATTATATACACCTGTTAGCTAGTTCTTGATCTGAGGACTAGGCACGCCTGTCATCTTGCGTTCCTGGTGTGAAATATTCACCATCCACCCTCTCGGATGCAGGTGTGGGTATATACCATCATACCACAAAAGGTCCCGGTCGGAGAGTCTGCTGGAAACAAATGTTTGCCTGTTTGACCCACCGCCATACGGCGAGTGTGTCCACGTGTTGGGGATAAGAGGATTCATTCTCTCTGTTGTTCTATATGCACACCTGTGATTGTTGCATGGAGAAGTTTGCTCTCACTCTCTTACCACCACCTGAAGAAACATCCTCCAATGCTTCTTTCAATAGACTATACAGCACCATTTAGAGGAGTTTTTAGATATGCTCTTTGTTCACCAAGGACTTTTCACTATTTGTAGCCTATGTTTTATTTACATAAGCATTTTTTAGTATTTGTTTATGTTATATATGAATTTTTGTTGTGTTATTATTCACGCACCATTATTTTTAGTGTGTATCAGCATACTATTTTTTTCTTCACCATTTATCATTCAGCAGCTGAATGCTCACCCTTAAGCGTCATCCTGGAGAGTTTGTGTTCTCATAAGCGCTGCATTTTATATACATTTTTTATGGGCTGATGATGCTGATGAGTTTGTACGACGAGAAACTATCCAGAGAATGATTTTACAAACAACAATGAATCACTGGCAGTTCGTCCTAAAACAGCTCTGCCTACTAGCTTGTAATCCGCCAGGGGTAATCAGACCCTTGGAACAGTCACGTGACATGTGACGCAACGCGTTGGGGGAAGCCAGTGTCGACATCCAGTGCGCATGTCAGTAAGCACTGTGGATGCGGTGTTAGGATATATTGCGCTAGGCATCTGACTGTTTGCATATAAGCCTTGTTTAATCTTGGTAGATGTGAGTGGATACACTGTAATTTTCCTTCATACCTTTTAAGAGTTTTGGTTCACTGCGCAATGATGTATTTCTCTTGTTTTATGTTAATATCCATACCTTTATGAGGATTAACAAGAGAAGTAGCAGGATAAAACAGCTGTTTGCCCCTGGCGGATTATAAGCCAGTAGGAGGAGCTGTTTTAGGATGAACTGCCAGTGACTCATTGTTTTTAAAATCATTCTCCGGATAGTTTCTCGCCGTACAAACTCACCAGCATTTGTGGACAATTTATGTATTTATTTGGAGGCATCATCAAATCTCCCTATTTTGATACTGTTGCTTTATATATTTAGGCACTGGAATCTTTTTGCATGGAGCCCTAGTATAGTGTATTGCAATATATCTATATATAGATTATTTATTTATTTATTTTTGTTTTACTGTGCATATAGATGGTTGATTATAGAGCACTATTATCACTTATATTTTGTTACCACGTTGTCAGAATAGGGCTTAAAGAGAAAGTAAACCCTGATGGGTTTACTTCTTCTGTTTCCCTGCAAAGGTAAAGCATAGTAGCCCACTTACCTGACACAGGAGCCAGCAATGTCACCGCTGTCCCCTCTTCCACGGAGTGTCCATCTTCTTTCCGGGCATCGTGGCTCCGGGTGCTGTGATTGGCCAGAGCCACGACGACGTCACTCCCGCGCATGCACATAGGAGCCTCCACTAACGGCATATCGCTGTTAGCAGCGGCATGCTCAGTGCGCCTGCGCGCCGCTATCTACGGCGCATGCGACGTAGACAGCAGTGCCTGTCTTTTTGCAAATATCTCCTAAACCGTGTAGGTTTAGGACAGGGATATGCAATTAGCGGATCTCCAGCTGTTGCAGAACTACAAGTCCCATGAGGCATAGCAAGACACTGACAGCCACAAGCATGACACTCAGAGGCAGAGGCATGATGGGACTTGTAGTTTTGCAACAGCTGGAGGTCCGCTAATTGCATATCCCTGGTTTAGGAGATATTTCGTGGACCTACAGGTAAACCTTAATCTAGGCTTACCTGTAGGTCAAAGTGGTCTGTAATGTAAGGGTTTACAACCACTTTAATCATTTGGTCATCCTTTATATTATATGGTGATATTTTTATATTTAAATATTCATATCATCACAATGAAAGCTTAAAATTGGCCTTGGTAGGAATGGGTGTAAAACTGCCCGGAATTGAAGTGGTTGGGTCCGCTGATTTTTTGTTGCAAGCGAGGGAAGGATCTTTATCTTAAAGAAATTAAAAAAAACATAGCCCATCCTGGAGTTTAGCTTAAAGCGGGAGTAAACCCGCTGACTTTTTTTTTTTTTACACCTCTAAAGGCCCATACACACGATCAGACTTTTTGACAACAAACATACAAATTAGCTGTTTTGGAGCAACATCCGACCGTGTGTACGCTCCATCGGACAAACTTTTTTGGTTTTCATCAGACTTTTGTTGGCTGTGCGAATGGACAAACTTTCTGGCAACAAAAGTCCGATGGAGCAAAGTCTGATCTTTGTACAAAAGTCCTATGGTTTTCTGTACACAAGTACAAACAGGCATGCTCAGAACCAATGCAAAAGATCAGACAACAATACAGAAGTTGACCAAAGGTGGCGGTAAAGAGTAGAAAAAACACGTGATTTGGTGAAAGTTGGCTGAAAAAGTCCTGCCGTGTGTATGCAATACAAGTTCAGAGCCGACGCCCTTTGTACAAAAATCCAAGGGAAAGTTTGTACAAAGTCCTATCGTGTGTATGAGGCTTAAGGGAAATGGCATAATGAGCTAGTATGCTATACTTACCTTAAGCCTCATACACACGATAGGACTTTGTACAAACTTTCCCTTGGATTTTTGTACAAAGGGCGTCGGCCCTGAACTTGTATTGCATACACAAGGCAGGACTTTTTCAGCCAACTTTCACCAAATCATGTGGTTTTTCTGCTCTTTACCGTCACCTTTGGTCAACTTCTGTATTGTTGTCTGATCTTTTGCATTGGTTCTGAGCATGCCTGTTTGTACTTTGTACAAAAGTCCTATGGTTTTCTGTACACACGATCAGACTTTGCTCCATCGGACTTTTGTTGCCAGAAAGTTTGTCCGTTCGCACAGCCAACAAAAGTCCGATGAAAACCAAAAAAGTTTGTCCGATGGAGCGTACACACGGTCGGATGTTGCTCCAAAACAGCTAATTTGCATGTTTGTTGTCAAAAAGTCTGATCGTGTGTATGGGCCTTTAGAACGAGGCGCCGGCATCTCACTCGGTCCACGCCAAGGGAGCTGACATGTTTCCTCAGCGTGTCTTCCAGGTATCGCGGCTCCGGCGCTGAGTGGCTGGAGCTGTGATGTCATCAGTTTTCTTCCCGGCAGGGTCTACCGTCTGCCGGACTTTCAGCCAAGAATCCCCCGTGCACATGTGCCGCTGAAGTCAGTGGCTCATTGCGAGGGGAATATCTCCTAAACCGTGCAGGTTTAGGAGATATTCTTTTTAACTACAGGTAAGCCTTATTATAGGGTTACCTGTAGGTCAAAGTAAAAAATTTGGCTATACAACCGCTTTAAACAAGAGTGAAAAAGCACATCATTAGTAACCCAACACAAACTTACTGTTTAGAAGAATGCAGACTATCAACTTTTCTTTACCTTTACTGGATATGCTGGAAACACGCGCTTGGCGAGTCGAGTTTTGCCACTGATACAGATAATTCATTATCGCCTAACCTCTCATTAACAGAAGTGTATCAAATTTGAAATGAAGGTTTTTCTAACTATGGGTGTTAGCTGAACTGCCCTGGGTTCTATTTGAGCGGTGTTCCTCAAACTTCAAAGATTCCGAACCAGAACTCTACTAAAGTCAGAGGAACTGAATCTGTCAAAAATGCGCATTTTCTGGCCTAATAAGCAAAGAGTTGTCAAAAAAAAATAACTAATTTCATCTGGCTGGAGGGCAGTGATTTTTTTAAAGCACTGACATTCGCCAAGTAAAAATTGTTAAAATTGCAGGTAAATGGCATTTCCCTTCTGGCCTCTAGTAAAAAAAAAAGAAAAGAAAGACCCCTCTAAAGGTCCCTCAAAGTATGTGGGGGATCGTTGAAGGGGTCTGTGGGCTGTTTTTATTGGAAAAAAAAAGAAAAAAAAATGGCAATTAAATGAGATTTATCAGCAATTTAACCACTTCAAGACCACAATACGTATATCTACGTTGCGGCTTTGAAATGGTTTACCGGGATTATGGCTGAAAATATCAGCATTGATATGTAACAGCTTCAACTCTTCAACTCCTCTGGGAAGATATCAACCATAACCCCGGTATTGTTTTTTTTTCAGCTGGTGGCTGGCTTTCCGAATGTCAAGACATTTTGGATAATTTCATGCTTCCAACTTTGTGGCAAATGTCTGGGGGTGGCCCCTTCCTGTTCCAACATGACTGCGCACTAGTGCACAAAGCAAGGTCCATAAAGATATGGATGAGCGAGTTTGGGGTGGAGGAACTTGACTGGCCTGCACAGAGTCCTGACCTCAACCCGACAGAACACCTTTGTGATGAATTAGAGCGGAGACTGTGAGCCAGGCCTTCTTGTCCAACATCAGTGCCTGACCTCACAAATGCACTTCTGGCAGAAGGGTCAAACATTCCCATAGACACACTACTAAACCTTGTGGACAGCCTTCCCAGGAGAGTTAAAGCTGTTATAAATGCAAAGGATGGGCCAACTCAATATTGAATCCTACGGACTAAGACTGGGATGCCATTAACCCTTTTGCCACTGGGCCTGTAAGTCATATGGACCTAATGGTGGGGGGTATCACACAGCATCCGGTGGTTGCAGCCAGCCTACTAGTGACGCTCCTTGATTGCCTTGAAGACTTCTGGGATGCATGAAGTGTGTAACTCTGGAGGCTGCAGGCGGGTGGGGATACGTCATTCTCAGCTATCTCCTATTGTAAGAAAAAGAGGAGAAAAGCAATGAAAAGTAGAACTAGAAGGTGAAATATCTGCTTTATCAGCACCAGTTTTTTTTTTTAGTTTGGAAATAAAGGTTTGAACCATATAAATAAAAGGTGACCCTTATATGCACTCCTCTTTCCAGCATTGTTATAGTGTGTCACAACTCCTGTAACTGACACTTTTGCTTTCCTCACTGATGTAACTACATCTCTCCTCCCCCTGCTTTTCAGAGCTGAGAGATCCTGTGTAAATTCTGCACTTTGAAGAGATGTGGGGGAAAGATTGCAGCAGATAAACAGGTACAACTTATATAGGAAGAGTTCCTTCATCTTGGTGTATTACCTGCAGCCAATCACTTCACTGGGTATATGTGAGGGGTTACAATGACTTATTATTAAAACCAGTAAAAATCAAATGCAGAGGCAATCAGTTAATATGATAAAGAGACAGATACAACTGGCCCTTTAAGGGCAACCAAAATGCTGATGCTGCCCACACTGAGTGAGTTTGACACCCCTGGTCTATTCATATGGCTCAAGCCTTTTTTTTTAACCGCTTACGGACCAGCCGCCGCAGTTTTACTGCGGAAGGTTGGCTCCGCTGCGCGAAATCACGTTATACTATGTGATCTCGCGGGACTTGCATAGCAGTCACGCGCCCGTCACCAGCGGCACATGCGCGTGCCCTCCGTGAGCTCTGTGAGATGAATCATAAGTCGCGTGGACTCGATATCCGCGGGGATACCCGCGATCACCTCATGGAGAGAAAGAACTGGGAGATGCTAATGTAAACAAGCATCTCCCCGTTCTGCCTAGTGACAGTGACAGTGTCACTGATCTCTGAGTTATTTCTCACACGCAACATATGCATACTTCCAATTACACCCCAAAATACATTCTGCTACTCCTCCCAAGTATGGTGATACCACATGTTTGTGACTTTTACACAGCCTGGCCACATACAGAGGCCCAACATACAGGGAGCACCATCACGGGTTCTAGGAGCATAAATTACACATCTAATTTCTGATCTATTACATTTGTGAAGTCCCCAGAGCACCAGGACAATGGAATTACCCACATAATGACCCCATTTTGGAAAGCAAACACCCCAACGTCTATTCTATAAGGCATAATGAGTCTTTTGAATGGTTAATTTTTTTCCACAAGTTATTGGAAAACGTGGAAAGAAAATTAAAACCTATTTTTTTTTTACCAAAAATATGTAGAAGAATACGTATCAGCCTAAACTGAGGAAAAAAATGTTTCTTTATATATTTTTTGGGGATATTTATTAAAGCAAAAAGTAAAAAATAATGCGTTTTTTTTCAAAACTGTCGAAATTTTTTGTTTATAGCGCAAAAAAATAAAAACCGCAGAGGTGATCAAATACCACCAAAAGAAAGGACGTCAATCTTGTTTGGGAGCCACGTTGCACGACCACGCAATTGTCAGTTAAAGCGACGCAGTGCCGAATCACAAAAAGTGGTCTGGTCTTTGGCCAGCCAAATGGTCCGGGGCTGAAGCGGTTAAATCCTTACATTTAGAAACGAATCCCAGAAAAATGCGGTTTAAATGTTTTCCTTTTCTTCCTATTTCTTTCGGCTTCACAGTAGACGTCTTCCACCGGTCTGAATGCCATAAACCGTATTTGTTATTGCTATAAGCATTGTTCTGTTTACATGTACAGATTATTTTAAAAGGACTGCGCAATATTTACTTGCCAGCGCCCCATACAACTTAGCGGAATGCCGAATGAAAACAAATACTAAAATACCATTCCGTTTATTTCCTTTACCAAATCTTCAAAGGCTTCTTTAGGCATAGCTTGTTTGTAATTTAAGACGTCGTCTCCTTAAAGGGTCGGGGAGTGCGCTGTAATGCATTGCAGACGCCATACCAGAGGAAGACATGTGTTTTCATCGAATTCCAGCTACAGGTAACTAGCGCTTGTAACGTGAAATCACAGTCACATATGTGAAGCATATTGTTATTGATAGCTGTCTGAAATTAGTACTTTTTTATTTAACCACTTAAGGACCAGACCTATCTTTCAAACTTGTTGTTTACAAGTTAAAATCTGATTATTATTATTATTTTTTTGCTAGAAACTTACTTAGAACCCCCAAACATTATACTTAGGCTTTTTATCTATTTTGTTACATTACAGCCTTTAGTTAATTTTTTTTAAATCTGAATTATATGTGATGGATCAGAACACAATAGTCTAAGTTGATGAAGTAAAATTAGTAAATATATACATAAAACAACAATTTTTAAAAATAAAAATTTCAGAAATAAAAAACTGATAATTGGAATGTGTGTATGTATTCACCCTCTTTGTTATGAAGCCCATAAAAAGCTCCGGTGCAAAAAAAAAAAAAAAAAAAAAGCTTCAGAAGTCACCTAATTAGTGAAAGGATGACCACCTGTGTGCAATCTAAAGGCCCGTACACACGATCAGACTTTTTGACAACAAACATGCAAATTAGCTGTTTTGGAGCAACATCCGACCGTGTGTATGCTCCATCGGACAAACTTTTTTGGTTTTCATCGGACTTTTGTTGGCTGTGCGAACAGACAAACTTTCTGGCAACAAAAGTCCGATGGAGCAAAGTCTGATCGTGTGTACAGAAAACCATAGGACTTTTGTACAAAGTACAAACAGGCATGCTCAGAACCAATGCAAAAGATGAGACAACAATACAGAAGTTGACCAAAGGTGGCGGTAAAGAGCAGAAAAACCACGTGATTTGGTGAAAGTTTGCTGAAAAAGTCCTGCTGTGTGTATGCAATACAAGTTCAGGGCCGACGCCCTTTGTACAAAAATCCAAGGGAAAGTATGTACAAAGTCCTATCGTGTGTATGAGGCTTTAGTGTCACATGATCTGTCATTACATATACACACCTTTTTGAAAGGCCCCAGAGGCTACAACACTTAAGCAAGAGGCACCACTAACCAAACACTGCCATGATGACCAAGAAACACTCCAAACAAGTAAGGGACAATGTTGTTGAGAAGTACAAGTCAGGGTTAGGTTATAAAAAAATATCCAAATCTTTTATGATCCCTAGGAGCACCATCAAATCTATCATAACCAAATGGAAAGAACATGGCACAACAGCAAACCTGGCAAGAGACGGCCGCACACCAAAACTCACGGGCCGGGAAAGGGGTGCATTAATCAGAGAGGCAGCACAGAGACTTAAGGTAACCCTGAAGGAGCTGCAGAGTTCCACAGCAGAGACTGCAGTATCTGTACATAGGATGACAATAAGTCGTACACTCCATAGAGTTGGACTTTATGGCAGAGTGGTCAGAAGAAAGCCATTACTTTCAGCAAAAAAACAAAATGGCACGTTATGAGTTTGCAAAAAAGCATGTGAGAGACTCCCAAAATGTATGGAGGAAGGTGCTCTGGTCTGATGAGACTAAAATTGAACTTTTTGGCCATCAAAGAAAACGCTATGTCTGGTGCAAACCCAACACATCACATCACCCAAAGAACACCATCCCCACTGTGAAACATGGTGGTGGCAGCATCATGCTGTGAGGATGTTTTTCAGCAGTTGGGACTGGGAATCCAGTCAGAGCTGAGGGAAAGATGGATGGTGATAAATACAGGGATATTCTTGAGCAAAACCTGTACCACTCTGTGTGTGATTTGAGGCTAGGAAGGAGGTTCACCTTCCAGCAGGACAATGACCCCAAACACACTGCTAAAGCAACACTTGAGTGATTTATGGGGAAACATGTAAATGTGTTGGAATGGCCTAGTCAAACCCCAGACCTCAATCCAATAGAATATCTGTGGTCAGACTTAAAGATTGCTGTTCACAAGCGCAAACCATCCAACTTGAAGGAGCTGGAGCAGTTTTGCCAGGAGGAATGGGCAAAATCCCCAGTGGAAAGATGTGGCAAGCTCATAGACTTGGAGCTGTGATAGCTGCAAAAAGTGGCTCTACAAAGTATTGACTTTAGGGGGGTGAATAGTTATGCACATTGACTGTTTCTGTTATTTTGTCCTATTTGTTGTTTGCTTCACAATAAAGAAAAAAAAATGTTTGGATCACTTTTATTCCTATTAAGCATCCATTGTAATAGAAAAAAAGCACGACTATCTTAAATATTATATACAGGAAATGTTTTTTTTTCCCAGATTTTTAACCACTTCAATGCAGGACATTTATACACCCTTCCTGCCCAGACCAATTTTTAGCTTTCAGTCATGCAACACTGTACTCAAACAACATTTTTATAATTTTTTTCATACAAATAAATGTATTTTGGTGGTATTTAATCACCACTGGTTTATTTTTTATTTTTTGCGACATAAGTGAAAAAACAGCGAAAAATGAAAAAATAAAAATACTTTTTTTTTAGTTTCTATGATAACATTTTGCAAATAAGTCATTTTTTGTTCAAAAATTCAGGCCAAAATTTATACGGCTACATCTCTTTGGTAAAAATAACCCAAATTAGTGGATATTCTTTGGTTTCTGTGAAAGGTATAGAGTCTACAAGCTGTGGTGCCAATCATTGAAAATTGATCACACCTGATGCACTGACAGCCTATTTCATTTCTTGAGGCCCTGAAATGTCAGGAAAGTACAAATACCCCCCAAATGACCCCTTATTGAAAAGTAGACAGTCAAAGGTATTTAGTAAGAGTTTAATGAGTTTTTTGAAGTTGTAATTTTTTCCCACAATTCTTGGGAAAATTAAGAATTGTTATAATTTTTTTTACACAAAATTATCATAACAAGTTTTTTCTCACACGCAACATATGCATACTTCCAATTACACCCCAAAAACATTCTGCTACTCCTCCTGAGTTTGATGATACCACATGTGTGTGACTTTTACACAGCCTGGCCACATACAGAGGCCCAACATGCAGGGAGTGCCGTCAGGTGTTCTAGGAGCATAAATGACACCTCTATTTTCCTAACGACCTATTACATTTGTGAAGGTTCCAGAGCACCAGGACAGTGGAATTACCCATATAATGACCCCATTTTGGAAAGCAAACACCCCAACGTCTATTCTACTACTCCTCCTGAGTATGACAATACCACATATGTGTGACTTTTACACAGCCTGGCCACATACAAATGCCCAACATACAGGGAGCACAAGAAAGGGGGCTGTGGCTAGAAAAACCTCATGATATTCGGCAGCTCATCTCAATTATTTAAACAAAATTATGTGGCCAGGGATAGAGAGAGGGGATTAGGGTGGTGCCAAAGAGTGCCAAATAACAAATAAAAATGATAACAATATATTTTATTGTAGATACAAAATACAAAAAAGACAAACAAAGAACATCAAAAATTCAGCATACAATGATATAAACGGGTACATTACACATGAAATTCAATTTGTAAACTTAGAGGAAAAAGCAGGCCTAGCTCTTATAAAGGCCAATAGTACAAGGTATCAACTACTACAAGTTTTCGCCAAACCATTGGCTTCCTCAGGGAAATGATATATGCCTGTACCAAAAGTGAAAATTCTAAAAAACACAAAAGGACAGTATAAGGTTACAATACAGTTACAAGCTTAAATATCTTTGTTATAGATTCAGAATGTAAAGCATGGTCAGTAACCCCCCCCCCCCCCCCCATGACTGGTAGGTCCAAAATTGCACCACAGATAGGTACCCCCAAGCCGTCACAGATACGTACCCCCCCAAGCGAGCACCACAATGGGAGAAGGGGACCCCAAACCAGCCTCTAGCTCCGTACTGCATTTATGGCTGCAGGGGGCGAACAAAGACCTAGCAATCAAAAAATTATTAATTCATTTATTTAAATAATTAAAAATAATGGGTTAAACAAAATCCCCAATATATAGGGCTAACATAGCCTCAGTTACTTACGATTATAGATTAAAACCAGTAATAAAGCAAGGGTGCCGGGATGGGATGTTTTAGCAAATGACAATTTTTTTTATTGAGGACAGTGATTGACACAAATCAACCACAATATGTGGCTGAAAAGGGAAAAGAAAAACAAATTAATTCCCATGCACAAAACACAAAGTATGTGCCTAAAGAAAACCTAGTGACTGAAAGAAAGAAAGAAAGAAAGGGAGCACCATCAGGGGTTCTAGGAGCATAAATTACACATCTAATTTCCTAATGAACTATTACATCAGTGAAGGCCCTGGAGCACTAGGACAGTAGAATTACCCACAAAATGACCCCATTTTGGAAAGCAAACACCCCAATGTCTACTCTATGGGGCATAATGAGTCTTTTTAATGGTTCATTTTTTTCCACAAGTCTTCGGAAAACGTAGAAAGAAAATTAAAACCATCCTGATTAGGACAAGGGCCTCTTCCCGACAACCCTGGCCATTTAATAAGGGGGCCGTCAGATCCCGGCTCACCACCCTCGTGAATAAGTATGGGGTACATCATACCCCTACCCATTCACCTGGGGGAAAAAGTGTCAATAACAAAACACACTTCACAGGTTTTTAAAGTAGTTTATTAGGCAGCTCCGGGGGTCTTCTTCTGACTTTGGGGGTCTCTTCTGACTTCTCTGTGCTTTCCGGTTCTTCTTCCACTCTCTGGCCTCTTCTCCCGCTCTCTGGTTCTTCTGCCGGGCTCCTCCACTATCTTCTGCTCTTTCGCTGCTCTTTTGCTAGCTGTGGCCCGGCTTTCTCCTTCGTCGTCGTCACCCTCTTCTTCCTTCTTCTGTCCTTCAGATGTTGAAACAACGCTCTCTCCCGCTGTAATGCTGTGGACACGGTGCGCGACGACTTGTATAGGCATAAGGGGTGGGGTCATCGCGTGATGTCACCCTGTGACCCCGCACCTTATGACGTCACAGTCCCGGGGGCGCCCCTCTTCCCTAATTGGCGCTCGCTCGTCCCCTCCCCCTTTCCTGATTGGCTTTGTTGTCGGAAAGTTCGATCGTGTGTACACAAGTCCGTCACACAAAAGTTCACGGATGCTCAGAATCAAGCAGAAGGAGCCGCACTGGCTATTAAACTTCCGTCGTACGCCTTTTCCACGTTCAGAATTGTTGGCCAACATTTTTGTGACCGTGTGTATGCAAGACAAGTTGGAGCCAACAACCTTCGAAACAAAAATCCACGATTTTGTTGGGCGGAAAGTCCGATCGTGTGTACGGGGCATAAGACCGGGATGCCGTTAAAGTTCATGTGCGTATAAAGGCAGGTGTCCCAATATTTTGACAATATAGGGTATCCAAAAATATTTCGATCTTTGAACTTCATGGTCTTTTTTGCTGTTGCTCCTCTTCCTCTGTTAAAACATTCAAAGCATTTCTTTAGCAAAAAAGTTGCACAAAAAATACATGACCAGAATCAAAAGCGCACAGCTCTTGTTAATATTTGCTGAAGAGCACCGCCTGACAGAACCGTTCCAGGGAAAAGCCGGAGAACAGGTTTTTGGTGAGCCCGGCCTTGTAAAGCAAATAAGAACTACAGCAGCTGAGAGGCACATATTGACTTTTGCAAGTGATGTATCCTGTTCTGTTAAAAGATAAAACCCCTATGGCTCAATTAAGTACAGGAGTGGTGGGATCTGCAGCTATTATTACATGCATTGTAAAATGGATGAATATAACAAACCTTTCTATGGAGTATCTAGAGGCCCTACATTTGCTCCAGGTCAGCAACATGCTGATGACTGCTGCATTGGAGAGGTGTCTTCAAAGAGCTCGGGAAAAGCTGATCTCGAGGTACTTGTTATTTAAACCTTCTGATAGCACATGCTTATTGAAGCCAATATATTTTATTCTGTTTCCTGCTTCTGTCAGCGGTTTCCCTTCGCGGTCTTAGTACACAATATCCTGAAATATGTATTTTTTTCACCTTTGATAGTTCCAGCGCTCTGCTGTATTACTATAAAATATACACATATAAGGTAAGGTGTGATTATTAAAAAACAAGAGTTTTTTTTTTTTTTTCCATTACCTGCATGGAGTTTGCGTGCTTTCCTTGTGCTTGTGTGGGTTTCCTCTGGGTACTCTGGTTTTCCTCCCTTGCTCCAAAGACATGCTGGTAGATGAATAATTTAGCCACTTCAGCCTCGGAAGGATTTACACCCTTCCTGACCAGGCCATTTTCTTGCATGCACTGCGTTGCTTTAACTGACAATTGCGCAGTCGTGCAACGCTGTACCCAAACGAAAATAATGTTTTGGTTTTTTTCCACAAATAGAGCTTTCTTTTCGTGGTATTTGATCACCTCTGCATTTTTTTTATTTTTTGCGCTATAAACAAAAAAAGAGTAACAAATAAAAAAAAAAAAAAAAAAATTACTTTCTGTTATAAAACAAATACAAAAAAACAAATGTATTCATAAATTTAGGCCAATATGTATTCTTCTACATATTTTTGGTAAAAAAGAAAAATAAAATCGCAATATGCGTATACTGATTAGTTTGCACAAAAGTGATCACGTCTACAAACCACGGGATAGATTTATTTACTTTTAAAAAATAATATGCGTATATTGATTGGTTTGCGCAAAAGTTATCGGGTCTACAAACCACGGGATAGATTTATGGACTTTTATTTATTTTATTTTATTTTTTACTGGTAATGGAGGTGATCTGTGGTTTTTAGCAGGACTGCAACATTGCGGTGGACCAATCTGACCCCAAATTACAGTTTTTGGGGACCAGTGACATAATTACATTGTTCAGTGCTCAGTGGCGTAACTAGAACCTTCAGGGCCCCCAAGCAAGAAACCATGAAGGGCCCCCCTGAACCCCAGCCAGGGCCCTTCCCTCCAAGTCCGGCGGTGGAACTCCAGGACGTGGTCACAGGTATGACCTTTGGGAGCCCTGTAGTTCCACCACTGATATCAGTAGTTTTTTTTTTATTATTTTTTTTTTAATTTTTAGGTGCCACATTGGGGGACTGTCCCTAGGCCGAATGGGGTCCCCATTCCCAGAAGAGATGAGGTCCTTTTCTCCAGGGCAGATGAAGTTACTGCTCCTAGGTGAGAAGGGGTTCCTGTCCCCAGGAGAGGTGGGGGTCTCTGTCCCCATGTGAGAAGGGGTCCCTGTCCCCAGGGGGAGATGGAGGGGGTATGTAATGATGTGTGGGGGATGGGGTCCTCTCACTCACCATGACCAAGCTGTAGGCCACGCACTCATCCATGTTGGCCTAGGCTCCATCCAGTGTGCTGGACGGGCGATCAGCATATCTCCTAGAAAGACCTTTCATCATCTGTGTATGACGGGGGAGGAGGGGGGCTGGCAGACAAGCCTGCAGTGTCCTCCGGGGAGCTGTCTCTCATAGGGCTGCACTGCATCTGTGTGCTTAAAGTTTGTTTACCTGGGAGAAGTATGCAGTGCAGTATGGGCCTGACTCGGGGGGGACTCTGGCTGGGGAGAACAGACATCGGACTGAGCGGCAATGCATGGAGCAGGAGAGGGGTACTCTGAGGAGCCGACCGAGGACACAGGTCATGCGGGCAATGCACAACTAAAGAGCAGCCAGTGCAATAGTAGAGCATGGAGCTCTGCTAGTCACCCTCCACCTCCAGCCACCCGTGTGCATGGTGCACTGGTACCCCTAGCTGCCTATGCTGCTGCCGGCCATATGTAGAGGGGGCTGCATGGGCCCCCTGCATTACAGGGCCCAGTTGCGGTCGTGACTGCTGCACCCCCTATAGTTACGCCCCTGTCAGTGCTATAAAAATGCACTGATCAATGTTTAAATGACACTGGCAGGGAGGGGGTTAACACTAGAGGGCGATCAAAGGTGTTAAAGTATAAGATTTCCTATCATTTGAGCCCAGTCTTGCCACAAAGAGTTAATCCAGCTCTGAGCAATCCTCTTTTATTGTTCAGTCAGATAAATCTTGACAGAGAAAAACTTTGTCAAATCCTCCCCCTTGCTGTGAGTGACAGGTGATTTACATATCTCCTGCACTAGCCTAAGAGACATGCATTATTTTTTAATTCCCCCCCACTCTTTTCTTCTGCTGCACTGCAAGGATTGGATGTTCCCCACCTCAGCATATTTGGGCATGCTGAAGTCATGTGGTTACTTTCCTGTCTTTTCACTGGATGTTAGAGATCCTAACAGAAGTTCAGTGTAAGAAATACACAGGAGAAAATGCATGTTGACAAGGGGAGTGTAGAGGTGGGCGGGGAGTCTACTGACATAACGACTCCACCCACCGAGCTCCAGACAACAGACCCACCCACAGAATCTGCAGTTTTTCGGGTCTCATAGCAGACAGAGGGGAGACATTTGGCAGGTAAAGATACATGCAGGAGGCATGTATATCCTTATAGCTAACCCCTATGGCAGTAGTTTAGAAAGGATGACATTGGGTTTACATCCACTTTAAGACCCCTTTCACACTGAGGCGGTTTTCAGGCATTTTAGCGCTAGAAATATCACCTGTAAAGCGCCTGAAAATGGCCTCCCATTCATTTCAGTGTGACTTTTGGGTTTACATCCACTTTAACTGTGTTCCCTTTGTGTGTTATAACTGTAGGGGGGTGGGCTTTCAGGCACATGACAGAGATCACTGTTCCTGATCACTGGGAACAGCAGATCTCTGAGATGTCTCCTGTTAGAAAGGGGATTCGTCTTGTTTACCCCTCGTCTTTTGAGATCCCCGTTCTGCCTCTGTGTACAATGATTGCGGCCAGCCATAATCTCACATGCATGGAGCTACGTAGAGGTACGCTGGTTCGTGCAGGAGAGCCAACCTGCTGAAGTATATGTGCAGTGGCTGGTCGGCAAGCAGTTAAAGAGTGCTGTACTACATTAACTGCTTGCCGACTGCCCCATAGCAGATTTACTTCTACTGAGTATATATATATATATATATATATATATATATATATATATATATATATATATATATATATATATATATATATATATATATATTTATATGTATATGTGAATCTGCACTTCCGGGTAGGGAGCGCGCACACACACCGCTGGCGCACCGCCTCTGCTGGGATTAGTCACAGCAGAAGCTGATCAGCGTGTAAGCTGGGGAATTAGCGTGGCTGTATTATAGAGGGTAACACACCACATGGTATTGTAAATGAAGTAACTTTATTTGCCGGATAAGCAGCAGCAGTAGAAAATTATATTTACAAAAGTGGAGTAAACATTTCTCTTGTTAGCATACAAGGCATAGATTCAAAGTCCAATCACCAAAGATACAGTATAAATCTCAGTAAACTGGCACTGTAGATATTAATTCCTCTCTTCAGGCACATTTTGATTGCTTGCCATAGGGTGGAGTCCATAAGCAGGTTTCACAGATGCAGCAGAGATGATTTAACAGCAAAATACACTGTCTCAGATGATCTTATATCACAAGCACAGACGCAGTGCTGATAGGCAGGACTCCTGAGGATCCCTGTTCTGTCCCTGCAGGCTGGAACATTCTCCCTGAATAAGGCCTAGCGTTCCCTCACAGGAAGCATACCTTTCCCTCACTCATTCCACACACACGTCTCTCAAAATGGTGGCTGGGCTCTCTTTTATATGGAAGCTAACAGAAAATGGTGGACAAAATCTTGAGATAACTTGGTACCAATCAGAACAAGAGGCTTCTAAAATAGGGCTGCTGGAGACAATTTAGAGAACAGTTACAGCCTTAACAAGATTTCACAAAACAGCAGGAAAACACAAATATAATATGACATTTCTGGATGAGAAAGTAAGTATGATAAAATTGTAGTCCCACTTTTCCTCTCAGCCAGCAAGACTGTCCTGTCACAGTTAACTGTATGTGAGGAGGCTACCTCCATCCCCCCCGCTTAAAGAATGCAGTCCTCGGCATTTACCTAGGTAAAAGCAATTAAATAGAGCAATAGCATAACAAGTCATAACAGTTCAAGTCACATAATCAGAATACTTGACAGGTTTCAGTCCCCTGGTAGTGCGCCTGGGTAAGCAAGGCTCCGGAACTTGCAACTGTCCATCTCCCTCTGGGGACACAGGGTACCGTTCCTCCTCTGCATCAGAACCAACAGGTGACTGTTCATCCACAAGAGGCTCGGCTTCAACAGGAGTGGACGAAGCTTGATTATCTGTAGCTCTTTCAGCTGAGGATAACTCCTCTACTGGTGGCAGAGGGGGTAGGTACCACTCTGCTGAATCACTATTGAGGATCTCCCGGGCATTTGTCCCATTTAGCAAATGGAGGAAAATCAGGAACAGGTTCAGCTGACAGTGAATCTGCAGTGAACACACATGGGCGAAGTAGGTTATGGTGCAGTCTCTTGCAAGGCCTATTCAGCTTCTTTTAAACAACATCATACACAGGCCGTCCAGGAAAAGGTTGCTTCTCAACCTGATATGGGTAGGGCTCCCAATTGGGCTCCAGCTTGTTTCCTCTAATGTGTCTTGGGTTGCAGACCAAGACCCTGTCTCCTGGTTTTAGTGGCAGCAAGTTGACAGTACTTTCGTTAGCCAGATCCCGATGCCTCCCCAGCACCATTTGTTTAGCTCAGGTTAGGCAATGCCAATGGTCTTGGACCCACTAATCAGGGATCCTTGATGTGGTGGGCTCTATAGTTCCCAACAATAAATCCACAGGTAAACGGTCGCAATGGCCAAACATAAAAAAATGGGGAGTATAACCAGTTGCTCTATGCACTGTCTGATTATAAACCCAGACAACATCACCGACATACTGTATGTCCATCTTTCTCGTTGCTCTTGCTCCAAGGTGTGAATCAACCCCAACAGTGTTCAATTAAAGTGCTCATAGACACCATTCCCTTGGGGATGATAGGGGCTGGTATAATATTTCTGTATGCCACTAAGGTGACATAGTTCAGAAAACACCTGAGACTCAAAGTTTGGGCCTTGGTCAGACAAAATCCTCTTGGGGCACCCATAGGGTTGCACCACATGTTTCCAGAACAGTTTATCTGTGGTAATGGCAGTCAGATCCTTGGTTGGCATGACTATGGCAAACTTAGAAAAGTTGTCCAAAAACACCAAGGCATAGCGGAACTTAGATGTTTCAGCCACTGTCAGAAAGTCCATGGTCAGTAATTCAAAGGGCTCTCCTGTGCTCACCACCAGAGGGGTGGTTTTCTCTGCTTTTCCCTTGTGAGTGGCACAACTCTGACACTTCTGACACACCTTCAGGACCGACTTAGTCAGTCCAGGACAAAAAACGTACTTACGAACAAAAGCCTCTGTCCGTTCGGCACAAAAGTTACCTCCAGTACTGTGAAAGGCCTGACAGACCTCTAAGGCCTTCGAGGGATGATCAGTTGATGGATAATCTGTGGTTCTCCTGGTAAGTGTGTCTTTCAGTACAAGAGTGCATTATGTCTTTCCAACTTATTCCACAAGGATGACACAAGGTTGATGAGAGCCTTCTTCACTCCCTGTAGTCTGGTTTTCTATTCTTCGCCCAATATTTCAATATTTCAAGATGATGATGTCATCCGAGTAAATCAGAAGGAAGTCAAAGTTCAAGTCTCCCAAGCAACATTCCATTAACCTTTGGAAAGTGCTGGGGGCATTAGTCAGGCTGAAAGGCACACAATTGAACTCGTACAGTCCCAGAGTAATAAAGGTAATAAAGACTGTTTTTTCACGGCTGTCTTCCTTTACTGGGACCCGCCAGTATCTGCTGGCCAGGTCTATAGTAGAAAAATACTAAGGCCATTAGGCATTCTTCGACCCGTGGCAGTGGGTAAGCATCCTGATGTGTACATGAGTTCAGTCTGCGATAATCCACACAAAAACCTACATTTCCATCATTTCTTCCTGTCCTGTCACAGTTAACTCTATGTGAGGAGGCTACCTACAAGCAGGTGCTGGCCAACGGATACCCGCTGACACCCACTGATCGGCGAGGAGACAGGCTGAATGAAGCTTTGCACATATAAACAATGCAGAGTTTTGTCCTGTCAGGGGGATGTCAGGATTTTGTTTCCCTGCAAAAACAGGGGGGGGAGGGGGTTTAATTAAATAAGCATGTTGAATCGTAGTAAACACAGTTTACTATACTTCAGTGATGGATGAATTCATGCGAGATTGGTACTGTTCGCTCACTGTGTTCATTAAGAAAATAGATGGTAAGCATGACATGTTTAACAGCCCCCCCCGCCCCCCTGCTCTCCCCCTTCCCCCGCTCTCCATCCTTAATGCTTTGCTGATCTCATGCCCCAGCTGCAGCTGGCAGGAGGGGGAGCTGGTTAGCAGCACTGCAGAGATGGGGCACAGGGGCATCAGTAATGGGGTGTGCAGTACAAAGGGGGGGGGTGGTCAGGGCACTGTGGATATCTACTTTAGCGGTAAATCCCCCTGTGGTTCCTTTACAGCACTTGAAAGGGAGAGGAAGAGAAGCCAGCAGCTGCAGGGGAGCCACAGAGGATCGGTGCTGCATGGGGGATGGGCACATAAGAGCAGAGGGGATCATTTTGGAGAACAGGCAGAGCAGCAGAAGTTTCTCCATATGTGTAATGTGTGTCAGTGCACAGTGCCTCGCCTTCCACATATTGCACACATGGATGATATGCTACTGGGGACACTAGTTGTGCAAGGATTTCCTCCAACTTCCTGTTTTGGCTATGGGCCAGGAAGTGAAGGGAAATCTCCCCAATGTGTCCCAATTGGCTCTATCCAAAAAATAAATAAAACATTTTTTGCTTACAGTTCTACTTTAAATTCCACTTTAATATGTTTAGTTCCATTACCCTAGAATTAGTATGCTCTACAGCAGGGTTAGGCAACCTGGGGCCCTCCAGCTGTCGCATCATGCCCCTGGGAGTAATTGTAACTGCCAGCCTTGCAATGCCTCATGGGAAATGTAGTTCCACAACAGCTGGAGGGCCCCGGGTTGCCTACCCCCTGCTCTACAGGGAATGGCTGCTTCCATCAAAGGCTTAACACACAGGCCGTTTGCCTCCTGATAGATTCCCTTTAAAGCAGGAGTTTGGATTTAACCTCTTGCCGACCAGTCACCATCATTATACTGCGGCAGGTCGGCACAATCCTGCGAGCCGTCGTAGCTGTACGTCGGCTCCTTTAAGTGGGATAGTCGCTGCACTGTCGGGGTGCCGATGCTTATGACCGACGGTCTTGATGTCCGCCAGCCACAAGCAACCGTGGGCACGAGAGGCAGAACAGGGACGTGTGTGTGTGTGTGTGTGTGTGTGTGTAAACACACAAATCCCTGTTCTATGAGGAGATGACAGATTGTGAGTTCCTAATAGCTAGGAATCACATCTGTCATCTCCTATAGTCAGTCCCCTCCCCCTACAGTTAGAAACATACACAGGGAACACAGTTAAAGTGGTTGTAAACCCTTACAACACACTTTGACCTACAGGTAAGCCTAGATTAAGGCTTACCTGTAGGTCCAAGAAATATCTCCTGAACCTATACTGTTTCGGAGATATTTGCCCGAAGACAGGCATCGCGCCGTAGACAGCGGCGCGCAGGCGCACTGAGCGTGGCATTTCCAACGACGGAGCTGCCGCGCGTGTCGGCTCCCGTGCGCATGCGCAGGAGTGACGTCATCGCGGCTTTGCCGAATGACAGCGGTGGAGCTGCGAGACCCCACCGAGAAGATGGATGCGCCGGACTACAGGGGACAGCGGTGACTTGTGTCAGGTAAGTGACATATAATGGACTACTATGCGATGCATAGTAGTCCATTATGCTTTGCCTTTGCAGGGAATGAAAGAGGAAGTAAATTCATCAGGGTTTACTTCCTCTTTTACCCCTTGATCGCCCCCTAGTGTTAACCCCTTCCCTGCCAGTGACATTTTTACAGTGATCAGTGCATTTTTATAGCACCGTTCGCTGTATAAATGCCAACAGTCCCGAAAATGTGTAAAAAGTGTCCGCCATAATGTCGCAGTCCTAATAAAAATTGCAGATCGCTGCCATTACTAGTAAAAAAATAATAATAATAATAAAAATGCCATAAATCTATCCCCTATTTTGTAGACCCTATAACTTTTGTGCAAACCAATCAATATACACTTATTGAGATTTTTTTATTTTATTATTATTATTATTATCGATTTATATAGCGCCAACAGTTTGCGCAGCGCTTTACAATGTATAGGGTACAATTACAGTACAATACAAAAGGTACAGGAGGGCCCTGCTCGTAGAGCTTACATTCTAAAGGGAGGGGGTGGTGGTACAAAAGGTAATAGCTGCAGAGAATGAATTTCATTACTAAAAATATGTAGAAGAATACATATCGGCCTAAACTGAGAAAAAAATAGCTTTTTTAAAAAAAATGGGGATATTTATTATAGGAAAAAGTACAAACTATTGTGTTTTTTTTTTTCAAAATTGACCGTCTTGTTTATTGTGCAAAAAATAAAAATGGTAGAGATGATCAAACACCACCAAAAGAAAGCTCTATTTGTTGGAAAAAAGGACATCAATTTTGTTTGGGTGCAGCACTGCACGACTGCGCAATTGTCAGTTAAAGCGACGCAGTGCCGCATCACAAAAAAAATGGCCTGGTCATTCAGCAGCCAAATCTTCCGGGGCTGAAGTGGTTAAATAAGGATTGTATAAGCAGTCATTTTTTTTTTTTTTTATTCATTCCATTTGCATGACACGGAGTTCTTGCCTATCTTCCTCTTTCAGGTTTATGAAATCAGAACTGTTTAGTCGGAGAGTCAGACGGTCTGGTGAGTGCATGGGAGATTTTCAATTACTGGATTGCGACTTTCTGTCATGGATAAATTTCTCTGCCCTCTTGCTATCTTTCCAATGCATAAAGCTGGAGCATCAGACACGGCGCGGCCTTAGCACCTTAATCCGTGACAGTGAGGAGCACATCATGCAAGGTAAACCTGCGCCGCTCAGGCCGTCAGAGATCGCCAGAACAAAGCAATATGGCTTTCATCAATGAGACTGACACTTAAAAGATGAAATGTATTTGGCAGGATGGAATTGAAGAGAAAGGAATGGTGACGGTGAAGTCGGAGGATCACATTTTTACATTAAGCTGACAAAGACTGAATTAAAGAATGTCGCTACCATGTTGAATGTGACCTTTCTTTGTTGGGTTCAGAATTAGATTTTTCCCAGAAACAAATTGTTACTGCAGTAATACTAAATGGTGCCCATTATTAACCATTAAATAATACTACAGTGTTATTAGAGGCGATTCAGTTCGCATTGTGCGCTATACAAGTATTTCATTCATTCATTACATTACATAGTTACATAGTAGGTGAGGTCGAAAAAAGACACAAGTCCATCAAATCCATCCTATGTGTGTGATTATATGTCAGTATTACATTGTATATCCCTGTATGTTGCGGTCGTTCAGGTGCTTATCTAATAGTTTTTTTTAAACTATCGATGCCCCCCCCCCCGCTGAGACCACCGCCTGTGGAAGGGAATATGACATCCTTGCCGCTCTTACAGTAAAGAACCCTCTACATAGTTTAAGGTTAAACCTCTTTTCTTCTCATTTTAATGAGTGCCCACTTGTTTTGTCTCTCCCTTCTGCGAAAAAGTTTTATCCCTATTGTGGGGTCACCAGTACGGTATTTGTAAATTGAAATCATATCCCCTCTCAAACGTCTCTTCTCCAGAGAGAATAAGTTCAGTGCTCGCAACCTTTCCTCATAACTAATATCCTCCAGACCCTTTATTAGCTTTGTTGCCCTTCTTTGTACTCGCTCCATTTCCAGTACATCCTTCCTGAGGACTGGTGCCCAGAACTGGACAGCATACTCCAGGTACGGCCGGACCAGAGTCTTGTAGAGCGGGAGAAATATAATTTTATCTCTGTACATTGTTCTTGTACATGTGAGTGGGTGCAACGTGGTTCGGTGGCAGAAAACACTCAGGGGCCAGTAGCAAAAAACAGAACTGTATTGAAAATGAAGTTTAGCAATACACAACAATCCCAGCGGGAAGGCACCAGACTGGGAACACTCACGTGTTGCAGCAGAGATGGAAAGAAGGTCTCTGATGTGCCAACAGTGTCTGTCTCGCAGGGTGAACTGCGACCTGGCAGGTCTTCCAGGAGGATGGTGTGTCCTGCATTTTCCCTACTCATTTGGAACTTCTCCCTGATGGTAAGCACTGTCCCTGACAGACAGGTGACCTGTTCCACTCGCAAAATGTGCGCCAAACCTGGGAGCCTGGGTCTCTGCTTGATCCAAGATGGCCACTAGAGTCACATAGGGCACCAGCATCCAATCGGATAGCTGCCACTTGTGACCCAAGAAACCATGGAGGAATTAAGTTCCTTTTGGCTTCCTCTCCCTCTGCAATGCTGTTGCGGTTGAGCACCACCTGAAGTGGAGAAAGCAGAATACACTTGCCTACACACAAGTTGGTCAGCATAGGTGTTATGAGGGGTGAGAAAGCATTTTAAAGATTAGTCAGGTTTTAGCTGGAATTCTACTTGCACTCTTCTCCTTTGTGGTATCTTCTTTATCAAAAAACAAGCGAATCCTCTGTGTCAACAAGGAGCAGTGGTGGCTGGTGTTTTTTTTTTCTGGGGGGAGGCAACAACCACCCATTTCTCCGAGCAGCACCCACCCCCCAGTTGTTTTCCGGTCGGTCCGGCACTTACCCCATTGTGGCGAGTGGCAGGCAGTGTGGAGCAGCGGCTCTGCTCCGAGTGTCCTCTCCTCCATGGCGGCTTCCAGCTCCTCCCCTCCTCCTCCTATGCATCCAATAGGATCACCTGGCCTTTCAGCCAATCAGGTGACCGGTGTCAAAAGACGCTTCCTGATTGGCTGGGAGGAGGATCAGTGCTACAACAGCAAATATCGATTCGCTGTTAAAGAAGAGAAAGGGTAAAGGGCCACAGGGCCCTAATTCGGACTTTACAGGCAAGATGGACAATGATATAGCACAAAAATATATTTTATTAACAATAAGTCATATCAAACTGGTAAAGTAAAAAAGAATTGAAAACATACGATAGGCATATGATAGTAATGAGTATCTAGTATAAACAAGAAAGTTGGCACCAAATAAATGGCAGTGAGCCCCTGTGCATCAACACGTTTCGCTGTTTTGCTTCGTCAGGACTTGGCGGTAGTTGGAAGGAACAGGTCTCACTATCAAAGATAAAATAAATCCATCAGACATTAAATTACAATAACATATGATAAGAAACTTTCAAACATTGCTATATCAAGAGTACATACACAGATCAGATACAAATCGATTCGCTGTTGTAACACGCCTGGGTGGGCTCAGAGTGCACTCTCTGCAACCCAACCCCTCCCTATATTGAAGCCTATTAGAGCCTCTGGCTCTAATCGGTGTTTTAAAATACTAGCCCCTCCGCATTGGAATCCAGGCGCCTGTGTCCTGAAAGGTGGCCGGATGCATGGATAGTGGAGGTGGTGATGGACGGGGGGGGCGGCGCCTGTGCACCCCTAATGAACAGGACACCCCCCCCTGCCAAGGAGTAATCTTCAGTTTACCTGGAGATGCAAGTTCACATCGCCACCAGCCAGAACAAATCTCAGATAGGTGCGCTGCTGGTGACTGCTTATAGTGGTTGGACGGATATAAGTGTAGCGGGGATATAATTGTGTATTAATGCAATTAATGTGAAGTACAATGTAAATCTATGGACAATGTTATTCACTAGTATTGGATGCCATCTAGGGACCAAAACTGGAAATGGACTTTAGCTATTTTCCTTTTCTATGGTGTTGGAAAGATAACAGGAAGTGACTGTTTACTTTGGTCATTTGACCTCATCTACCCAGGAGTCTGTGTGACCTACCCATGAACACTTTGATATGCAGTGCATGCTGGGTAGGGTATAAAAGGGACTGCAGTGGCCATATTTTGGTCTCTTGGAACCACGTTGCCTGCTTGTGCGGAACTGTGTGTAAGGTTCTCGGACGCATCGGTAGATAGTCACCGCGGAGTGCAAACCGGACTGTTTGCTGGGGGACTTGACGGAGCCAAGAGCTGGTGACAGACGGGGATCGGAGCAGCGGAGAGCCGGATCCCTTTGGTGGAGTGACATGGAGTATCTGGCCTAGTCAGCGGAAGTAAGCTGCAGTTGTAGGACTCAAGACATCACTCAGAGCTCTGATCCGATTGGTGAGCGGGTTGAGGCCCACTGTTTAATCTATTACACATACTTAGACTTACTCATAGGCCTTGCTGGGACCTGTTGTTCCACGGAAGTTCAACTGAGCAACTGACACTTAATAGGCTTGAGGCCCATTTCACTTTAGTACCTAAGTGTGACTACAAGTTTCTGGAGTTACACCTGGAGTGTTCTAAGTTAACTTTCTCTACTTACCCCTTTGGATTACAATTATTTGAGGAACTATTTAAGCTAGCGAAGAAAGAAGATAAAGGAAGAAATGCATTAAGTGAGGCCTCATGTAGACTTTAAATAAGGGGAGCTCCCAGGTCTAGATGGTAACATACTTGCATGTTATTTATTGTATTTGCCTGTTGACTTATGTTGTGCTGACGTTCTACGTTGGAACAACAGTGCAAACTCTGTAACCACCTATTTGCTATATTTTCAGTAAAAGTATTCCTGTTTAAGAGTACATGTGTGTGTTTTACTGTCTTTCCCCACCAGGTGGAGCCAGAGGATCCTGAGGGATAGACACAGGTACATTATACTGTTTACACTGTACTGTATTATTATTGCACCACAGCTGTGCCAAGGGGACAGAGTCATTCAGAAGGGGGGTTTCTCAGTAAAGTGTAGGCCCAATTCAAATCAGCAGCTCCTTCGGGGGTCAGTGCTACATAAGTGTAGAGATGGAATGGCTTGCCAAAAGTCTAAAGAGTCAGTAGCAAACTAGACATGTGCAAAAGGAAAAAAATTTGTTTAGTTTAGTTTCGTTTTAATTCATTAATTAATTAATTTCGTTTAGTTATATTCGTTAAATTCGTTTTCAGATTTCGTTTCATTTTCTACCGAATTCAAAAAATCAGTCGCATTCGAAAATATTTCAACCAAATTCGAAAATATTTCTACCGAATTCAAAATGATTTCAACATGATTCAAAATTATTTCAACCGCATTCGAAACTATTTCAACCGCATTCGAAAATATTTTGCGACCTGACTTTAGAGCCATGTATCTCGGGGTCACTTGGTGCTAGAAACGCCAAATGTATACTCACTACTTTACATTGTAGCAAAGTGTAATTTCTTCAGTGTTGTCACATGAAAAGATATTTACAAAAATGTGAGGGGTGTACTCACTTTTGTGAGGTACTGTATATCCTGGGAACGTAAATCAATGGTGGAAGCCTAAAGTATTTACCCAGCCTAGGGCCCTGCTTGACTTTAATCTGACTCTAATCTAACACAAGAAGTCATACAATGGACCTATAAAATGACTATTAATGCACAAGGGCACAGGTTTTATGGTACTGAATGATTTTCTGCAACTGTCAGCTATTATGATGTCATAAGTAAATATTTTATCCCAGATTTAACTTCACATTACCAAGAAAAACTCTAAAAATCCAATTTACAATGTTGTGTTATCCTTCATCCTGCTTACTTTCAATTAACTGTCGAGTCTTTAATCACTAACCATTAACAATCTTACTACATAACTTCAGGCTAATAAAGGGGATGCAGTTCAAGCAAATTTATTTGCCTCTGACTTTTATAGAGATAGAGGACATCACAAAAAAAACCCTCAGGCTTGTTTAGATTAACTTCTATTATGCAGCAGCTACATTTTTACAGAGTAACTTTTGTTTTTTTCTCATTTTGTTGACAGAAAGGTAATCTGCAGAAAATCTGAATTAGCCAGAGTATAGGGATTTGCTTAGCAATGAGAGTTCTCCAAGGTAAAATGTAAAATTTCTCAATGACAATGTGAAGCAGGATTCCCCATCTTTCACCATAGCTATCCAACGAACATTTTATTCTGTGTTGTAATAATTGTATTTATATCCAAGGGGCAATGCCATCAACATTATTTTATTATAATTTTAGAAGGACATCAATACCGTTTATTATTATACAGGATTTATATAGCGCCAACAGTTTGTGCAACACTTTACAACAAAAGGACAGACAATACAGTTCTATTTAAGGTTAGTTTGGCCAAGCCTTGGTAGCTTGTAAGAGGGTGTTGGGTACTAGCATTTTACCATTGGTCTTTTTGCCAAGTGGTGTCGGGCAGGTACTTTAAAGCTTTGTCCTGGTAGCTGTTTCTTTTGTAAAACAATGTCAATAATTTGGTCAGGTGACTGCCACTTTAATGTTGGCACTAAGGGGCTAATATGTCCTCTGTTATGGATTCCCAGTACCATTTTGGGTCTGATTGAACACAAAGTTCCCGATAGATTTTGGCAGCCATCTTTGTGTGCAAAAGTGCCATAAATAGCATGATCTGCATCATGATAGACCCTTAAGTGGGAAGTGGAGTTAGGGGCAGAGCCCTGTTCTGTCTAAGAAAATATAGGTGTTCCATCAAGGCAGAGAATAGGGCACCTCCAGGTACATGAAGAGTAGGTTCTTCTTTCTGCTGTGGTCTCCCATCTTGGGAAACCATAAGGTCTGAAAAACAGCATGTACATGTGCCATATATAGCATAATCTGGGTCACAATGGGCCCTTAAGTGGGAAGTGTAGCTAGGGACAGAGCCCTGTTCTGTGTAAGGAAAGATGAGTGTTCCAACAGGAATGGGCTGAGAATAGGGTGCTTTCACGTGCCTGAAGAGTAGGTTCTTCTTCTTCCTGCTGTGATCCCCCATTTTGGAAAACCATAAGGTCTGGAAAATAGCATGTACATGTGACACAAATAACATGATCTGGGTCACAATGGGCCCTAAAGTGGGAAGTGGAGTTAGAGACAGAGCCCTGTTTTGTCTAACGAATGATAGGTGTTCCAACAGGAACAAGCTGAGAATAGGGTCCCTCCAGGTGCATGACGAGAAGGTTATTCTTCCTGTTGTGGTCTCCCATCTTGGGAAAATGTAAAGCCTGGACAATAGTGTGCAAACGTGCTACAAATAGCATGATCTGCGTCATAATGGGCCCTTACGTGGTAAGTGGTGTTAGGGACAGAGCCCCATGCTGTTTAAGAAAAGGTAGGTGTTCCACAAGGAATGGGCTGAGGATAGGGTGCTTCCAGCTGCATGAAGAGAAGGTTCTTCTTCCTGCTGTGTTCTCCCTATTTTGGGAAACCGTAAGGTCTGGAAAATATTGTGCAAATGTGACATAAATAGCATGATCTGGGTCATAATGTGCCCTTAAGTGGCAAGTGGAGTTAGGGACAGAGCCCTGTTCTGTCTGAAGAAATATACACTAGGTGCGCCACCAGGAACAAGCTGAGGATAGGGTGCTTCTGGGTGCATAAAAGGATGGTTCCTCTTCCTGCTGTGTTCTCCCATCTTGGGAAACCATAAGGTCTGGAAAATAGTGTGCAGACATTTCATAAATAGCATGATATGGGTCATGATGGGCCCCATCTGGGAAGTGAAGTTAACTGAAGTGTCTAAGGAGAGATAGATGCGCCACCGGGAACCAGCTGAGGATAGGGTGCTTCTGAGAGCATGAAGAGTAGGTTCTTTTTTCTGCTGTGGTCTCCTATCTTGTAAAATTAAGGTCTGGAAAATAGTTTGAAGATATGCCATAAATAGTAGGATCTGGGTCATAATGAACCCTTAAGTGGGAAGTGGCATTAGGGACAGAGTATTGTTCTATCTGAGGAAAGCTGGGTGCTCTACCGGGAATAGGCTGAAGTTGGAGTTCTTTGGGGTGCAATTATATTAGCAATCAACAGAAGGACAAACTTCTTAACACAAAATCTATGGTGCAGACACACATCAAAGTCCCAAACCCAGGTCTTACTCACAATATGCTATAAGCTGTCTGCCACCCAGTTTCCAGAGTTAGTTTGTCGCAGATCAACTGCGGTGCTGATCTGTGTCTTATCTTTTACTGCTGTAGGTTGGCTGATTCCTGTGGTTCCACATGCTTGTGTTCAGCTCTTGCTGCACTCAGCATCTATGGGTGTTGCCGGCTTCACCTGCTACCTTTTATATCCTTCCTTCCTGCTACTTCCTGTCCAGGCTCCCATGTGCTTCTCTATTTAAATTCCTCTCAGACCAATTTCTGGTTGCTTGAGCAACACTTGTTCCTGAGCACCCTGCGTGTAACCTGTTTTACCTGACCCCTTGTGAACTGATCTCTTGTGTACCGAATTAGGCTAGTTCTCCTGATTACATTGTCTGCTGCTTGCCCTGACCTTGGCTCGCTATCCGGTTCTCTGTTGCTTCACCCATGTCTGACAGTTTCTTCTGGTACTCTCCTCTGCGAGCAGAGTGAACCTGGGGGTCGTGACCTAGGGTCAGCACGCAGCTAAGCCCAAACTCTCGTGAGGGGGTCCCTGGCAGAATACCAGCTGGCCCTTAGATTCCACGCCCTGGGGGATCCCGTGTCACCTGCTCGCCTGTGGGCTCACACCAGTAGCACCATTACATAGTTCCTCTGTGAGGGAGATAAAAGAACGCTCTCCAGACCAGGACTCCAAGACTGTGCACTTTATCAAAAATTCTTTAGCAATTTTCTCTATGCCCTCAGCCCAGCACCTTCTGAGGCCCAAAGAGCAACTCCAGTCACATATAGTTATATAGTCAGGTTGAAAAAAGACACAGTCCATCAAGTCAAACTAGCTACCTAGAGGGGCAGCAGACCCAGGAGAACAGGAACCCCCTAGCAGAGGAAGAACAGTCTGACCAGGCCTCCCCAAACATATATGACCTCCTCATATACCTTCTGGACCCCCCCTCCAGGGATTGGCTGAGGCATTATACATTTTCATCACTGAATACTTGATCCTCTCTGCCCTATATTCTGGAAGCTTCTCAAAAGAAGGAGGTAGGAAAAATCAAACACCCAGCTTAGACAGCCTTGACCAGACAGACACAATAGATCACTGCTCCACTGACAACAGTGAAGCCATCAACTGAATTTAGACTTACAACCTAACTAGAACAGGGTGCTTCTACATATGGTTCAGAGACAAAGGCTGGTCTGTTTTACTTGAGGAAAGAGAGAGTGTGAGTCTACAGTGTATTGGTGAACTGGGAAATTATTACAAGTTAGCCATTTAGGTTATGAAGTGAGGAGTAATAAGAAGGAGGCGAAGCCAGCTTGGGAGAGGGAACTGTGGTGGATGTTCCATAGGTAGGGGTAGCCTGGCATTTGGCATACCCTACTGAGCGGCTGGGTCCCTATCCTAAAGCCCACTTGGTTACAGAACCCTCCTTGGGACTGGGCCTGGTACCATAGCATGTGAGGCCTTAAGAGACTCAGCACTCAATCTATAAAAATGCCTTTGTGGTCGGTGCCCATACAGGTGTCACTGGGAAGTGCAAAGGTCATTATCCTTTTGTAAGTGGGGCCCTGGTTAAGTAGTTTGGCTTCCAGCCATTAGCCTACATGAGTAACAGTAAAAAAAAACAATAGCATGCAGTTCCCCAATGCTAACAAAGTGACTGGGACATAAAGCCTAAGGGAAGCACTTTCTGTTTGTCTTAAATATTAAAGTGAAGGCCGGTAACCAACCCAACATTTGTATGTGCTACAATTATTTTCCACAGTTTTCTACATTTTCTTCTTACTGAAAGAGGTTCTTGTTTTTTTGTGTTGCATCTATCTCCTGGTAATGCCCCTGAGCGCTTACAAGCTTCTGTAGCCTTAACCCACCTAATGGTTTCCTAAATCTCTTAAATTGCCTAGAGGTTTTGTCAACACACATTAAAAAGATTATTTTCATTCAAGTATACCTCTTGAATTAAATTTTTGAGCTATATTATAAATTGCTGTTACATCAAACCCAACCAGCTTAATTTTACTTGGCTCTGACCATGAACTCTCCCAGTTCATATAATACTCTTACCTGTGCTTTCAGGGCTTCAGGAGCTTTATATAGGAATCAAATGTGGCATGTAGGCTCATTGGGGTGTCTGCTGTTGATATTAAGGAAAACGTAAAAAAATTACCAGAAGCTTGCTTTAACACATAGATATAGAAGAAAAGTAAAAGTCTAGAGTCCCCTTTCTGGAAGAAATAGCTATGTTTAATGGTCCATATATTGCTGGTCTGGATAGCTGGGAGGTTCCATGAGTAGAGAACTTCTAAAGGGCCTAATGGGCATGCAGCACACACTATTAACAGGACATGGATGAGATGTTTTTTTTTTTATATAGTAAAAAGGCTGCACAGAGAAGAAGTTGAGAGCAGGGATGAAGATAAGTATTTTAGTGTGTGGGCTTCCCTGAGTGTGGATATGCTTAAAAGACAACTTCGCTAAAAGTATAGTTGTCTTTTATCTGTTGTAGCATATTTTTTTCAAGGCAATGCTTCCAGGACTCAGTCACTTGCCTGTTCTTTCCATTTAGTGCTTTCTTTTACCACTTTTTAAAAAGAAAGTGTTACAGACACAGATAGTTTCCTGCACATGGGGTTTTTCAGCATTCTTCTTAAATAAAAATAATAATAAATAATAAAGTAAAAGTAATATGCAGAACTTCAACCTCCAGGCTAACTTGATCCACTCAGGAGGTCATTCATCTACTTCCACACAGATTATCACACATCTCTAGTGTGTGCACACTTCCTGATCTCTTGCAGCCACATAGACTCCCTAAGGAGAAAGGAGCCCTGAACTATTGAAAATCCCCAAGTCATAAGAGCTCCTCATACTTGCTCAACCAGTGAGCTTACTGCTGATAAAATATGGACCTAGTATTGAAGTTTTCACTTCTTCCAAATCATTACGAAGCCTCTGAGCTCCAGGACCCATACCAGCACTTACTAGTATCAGACAACACTGAACAACCAGTTTCTTCTGCATCAAACATGCATTCTGGAACCCCATAACCTGTGTGGTTCAGGCCCCTGAGTGCCAGTTAACTCTTTCTCTCAATATGGAAACCCTGGCTGGATTATCAGGTGGTCTCTCTCTTTACTACATGGTTGATCCAACTATGATCCAGGGGCCCACCAATTTTCCTTCTGCCTCCCAGTTTTCGGGAATAAGCCAATGTCCCCTGTGCCAAGGTTCCCTTACCCTCCCCTTCTTTCTGTTCCTCTGCAGGTCTTTTCCTCCTCTGTTTCTCAGTCTCTTCCCCACCTCTCTTTCCTTGTTCACAAACCACTGTCTTTACTAAAAACCATGGACGTTAGCTTGTTGACTATCTACTGATGCCCACGATCTATGGCTGTAAACTATGGGACAATGCTACACGACCCCTCACATTTTATGTTTAACTCAGTCTCCATGCTGATCTGGAAAAATCTTCATCTTAACCTGTGCATCTATATGACCTATGCAACCTCTGCGTGGATATGTTAAATTCGTTTTTCATTTGAAGCTTTATTTGATTTACTCTGTATGCATTAAAACTAACTTCTGCATATCACATGCTGTTTCAATAAAGTTTTTTTAGTAAAAGAAAATATGGCATGATAGCCCACCCATGAGATATCTGCTCTGGGCTCACCTATGTTTTAAAATGACCCTGGCAACATCTCAGAATTCCAAGGTGAGTGAAACTAGACCTCAGGAAGCATTACAGGAGATCACGCTAGAAACAATTTGCCAGGCAGTCGATTCAACAGTCTTCACCTACAGACCACTTGTGGGCAGTCTGAAAATGTAAGGCATGGCTTATATTACTTTCACCATATTAAATTAAAACAACCTATACACTTTCTTTGTTTGTTTCCATGCACTCAATGAAAATCTTTGGAGAACTGTTTGTGATTCACCAGAAATGGGTGTGCAGCCCAGGCCACATCTAACTCCATGCTCCTGGACCAAAGAGCAGATTTAGAACTTGCAATGAAGGAGATTATACTAATTAGGGATGAGCCGAACACCCCCCGGTTCGGTTCGCACCAGAACTTTCGAACGGACCCCAAATTCGTACGAACTTTAGAACCCCATTGAAGTCTATGGGACTTGAACGTCCGAAGTTAAAAGTGCTAATTTTAACGGCTAATATGCAAGATACTGTCCTAAAAAGGGTTTGGGGACCTGGCTCCTGCCCCAGGGGACATGGGTCAATGCCTAAAATGTTTTTAAAAATGGCCGTTTTGGCGGGAGCACTGATTTTAATGACGATTAAAGTGAAAAAAAAAAGTGAAATATTCTTTTAAATATGGTGCCTGGGGGGTGTCTGTAGTATGCCTGTGAAGTACCACGTGTTTCCCGTGTTTAGAACAGTCCCTACACAAAATGACATTAAACGGAAATAACATCATTTAAAACTGCTTGCGGTTTTAATGTTATATCTGGTTCCTGCAATATGGTTGAAAATCATTGAGAAAAATGGCATGGGTAGCCCTCCCTGCCCATTACCAGCCCCTTTGGGTCTTGTACGCATATTAAGGGGAATCCCGTACCCATATTAAAAAAAGGAAATGCGTGTGGCCCCCAGGCCCTATATACTCAGAACAGCAGTATACAGGCGGTGCAAACAAGACAGGGACTGTGTAGGTTTGTTGTGTTAAGTTGAATCTGTTTGTAATTTTCAACTGGTACATTTTTAAAGTGTAGCTCCAGTCAAAAAAACTATTTTTAAGCTTTTTGGAAAACATAGGGAAGGGTTATCACCCATGTATAATTTGTTTTGTCGTCCATCTTTTTTCATCTCACTTGCTGTTGTCTCCTTCCGTTTGGAAGTAGGAGATGTTTGTAAGTTGGATGTTTGAAAGTAGGGGCCTGCCCTATATGCTCTGCAGAAATGGCGGAACAAGGTGTTGGTTTTGCCACAACATTGTAAGCCCTGAAAGTGACTCTTGGTGGGCGCTGGAGCGCCCTGCTGTGAACGATTATATCAAGAATTGTAATTACATGCCATTGTTGAACAGTGGTAGAAAAATTGACCTTTGGTGGTTGTGGTGCTGGTGCCACAACACTATAAGTCGTCACAGTTACTCTGGGTGGGCACAGGAACGGGCCCTCCTGTGAAATATTATATCAAGAATTTTAATTACATGTCCCTGTTAAACAGGGGCAGAAAAATTGGGCCTTAGGCACTGGTGCTGGTGCCACGACACTGCAACCTCTCCCATATACTCTAGTTTTATTGCAGGAATTAGCCCTGCTCCAAAGCATTGCATCAAAAATTGTAATTAAACGCCCCTGTTAAACAGGGGCAGAAAAATTGGGCCTTAGGCACTGGTGCTGGTGCCACCACACTGCAACCTCTCCCATATACTCTAGTTTTATTGCAGGAATTAGCCCTGCTGCAAAGCATTGCATCAAAAATTGTAATTAAACGCCCCTGTTAAACAGGGGCAGAAAAATTGGGCCTTAGGCACTGGTGCCACCACACTGCAACCTCTCCCATATACTCTAGTTTTATTGCAGGAATTAGCCCTACTGCAAAGCATTGCATCAAAAATTGTAATTAAACGCCCCTGTTAAACAGGGGTAGGGATGAGCTTCGTGTTCGAGTCGAACGTACGTTCGACTCGAACATTGGCTGTTCGGCCTTTCGGCGAATTCCGAACGTTTGGGCCGTTCGCGTCAAAATTCGAGTGACGCGCGCGCGGACCACAATGCACTGCGGTGGCGCAGTGCATTGCTGCCCCATGATTGGCCAAGCATGCACTGTGACCCCGCATGCTTGGCCAATCGCAGCGCCGGCAGCGAGGAGAGCCATGATTGGCCACAGGCATCCTGCCTGTGGCCAATCATAGCTCAGGCTGTGTAGTGCACGCCCCACACTATATAAGGCCGCCTTTGAGGCGGCTTCATGTAGTGTGTTACTTAGCATCTGAAGCAGTGGGTGTTCTGTGTACCTTCAACACAGTACACACCAATCGTTTTTGGCTGATTTCCTATCTTGCTGCTGTGTAGTGGTTGTTGTCTGTGCCCTGACTGCAGTATACACCACTATATTCACCTCACCTATATAGCTAGTGATCTAGCTTTAACCACTTAACAACTGCCCATTGCCGATTAATGGCTTCAGGGGGGTTGTTTAACTCTGAGAGGCCGTTAATTAACGGCCTCCCAGAATTCTGCTCTCGCGTGCCCCGAGGTGTGCGCACTCGAGAGCATCCGTGACCGCCGGGTCGCATCACGGATCACGGTAAACGGCCGCTCATAGCGACCGTTTACCACGTGATTGCTCCGTCAAATGACGGAGTGATCACTTGGAAACAAACCGGCGTCATGTTATGACGCCTGTTCCTCCCTCCCCTCTCTGTACCGATCGGTACAGCGGAGGGGAAAGAGATCGGTGTCAGCAGCGATGTGGGCTGCATCTGCAGTGCCCACATCGCTGCTCACCGAATTTAACCCCTCAATTCCCTGCCAATACTCTGCAATACCAGTGCATACTCTGCAGTACCCTGCCATTACTCTGCAGTACCCCGCCATTACTCTGCAGTGCAGTACCCTGCCATTACTCTGCAGTGCAGTACCCTGCCATTACTCTGCAGTACCCCCCATTACTCTGCAGTAACCCCCATTACTCTGCAGTACCCCCCAATACTCTGCAGTACCCGCCATTACTCTGCAGTACCCGCCATTACTCTGCAGTACCCCCAATACTCTGCAGTACCCTGCCATTACTCTGCAGTGCAGTACCCTGCCATTACTCTGCAGTAACCCCCATTACTCTGCAGTAACCCCCATTACTCTGCAGTACCCCCCAATACTCTGCAGTACCCGCCATTACTCTGCAGTACCCGCCATTACTCTGCAGTACCCCCAATACTCTGCAGTACCCTGCCATTACTCTGCAGTGCAGTACCCTGCCATTACTCTGCAGTACCCCCCATTACTCTGCAGTAACCCCCATTACTCTGCAGTACCCCCCAATACTCTGCAGTACCCGCCATTACTCTGCAGTACCCGCCATTACTCTGCAGTACCCCCAATACTCTGCAGTACCCTGCCTTTACTCTGCAGTGCAGTACCCTGCCATTACTCTGCAGTACCCCCCATTACTCTGCAGTAACCCCCATTACTCTGCAGTACCCCCCAATACTCTGCAGTACCCGCCATTACTCTGCAGTACCCGCCATTACTCTGCAGTACCCCCAATACTCTGCAGTACCCTGCCATTACTCTGCAGTGCAGTACCCTGCCATTACTCTGCAGTACCCCCCATTACTCTGCAGTAACCCCCATTACTCTGCAGTACCCCCCAATACTCTGCAGTACCCGCCGTTACTCTGCAGTACCCGCCATTACTCTGCAGTACCCCCAATACTCTGCAGTACCCTGCCATTACTCTGCAGTACCCCCCAATACTCTGCAGTACCCTGCTATTACTCTGTAGTACCCCGCCAATACCCCGCCAATACTCTGTAATACCCTGCCATAAATTGCCATACCCAGCCATACTCAGAGATACCCAGCCATACTCGGTGATACCCTGAAATACCCAGCCATAGACGCCCCCCCCACCCCTCACCGCCCTCCGGTGCTTCTACCAACTCGCCAGTACGATCAAAGCCAGAATCTTTTTTTTATTTTTTATTTCAGGCTTCCCAGCCTAGAGGTGAGATGTGGGGTCATATTGACCCCCCAGATTTCACTGTAAAGAGGACCTGTCACCCCATATTCCTATTACAAGGGATGTTTACATTTCTTGTAATAGGAATAAAAGTGATCAAAAATATATTTTTGGGGAAAAAAATGTCAAACTAACATAAATAAAGTAAAATGAACAATAAAAAAATAAAATAAAAATTAAAGCTCCCATGTCCCCATGTGCTCGCATGTGCCACACATGTGAGGTATCGCCGAGAATGTTAGAGCGAGAGCAATAATTCTAGTCCTAGACCTCCTCTGCAACTCAAAACATGTAACCAGTAAAAAAAAAATTAAAGCGTCGCCTATGGGGATTTTTTAAGTAGCGACGTTTGGCGCCATTCCACGGGCATGTGCAATTTTGAAGAGTGACATGTTTGATATCTATTTACTCAGCATAACTTCATCTTTCACTTTATGCAAACATTGGGCTAACAAGTGGTTAATAATAGAGCTTGCAGTCAGTAGTGTTAGGAGATAGTGCGTGCTGTCTGCGTGCTCTGTACCCAGTACATACCGCTATAATATAGGGCAGGCCCCTACTTTCAAACATCCAACTTACAAACATCTCCTACTTGCAAACGCAAGGAGACAGCAGCAAGTGAGATGAAAAAAGATGGACGACAAAACAAATTATACAGGGGTGATAACCCTTCCCTATGTTTTCCAAAAAGCTTAAAGATAGTTTTTTTGACTGGAGCTACACTTTAAAAATGTACCGGTTGAAAATGACAAACAGATTCAACTTAACACAACAAACCTACACAGTCCTTGTCTTGTTTGCACCGCCTGTATACTGCTGTTCTGAGTATATAGGGCCTGGGGGCCACACGCATTTCCTTTTTTTAATATGGGTACGGGGTTCCCCTTAATATGCGTACAAGACCCAAATAGGCTGGTAATGGGCAGGGAGGGCTACCCATGCCATGTTTCTCAATGATTTTCAACCATATTGCAGGAACCAGATATAACATTAAAACCGCAAGCAGTTTTAAATGGTGTTATTTCCGTTTAATGTCATTTTGTGCAGGGACTGTTCTAAACACGGGAAACACGTGGCACTTCACAGGCATACTACAGACACCCCCCAGGCACCATATTTAAAGGAATATTTCACTTTTTTTTTCACTTTAATCGTCATTAAAATCAGTGCTCCCGCCAAAATGGCAGTTTTTAAAACTTTTTTTTGCAGTGACCCATGTCCCCTGAGGCAGGAGGCAGGTCCCCAAACCCTTTTTAGGACAGTATCTTGCATATTAGCCGTTAAAATTAGCACTTTCCAATTCGAACGTTCGAGTCCCATAGACTTCAATGGGGTTCTAACGTTCGTACCGAACGCGGGGGTCGTTCGCAAGTTCTGGTGCGAACCGAACCGGGGGGTGTTCGGCTCATCCCTAAACAGGGGCAGAAAAATTGGGCTGATGGCATCACCCAGAACCAGAAATGTTCCTCCAACATATCAGCGGAGGAGGAAGAGGATAGACAATCAACATAACAGGACAGTCACTCAGCATCAGCATAGGCAGTCTTGAAGGGATGTGATATTTCAAAAAAAAGTATTCGGTTACATCAGCTTCAGGTGCTTGGTAGCTGTGGGTGATCCAAGACTGATTCATCTTGATGAAGGTCAGTCGATCAACTGATTCGGTGGACAGGCGCACCCTGTGATCGGTAACAAAGCCACCAGCAGCACTGAAGGTGTGTTCCGAAAGAACGCTGGATGCAGGACAGGCCAGTAGCTCAATTGCATACTGTGCAAGCTCTGGCCAGTGATCCATCCTCAAAACCCAGTAAGCCAGAGGATTTTCGGTGGGAAAGGGGTCCAAGTCTGACCTTGCCCCTAGGTATTCCTGCACCATGTAAATCAGACGCTGGCGATGGTTGCTGGAACCGATCATACCTTGGGGCTGCGGACTAAAAAATTGTCTGAAAGCATCAGTCAGATGGCCACCTTCTCCACCGCTCCTTCTGACCGATGCCTCAGCAACACGTTGTCCAGGACCAGGAGTTTGTAACCTCCCAGTCTCTGGGAACGCGTTGCACAGACCTTTCTGCAAGGCCTCCCGGAGATGTCTCATCCTCTGCTCCCTCTGCGATGGCAAGATAAGGTCGGCAACCTTACCCTTGTACCAAGGATCAAGGAGAGTGGCCAGCCAGTAATGGTCCCTCTCCTTGATCCGAAGAATACGAGGATCCTTCCGCAGGCTTTGCAGGATCAGGGAGGCCATGCAGCGTAGGTTAGCTGAGGCATTCAGTCCGGAGTCCTCTGGGTCACTAAGGACAACATGATCCGCAGCTACCTCCTCCCTGCCACGTACAATTCCACGTGTTTCTTGGGACTGTAAATCATCCCTACAAGACTGCTGCTGCTGCTGATGCTGAGTGCCAGCCCCCACCTCCATGCTGACACAATCATCCTCCTCCTCCTCTTCCTCCTCCTCATCCTCTTCCTGTGTGATGGGTGGCACAGCAGGAACACTATCTGGATAAAGGGGGCCTTGAGAGGCAAGGAAGTCCTCCTCTTCCTGCCTCTGTTCTGCCTCAAGTGCCCTGTCCATTATTCCATGCAGCGTATGCTCCAAGAGGTGGACAAGAGGTACAGTGTCACTGATGCATGCACTGTCACTGCTCACCATCCTTGTGGCCTCCTCAAACGGTGACAGGACAGTGCATGCATCCCTGATCATGCCCCACTGGCGTGGTGAGAAAAAACTGAGCTCCCCTGACCCTGTCCTGGTGCCGTAGTCGCACAGGTACTCATTGATGGCCCTCTGCTGCGTGTGCAGCCGCTGCAGCATGGCCAAACGTTGAATTCCACCTGGTGGGCATGTCACATATAAGGCTGTTCTTGGGCAGGTTCAACTCCTTTTGGAGCTCAGCCAGCGGAGCACAGGCATTAAATGATCGGCGGAAATGCACACAGACTTTCCTGGCCTGCTTCAGGACATCCTGTAAGCCCGGGTACCTGCCCAAGAACCACTGCACCACCAGGTTAAGGACGTGAGCTACACAGGGCACATGGGTCAGTTGTCCCTGTCGGAGGGCGGAGAGGAGGTTGGTGCCATTGTCGCAAACCACCATTCCTGGCTTAAGCTGGCGTGGCATCAACCACCTCTCGGCCTGCCCCTGCAGAGCTGACAAAACATCTGCCCCAGTGTGGCTCCTGTCCCCCAAACAAACCAGCGCAAGCACGGCATGGTATCGTTTTGCCTGCGTACTTGCGTAGCCCCTGGAATGCCTACGGAGCACCGCTGGTTCTGAGGACAGAGCACTGGAAGAGGCCATGGAGGAAGAAGAAGAGGAGGGGGTGGAGGAGAGAGGTGTGTCACAACCAATAGTAGCATTTTGGAGGCGTGGTGGCGGAACAACCTCCAACACTACTGCACCTTGTCCTGCATCCTTCCCAGCTGCCAGAAGAGTGACCCAATGGGCCGTGAAAGACAGGTAACATCCTTGTCCATGCCTGCTGGACCATGAGTCAGCGGTAATATGCACCTTACCGCTGACCGCCCTGTCCAGCGAGGCAAGGACATTGCCTTCCACATGCCGGTAGAGAGCCGGAATCGCCTTCCGTGAGAAAAAGTGGCGTTTGAGGACCTGCCACTGAGGAACCGCACATTGTACAAACTCACGGAAGGGGGCCGAGTCTACCAACTGAAAAGGCAGCAGTCAAAGTGCTAGCAATTAAGCCAAGCTAGCATTCAACCGCTGGGCATGTGGATGGCTGGGAGTGAACTTATTTTGCCGGTCCAGCAGCTGGGGCAGGGACATTTGCCTGCTATAATCGGACGTGGGTGTACTGCTAGCAGAGTGCCCGGAAGCACTTGGCTGTGACACACCTAATTCTACACCTTCATTCCTCTCAGAGCAGGTTTCAGAGAGGACTGAAGGTCTAGTGGGGTTGGAGATGCCAGCTGATGAGGAGCAAGGAGAGGTCCGCTTTGTTCTTTGGTGTGGGTCTTTGAGGTACGCTTGCCAACGAGCTGCATGGCAGGTCAACATATGTCTGGTCAAGCATGTGGTGCCCAAGCGGCTGATGTTTTGGCCACGCGAGATACGCTTGAGACATATGTTGCAAATAGCAGTGGTGCGATCTGATGCACTCGTCTCAAAAAAGGCCCACACCAAAGAACTTTTAGAATAACGCGCAGAGGCAGCGCCCTGCACAGGCGGAGCTCTGCGGTGTGATTCAGTCGGTGTGCTGCCCCTAAGCTGGCCCCCGGAGGGCATCCTGCCTCGTTGGACATGTGCCTCCTCCTCCTCTTCCTCTCTCCTACCAGGCACCCACGTGGAGTCAGTGCCCTCATCATCCCCTCCCTCTTCATCGCTGTAGCAAACCTGGCAGTATGCTGCAGCTTGTGGAACATGACTGCCAGATTGCTGTCCTTCTTGAGCATCCCCTCTCTCTGCATTCACGCTACTGCCTTCCTCTAGCTGAGTGTCATCATCAGAGCCTACAAAACACTGGGCATCCTCCTGGAGCATGTACCCAACACTGTGCTCAAAGAGTTCAGGAGACTCCTCAGGAGGACGTGGTGGGTCTAGGGAAGGAGTCACTGATGATGACATTGAGGGGAGGGAAGACGATGCGTTGGCAGCTGCTTTGCTAGTACCCTGAGACTGGGTGAGAGAGGATGAGGAGGATGAAGAGGGCTTGGTCATCCACTCTACCAAGTCGTTGGCATGTTGCGGTTCAACATGTCCAGCTGCCGAAAAGAAGGACAAGCGTGTCCCATGGCCACGTGCTGATGACAATGCACCGCGTCCACGACCAGCACTGTTGTCTCTAGACACAGAGCCTGCTTGCCCTCTTTTATCGGCTCGCGCCTGTCTGCCTCTCCTTGCTGGCCTTCCAGACATGGTAATGGCCTGAAGGGAGTTGGATAAAACAGCAGTTGGGTAGTGTATATTGTGCTGGAGGCACACAACACCCACTAACTCCTGCAGATGCCTTTATTATAGAACACCAGAGATAAAGGGGTATACTGTACTGGAGGCACACAACACCCACTGAGCCCTGCAGATGGCTCTATTAGAGAACAGCAATAAAGGGTAGATACAGGTGTATATTGTGCTGGAGGCACAAAACACCCACTAACTCCTGCAGATGCCTTTATTATAGAAAACCAGAGATAAAGGGGTATATACAGATGTATACTGTGCTGTGCTGGAGGCACACACAACTTCCAATAACTCCTGCAGATGGCAGATGGCTCAAATAGAGAAGAGCTATGTAGGTGGATATAGCGGTGTGTACTGGGTACAGAGCACGCAGACAGCACGCACAAGCTCCTAACACTACTGACTGCTAGCTCTATTATAAAAGATAGATATATCGCTAGCTATATAGGTGAGGTGAATATAGCGGTGTATACTGCGGTCAGGGCACGCAGACAACAACCACTACAGAAGAGCAAGATCGAAAAATCAGCCGCTAACGATTGGTGTATACTGTGTTGAAGGTACACAGAACACCCACTAACTGCTTCAGACGCCAACACACTACACAAGGCCGCCGCGCTGGCGGCCTTATATAGTGTGGGGCGTGTACTACACAGCCTGATGTGGCCAATCATGGCTCTCCTCGCTGCTGGCGCTGTGATTGGCCAAGCATGCGGGGTCACAGTGCATGCTTGGCCAATCATGAGCCAGCAATGCACTGCGATGACGCAGTGCATTGTGGGCCATGATCGCCACACGAATTTGGCGCGAACGGCCCATAATGTTCGGAATTCGCCGAACGGGCGAACAGCCGATGTTCGAGTCGAACGTATGTTCGACTCAAACACGAAGCTCATCCCTAATACTAATAATGAAAATATCTGCTTGGGCACAAAGCTGAAAAAATATGGAAAATGACTCTATAGCAGGGGTCTCCAAACTTCCTAAACAAAGGGCCAGTTTACTGTCCTCCAAACTTTATGGGGGCTGTACTGTGGCCAACAGAAGTAGAAATTTTCCTGGGAGTAAACAATGCCTCTTTGGTATTAGGGGGGGGAATAGTGTCCCATTGTTAGTATTAGTGGGAGGAATAGTGCCCCATTGTTGGTGTCAGTGGGAGAAAGAGTGCCCCATCCTTGGTGTCAGTGTTAATAATAGTGCCCCATTATTGGTGTCAGTGGGATTAATAATGCCTCATTGTTGGTGTCAGTTGGAGGAATAGTGGCTTATTGTTGGAGTCAGTGGGATTATTAGTGGCCCCTTGTTGAATTAAAAGTGCCCCATTTTTTGTGTCAGTGACATTTATAGTCCCCCATCATTGGTATCAATGGGATTAATAGTGCCCCATCGTTGGTGTTAGTGGGATTAATAGTGCCCCATCATTGGTGTCAGTGGGAATAATAGTGCTTCATCGTTGGGGTCCGTAGGATTAATTGTGCCCCATCCTTTGTGTCAGTGGGAATATTAGCGCCCCAAAGTTCCAGATAAAGGCAAGCAAAGGATCACATCCGGCCCTCGGGCTGCAGTTTGGAAACCCCTGCTCTATAGAAAGATAGATGTTATAAGATCAGATCAAACAGGTTCATGTAAGCCAAACTGGGGCAACGCAGGTCTGTCTATTTCTGGATGCATATGAGCCATACTAAACTCATCTTACATAACAGCTTTTTTCCAATTACATTAATTACCTAATATAGTACTTGTTAACTTGTGAAAAAAAGCATGCATTTTCTAAATCTATTTTTAATTTACAGACACCTAATTACTTATGAAATGTATCATTACAGCGGGAATACAGGCTGTTTTGGCAAAGCTGCATGCTGGAAAACCTTTCTGACAAAAGATTTGATTTTTTGACTTGGAAAGAAAATGAAAAAGTTGATGATTAGCAGAACATGAAAGTGCAGTAAAATATTTAATTCACATCTCTCAGCCAATAATAAGATTATTTTAACACAATAATTGGCACATCATTAAGTCTCTTATAAATTACAGTCTCTGTGTAGGGGGGTGTTCAATGCAGGTGTTTTGACTAGCCACTGTTTTTTAGAGGTGTATATCGGATCATTAAAGCACTCTCATACAGACAAAAGGGAGACCATTTAAAATAGGGATGAGTTGGTCTGTTGGTCATTTTTAAGATGCTGTTTGTCAGGACGCTATCCAGAACAATGGTAAATGTGCGCCAATATGCAGGCTAGGAATCTCTGCCAGTGCCCTGTATGTGCACGCTCATTATCGTAAAAATGTGTGCAGATGCATTGAGCAGACATCTGTGCATGCACTAAATTCCAGAACTGGCACTATTGCCCATGACCTACGCCTCCATGTGTCGTGATCCTTTGCGTATATTATAACTTCCTATTACTGTCTCAGCTTGCCTATGAATTCCACTCTGTGTGATTCCTGGTTGTGACTCTGGCTCCTTTATGGACTCTTTTTCTGCTTTTACTGATCAACACTGTATGAACCTGGCTTTGGCTTCTGACTACTCTGCTGTCTTCAAACCCACTGTTCCATGTGCATGACTCTAGCTCCTGACCACTCTGTTATCTTTAGTCTTACTGACCACCTGTGTATGACCTCAGCTTGACTCCTGACCTCAACGCTACTCCAGTTCTTCACTGCTGACCATATCCTTCAACGCTTTTGCCTTCAACAAATGTTAGCCTCCCACCAGCTGCTAGGCTTAACCTGTTCTTCCACAGTGTCTCCTCATGTTCTTACTGGGACCCTCATCTCCCTGCATGAGAGCTACCCTGCTGATCACCTTTCATAGCAGCCACCGGTGAACTGGTCTCTCAGCATCCATGGCCCCCTTGTGCCTTGCACTCCCTGTCATCGCGGTGTTTAGATCAGAACCTCAAGGGAAGCTCTCTCTTCACTTGTCAAAGTTGAAGAAATGGAAGGTTATGGACTGGCCTATTTAAAGCCCTGATTTAAATCATATTGAAATGTTGCGAGGGGTTTAAAATGGGCAGCTTATGTAAGAAAATCCACCAACATCTTGCACCCGAACACATTTTGCACAACATCCCACTCAGTCAATATGTATGATCAAGGGAATAATTTTAGCTAAACGAGTCTCCAACATTTTAGCATAAAGTTTCAAATCAGAGTTAAGCAGAGAGATGAGACCGTAATTAGCTGTTTTTTTAATAAAGGGTTTTAATGGCCAGTTATTTTATTCCTTCAAGAAGTAATTTCTGTTAAAGGGAGCAATATTAATATCTGAGATTAAGGTTGAAGTTACTTTTCTGACAGTAAATAATTACATTTATCAATATTTTTGTTAAAAAAAAATTAAAAACACAAACATTTCCTGTTTTTTATTTTAAGTTTATCACCTAACATTTGCCCATTCAAATATTGCTGTCTCCCCCAACATACACTAGACACCATTCCTTTTTTTAAGTTTTTATTGGTAAACACATAATTTCAAACCTGTTTTGCTTAAACAAAATACAAACTGCAGGCTGCCCATATCAGATCTGCCTCAAAACGCTTCCCCAAACATGTAGACCAGCCATTCTCAACCAGGGTTCAGTGGAAATCTAAGGTTCCTCCAGAGTTTAGGGGTTCCTTGGGCTGTGGCTACTTGACCTGTCGCTCTATGATGCATGCATAGTTCCAGGACCAACACAACTTGGAAGAGCTAGCTGCATGACACATATCATCTTTTAACAGGTTTCCAAGAGGGGGGCAGTCTGACCGCCACTGTAGGCTTTCTTCTCATTACCTATCAATGTAGGGTTTATTTTCCCACTGACCCAAAATTAATTGGACCCGAGACCTGAAAATAATTTAAGGGTACCTCTGGGGTAAAAAGGTTAAGAAGGGCTGGTGTAGACTAGGGATGAGCCCGATGTTCGAGTCAAACGTAAGTTCGACTCGAACATCGGGTGTTCGCTAAATATCAAAAAATTTGGGGTGTTCGCGGCAAATTCGAAAGCCGCGGAACACCCTTTAAAAGTCTATGGGAGAAATCAAAAGTGCTAATTTTTAAGGCTTATATGCACGGTATTGTCATAAAAAGTATTTGGGTACCTGGGCCATGCCCCAGGGGACATGTATCAATGCAAAAAAAGTTTCAAAAACGACAGTTTTTTTGGAAGCAGTGATTTTAATAATGCTTAAAGTGAAACAATAAAAGTCAAATATTCCTTTAAATTTTGTACCTAGGGGGTGTCTATAGTATGCCTGTAAAGTGACACATGTTTCCTGTGTTTAGTACAGTCCGAGAGCAAAATGACATTTCTAAAGGACAAAAAGTAATTTCAAAGTACTCGTGGCTATAATGAATTGTCGGTCCCAGGAATACACATAAAATACACAGAAAAAAAGGCGTGGGATTCTCCTACAGTCCATTACCAGGCCCTTTGGGTCTGTTATGAATATTAAGGTAAACCCCGAACCAAAATTAAAAAAAAAATTGCGTGGGGGTCCCCCCAAATTCCATACCAGGCCCTTCAGGTCTGGTATGGATATTAAGGGGAACCCCACACCCAAATTTAAAAAAAAATGGCACAAGGGTCCCCCTCAAAATCCATACCAGACCCTTCAGGTCTGGTATGGATTTTAAGGGGAACCCCGCACCAATTTTCTTTTAAAAAATGGCGTGGGGCCCCCCACAAATCCATACCAGACCCTTATCCGAGCATGCAACATGGCAGGCCACAGGAAAAGAGGGGGGACAAGAGCCCCTCAAAGCACATGTCCCCATGTTGATGGGGACAAGGGCCTCATCACCACAAACCTTGCCCAGTGGTTGTGGGGGTCTGCGAGCGGGGGGCTTATTGGAATCTGGAAGCCCCGTTTAACAAGTGAACCCCCAGATCTCGGCTTCCTCCCCTGTGTGAAATGGTAACGGGGTACAAATGTACCCCTACCATTTCACTAAAAAGTGTGAAAATGGCAAAAATGACATAACACGGCTTGGGACAAGTCCTTTATTAAAAAAATAAAAAAATAAAAATGTCCCACAAAGACTTCTTCTTCTCTTGCTCTGCCGACGGTCCGAAAAAGAAAAAAAATGCGGTGGACACGCCTCCATGGGAGGCACCCGCCAGATGACGCATCTTCACTTTGACAGTTTTATAACCGAGGGCGGGGCCACATCGTGACGTTCTCCGGTGACCCCGCCCCCTATGACGCACGGGGACTTCCCTATGACTTCAGAGGGGGAGCCATTTATGAAGTCAACGTGTGTCAGAACAACAGCCCCCTTGGCAGGCACTGGAGTATCAAAAAGAGCCCAGCCACAATTGACTACCTATTATTGTTGTTCTTTCTTAGGTAAGTACTATAATAGTCTCATGAGTCCTGTTGAAGCTATATCTGGCAAAACACGTTGACACATGGAGACCATCTTGTACAGCACTAACAGTCGCAAAGTATACTAATATCTTGGTGTAAATATACAGTACAATAGATTAACACTACTGTTCAACTGGTTTTAACAATTGTTTGTATGAATTGTTTTTTGAACAGTTTTGCTACCTAATAAAGTTCTATGATTTTATATACAAACGTCTACTCCTTGTCTGGCCTGTGCAGTCAGAATCTCTTCCGTCTATTTTCGCAAATATACAATACATACTGTGACAGCAGGCAGGTAAAATCACCTGATTGCAACCAGGATGGAAAACATATACTGTATGCCCTAGATTCAGGCTTTATGCCAACTTATACCACTAGAGGGAGTGCTGGGAGTCCTACAGGGGAAGGGTTAATGAGCCCAGCTGAAGTAAGTGGGTTCATTAAGAAACTACAAAAAAAACAGCATGCTTAGGTAGATGCTCCATCCTGGAACCAGTGACCGGGGTTCTGTTCTGTTCTGTTCTGTTCATACCTGTGTGGCAAATTTCTACAACAGAGAGATAGGGACTGGGGCAGCACAAGGCTGCACCCAGTTGCTAGGCAGGGAATCTCCTTGTGTAGTAAGCGGTCAAGCTGACCAGGATTTCTTTCCATGTTTCTTTTTGTTTTGCTGTTATATTTTGCACTGCACGTAGCATAAATAAACTGCACCTTTGTTTTGTTTTTACCTACCACGCTGTCTGCTGTGCTTGATTTTGTGTTGTGAACCCATCCAGGGAGTCACACACACCCGCTGCCGAGCTAACCCCCTCACAATACAAATATATTTTGCAATGATGGCCTGAAGTACCACAATACTATTATGCTTATCCTAGTTTTCTTGTGATCTTTATTATGCTCACTCCTTTGTTCCTAATTTCTTTCTTTACTTCCTTTTTTTTTTTTCGTATTGTTTTGTACCTTTCAATTCTGAGCCTTAGGCTGGGTTCACATTATTGCAAATTGGATCTGGGTTTCCCTGCATCCAATTCACATGTCAGGAGACTGTGACGGGCTCTCAATGGAGCCGGTTTATACATCTCCCCAGGACGGCTGCGGAGTGAATTGCACAGGAGTCCTGTGCGTCTTCTGGTCCATTTCAGGTCCAAATAAAGCCAAAAATTCCAACCAAAATTTTACCTGAAATGCAATGACGGCTGGTGTTCCATCAGTCAGGGGGTAGGACAGTAGACGGACCTGGGAAACAAAGTGGGGGTGTGTTGCGCTAACTTACAACCATATAATATGAAACAATAATGAATAAAATAAATAGCCCTACTACTGGCAAAGAATAAGTGCAAATACACTTATAAGCGATAAAATAGAAAGTGCAACCGTGCATTAATAAATAAACCAAGAAGTGGCTATGTGCATAATACACGTGAAATATGCTGCATACACCAAAAAGCATATATTTAAAAAGACAGTGTAAAAAGTGTAGTATCTAAATTATTTCAGCAAATAGAGTAAATTGCACAAATAGTGACAGAAAAAATATATAATAAGATAAACAGTAAAAAAACAAATCTAAATCAAAGTGACGGCAGTGAATCACACTAAAGTGTCCCATACATGATCCAATCGTGCAACTCGATAAAACACAATAATTAAAGTGCAACGTGCCGAGCCAACAGTCCTCCGGTGATGATCCGTGCAAGTGATGCTAGTACTAAACAATTACCTCACCGCTGTAAGGCAAACAGCGAAAATAATTCAGGGCAACCAGGTGGCAAGGGATGATCAAGGGGATGGCTGCACAACAGGCTCTTGGAGACTCCTCCAACTTCCTCGTATGTAGTAAATGGTAGGCAAGCTCAAAGGGATAAGCCAGAGAAAACCACCATGGTGTAGTATTTTAAACACATAATATTTATTAAAAATATGAATAAACTACTCACAAGGGAAGTTAGGACAATACACAGTAACATCAACAGCAGACCGGATATAAACGTCACGTCCGGGTTCCTACGCGTTACGTCGTCAAGACTTCAACTGGCATGTTTTCAAAGGGGACCGGAAGTGTCTTATGAGTGTACTGGGCGGGTCAGCGCCGCCCTCTATTAGCATAATTTCGCTGCGTGTAACTACTGGCACTGGCGGGAGCGAGCCAATCGGGGCGAGTGGGTGTGTTCCCGACTGGATTCGCCTCCCACCATGAGCACATATAGTACAGAATAGCTAGTACGGCATACAAACAAGGGGGAGGAGGGGGGAACGAAAAAAAGAAAGAAAAAGTTCTGTATTTAAAAGCCGCTGCCAAAACCAGAGTATAGATACATTTCGCCGGCAGCTAGCATACATATATTATGTCCATTGAGAGAAAGCGGGACCGATGTAAACTGTAGAGCTCGAACGGCGGCCATTTTCTTGAAGTTTTTTCAGACTACGTGGGCAGCCATTGTTCTGGTGGTTAATATATCACAAAGCTAGCATAGGAGCAGCCATTATTAAGGCAATAGGCGAAATAATTAGAAAGGATAAGGGATAAAATTGGCAGTGAACATAGAGGACTAAAAAATCTTCAAACAATATAGCAGAAACCAAAGGTCTGCCTTAGTAACACAGCCATAAGGGATGATCACTAATATAAAGTTAAATTGATAATTGTCGGTTACATAAAACCGCATATGCATATATATATGTAAATGCATACACATATATATCCCAAAAAATGCATACACATGTATATCCCTAAAATACACACAAGCATGCTTTGGCTAAAGAATTCATATAAAAAGCATATTAGGTAACTAGAATATTAAAAAATATTAATTCAATAAAAATATTATTGAAACCCAAAAAAACTTTTGCGGAGAGAAACACGGAAATGACGTTCACATTACAAAGATCACCAAAACATCGCAATTTTCTTAACCACTTCAATACAGGGCACTTTCACCCCCTTCCTTCCCAGCCCAATTTTCAGCTTTCAGCGCTCTAGCGCTTTCAGTGACAATTGCGCGGTCATGCTACACTGTACCCAAATGAAATTGTTATCATTTTGTTCGCACAAATAGAGCTTTATTTTGGTGTTATTTATTCACGACTCCGTTTTTTTTTTTTGCGATATAAGCGCAAAAAAAGCGGAAATTTGGGAAAAAAACAATATTTTCTTTTTTCTATTTGAAAAGAAATCCAATAAAATCAAATTTTGTCATAAATTTAAGCCAAAATGTATTCTGCTACATGTTTTTGGTAAAAAAAATTCCGTTAAGTGTATAATAATTGGTTTGTGTGATCACGGACATATGTACGCAAATGATCATGTACATATGTGTGCAGGTGATCACGTACATATGTGTGCAGATAATCATTGGGACATGTGATTTTAGTGGGACATATGTGGGGGACATGTTTTTATTATTAGGGACATGTGTTTTTATTATTTGGGGACATGTATGTTTTGGGGACATGTGTGTTTTGGGGACATATGTGGGGACTGTGTTTTCACTGTGTGGTGTGTTGTGTGTTTACACTACACTGATGATCAGTGAGTAAAAAGCTGTGAAAAGCAGCCCATACTCACTGATCATCAGCCGGCTGCAGCGTTCTGCTCTCCTCTTCTCAGCGGTGACTTCCGTGTGAGGAGAGGAGAGCCGATTGCCTAGCAACCGGCTGTTTGTTTACATCACATGACGGCCGTGATTGGACACGGCCGTCATGTGATCAGGAGGGCCAATCACAGAGCCCTCCTGCCGATCTGAGATGTGCCGTGTCCGGGTGACACGAGCACATCGGGATCGCGCCGCTGCGCGGGCGCGCGCGCGCGCGCGATCCCGCTGCTCCTGAATGACGTTCCTGAACGTCCTATCAGGAGCAGGCGGCTCCCACCCGCCGTATATATACATTGGCCGGGTGGGAAGTGGTTAAAGAAACATCCTCGTATAAAATGAGTATAAAATTAAAAAATATAAATATATACGAAACCTAAAATTGATCAAATTGCAGAAAAGGATGTTAAAATAACATATACATTAAAAGGGGCAGAATAAAAAAAAATTATTATTATTTTATTTTTTTATTTTTTTAAAGACGTCGGAATATCCTTATAAAAGCAATCTCTTAAAGAATGAAATAGAGTGAGTATGAGGAAAAGAATTGTATATATAAGAAAAGCCTAGCGTGGTCAGCTCACAGGAGAGAAAGATACCTATAGGGGGCTAGAAATCGCTAATAAAGCAGTTCAAGTCGAACTCAACGTTCAGTCCCCTGGGGGCAAAAGTGTCAAGGGTGAATATCCATTTAGACTCTATTTGACTTAAAGTCCTCACTTTATGCCCCGCTCTCCAGTGTTTAACGTAGGGGACAATGCCCCAAAATTTTAGATGCTTAGGGTCTCTATTGTGATGAATAGCGAAATGTTTAGAGACATTATGTTTATCATACCCCTTCTGAATATTCTGTATATGTTCCTTCAGCCTAATCCTCAAAGGCCTTTTTGTGCGGCCTACATACTGTAGGCCGCAGCTGCATTCTAAGACATAAACAGCACCTACTGTATTACAACAGATAAAATCTCTTACTTTATGTGTGTTACCAGTGCTTGTAGATAGATATTGGAAGACTTTATTAGGTTTGCTTGCTCTCGTACATGCAAAGCACCTCTTGCAGGGAAAAAACCCTTTCCCCGTGAAGAACGTGAAGTTGTTCACGGGGGGATCAGGTATATTTTTAACTAGCATGTCTCTAAGGCTGGGGGCACGTCTATAAATAAACTTCGGTTTAGATGGTAGAACCTCGTGTAAATCTTTATCGTTCAAAAGGATATGCCAATGTTTTTTAATTATTTTTTCTATACTTTTATATTGGTTGTTATAGTCCAGAACTATAGCTCCTTCTACTACTTTTTTATCTTTAATTCTACATTGTGTATCCATATCCTTGAGAAGATCTTGGCGGTCCATCTTTTCTACTTCTAGTATTTTCTCTTGAATTACACTCTCGCCATAACCTTTCTCATGAAATCTCCATCCCATGGAACTCGCTTGTTCGAGAAAAGCTTCCTTTTTGCTGCAATTTCTCCGCAGTCTCATAAATTGTCCTTTGGGAATATTAAAGAGCCAGTTCTGGTGGTGACAACTTGTTATTGGGAGATAACAATTTTTATTCACGCTTTTAAAATGCGTTTTAGTTTGTATTCTCCCATCCTCTTGTGTAATTACCAAATCAAGGAAGATTATTTCTTTTTCGTCTGAGTTCCATGTCAGCGTGATATTCATGTTGTTCTCATTTAATCTTTGTTGGAACTGATTAAGGCTAGTACTAATACCTTTCCAAAGAATTATGATGGACATCAATATATCGCCTATACATCACCAATTCTTTGGGTGCATCCGAGAAAACTGCGTTTTCTTCCCATCTGGCCATAAACAATCCGGCGACACTAGGGGCAAATTTAGCCCCCATAGCGACGCCCGTTGTTTGATGGTAAAACGTCCGGTTAAACCAGAAGTAATTGTTTTTTAAACAAAAATCAAGACATTTAACTAGATATTTCCTTTGTGAACAGATAAGTTCAGAGTATTTTCTCAAACCCCACTTAACGGCCTCACACGCCTCATGATGAGGAATTATAGTATAGAGTGAGGTTACGTCAGCCGTTGCAAAAATAAACGGTCCATCATGCGTAAACTCCTCTAAAATCTGCAAGATATGCTTAGTGTCTCGGAGATAGGCTTTCGTCTTCTGTACTGTGGGCTGTAAAAAATTGTCTATATAAGATCCTATCCTTGAGGTGAGTGAATCTATACCATTCACTATAGGCCTAGGAGGGGGATTAGTTCTGTCCTTATGAATTTTTGGTAGATAGTAGATAATCGGTGTCCTTACTGATTCTGGCATAAGGTATTGAGCTTCTTTTTTACTCAGGACTGATTTTTTTAGACCTAGATGTACTGTTAGCTCAAGCTCCTTTCTTCCTCTAAAAACCGGATTTTTTGGTAATGGTTTATAGGTCTTAGTATCACTCAGTAGTTTTACCATATTATCATTATATTGAGTTTTGGACAATATTACAATACCTCCTCCTTTATCAGCTGGGCGGATCACTATGTCTTTCCGCTCACTAAGACGTTTCATTCCACATTTCATATAGTTAGGTTCTATCTGCTTCTTGGTATCTAAACTTTTTAAATCTTCTACGACAATTTTTTTAAAAACATCAACAAATTTATTATTGCTAATTTGAGGATTAAAAACAGACTTATTCTTTAAGGTGCTATGTTTTATGTCATTCGACACAGAGACATGAATATTTCTGGGGTTGTTCATGAAATATTTTTTCATATTCAGACCCCTTATATACTTCTGAATATTTACATAGGTCTGGAATTAGTCCAAATTCTTTTTAGGGGCAAACTTAAGACCTCTATCCAATACCGCTATTTCCTCTGTTGTTAACGAGATACCGCTCAAGTTAAACACTCCTTCTCCTTTCATTCTCTTTTTCGCTTGTGCTCTCGCTCCCGCTCTTCTGACTCTCGGAGGGTGATGATCCGGGCCTCTTCCTAAAAAAGCCCTATTTTCATGTGGATCGGGATAGTAAGTCTGGTAGTAATGATCTTCCCTTTCGTCATCTCGATAGTCTCTCAACGGCGCATAATGGTTATAAGTAGGGACTAGATATTGATCATATGGACGATGATAAGGTTATGATGGTCCCCAATCCTCTCTTTCTCTATGATTGTAGTCGTAGTAGGGGGCAGGATTCCTTATATGTGGAGGGTGGTAGGGGCCTCTAAGCTGTTCATAAGGGGGATGATGCCACTGATCACCCTGATTCCCCTTCTTATTATTCGTTTTTTTCCAGTGTGTTTTTTTCCATCCCTTTTTAGGTGTATGTGAATTTTGTGAAGGCCTTCTCTCTGGATATTGGGGTGTTGATTGTTTCGGATAATTCTGTCCCTCATTCGGTTTGTTTGTCCTTGGGGACTCGTTTATTTTATTACTCGTTTGTCCACTAGTGGAAGGTAGCTTATATGACACTACAGCAGGGTTGGCTGGAGGTATCATAGTCTCCAGTCTCGCAGGTCTCTCAGGTGTTGAGTAGGCTGAGATCGGATCTATCCGGCCCAGTTGGCTCTGCCACCTGAAGACCTGATCATTTTTAAAATCACCCATATCTCTGGTGTATTTTTTACTCTTTCTAGTTTGGACTTCCTTGTCTTTCTTTATTAGGTCTTTGTTTAACTGTGTGGTCAGCGTAAGAAATTCCGCAGACTCTTTGTGTGTCTCCAAGTCACTTTTAATCTGTTCAATGTTTTGTTCAACCATCAATCATCCCTTATGGCTGTGTTACTAAGGCAGACCTTTGGTTTCTGCTATATTGTTTGAAGATTTTTTAGTCCTCTATGTTTACTGCCAATTTTATCCCTTATCCTTTCTAATTATTTTGCCTATTTCCTTAATAATGGCCGCTCCTATGCTAGCTTTGTGATATATTAACCACCAGAACAATGGCTGCCCACGTAGTCTGAAAAAACTTCAAGAAAATGGCCGCCGTTCGAGCTCTACAGTTTACATCGGTCCCGCTTTCTCTCAATGGACATAATATATGTATGCTAGCTGCCGGCGAAATGTATCTATACTCTGGTTTTGGCAGCGGCTTTTAAATACAGAACTTTTTCTTTCTTTTTTTCGTTCCCCCCTCCTCCCCCTTGTTTGTATGCCGTACTAGCTATTCTGTACTATATGTGCTCATGGTGGGAGGCGAATCCAGTCGGGAACACACCCGCTTTCCCCAATTGGCTCGCTCCCGCCAGTGCCAGTAGTTACACGCAGCGAAATTATGCTAATAGAGGGCGGTGCTGACCCGCCCAGTACACTCATAAGACACTTCCGGTCCCCTTTGAAAACATCCCAGTTGAAGTCTTGACGACGTAACGCAAAGGAACCCTGAAGTGACGTTTATTTCCGGTCTGCTGTTGATGTTACTGTGTATTGTCCTAACTTCCCTTGTGAGTAGTTTATTCATATTTTTAATAAATATTATGTGTTTAAAATACTACACCATGGTGGTTTTCTCTGGCTTATCCCTTTGAGCTTGCCTACCATTTACTACATACGAGGAAGTTGGAGGAGTCTCCAAGAGCCTGTTGTGCAGCCATCCCCTTGATCATCCCTTGCCACCTGGTTGCCCTGAATTATTTTCGCTGTTTGCCTTACAGCGGTGAGGTAATTGTTTAGTACTAGCATCACTTGCACGGATCATCACCGGAGGATTGTTGGCTCGGCACGTTGCACTTTAATTATTGTGTTTTATCGAGTTGCACGATTGGATCATGTATGGGACACTTTAGTGTGATTCACTGCCGTCACTTTGATTTAGATTTGTTTTTTACTGTTTATCTTATTATATATTTTTTCTGTCACTATTTGTGCAATTTACTCTATTTGCTGAAATAATTTAGATACTACACTTTTTACACTGTCTTTTTAAATATATGCGTTTTGGTGTATGCAGCATATTTCACGTGTATTATGCACATAGCCACTTCTTGGTTTATTTATTAATGCACGGTTGCACTTTCTATTTTATCGCTTATAAGTGTATTTGCACTTATTCTTTGCCAGTAGTAGGGCTATTTATTTTATTCATTATTGTTTCATATTATATGGTTGTAAGCGCAACACACCCCCACTTTGTTTCTAAGTTCACATTATTGAGAGCCAACTCATACAGTGATTGCTGCTTCTTTCATTCGCTGTTTTATTTACCCTCTTCTATTGCCCATAAAGCGCAGAAGCCCCTAGTTATACAGTAGACGGACCTGACCATGGATACCCCCCTCCCCCCCGTCGCTCCAGCTCGTCCCCATGCTCGTCACCATACAGACCCCCCCCCCCCGGATGCCGGCAAACTTATCTTGTGCTGGCCCGCCGGTGGTGGCTTCCCCCCTCCATGTCCTGGCCTCCTTGTCTCCCCTCTTCATCTTGACAGATGGCAGGGGATGGGTACAGCAGGCACAGCACACAGGCATCCCTGGCTCCATACTGAGCTCTGGCTAGAGGGAGATGACAGCCTATAGAGCGCTCCTCCGTGACAGCTGATGGGTCAGGTTTCCCCAGCGTGATTTCTCCTCCTAACTCCTCAGTGGCCAATCAGAATACTTCCCCATTTAGCCAATTGGGTGATGCTTCCTGATTGGCCAGGAGGAGGATCAGTGTGGCAATAGCGAATATTCATTCGTTATTGCCACACAATTGGGTGGGCTCGGAGTGCAATGCTCTGCGCCCCGAGCCCACCCTTTTTTAAAGTCTATTAGAGCCTCTTGCTCTAATCACGTGCTTAAAAAAAAATAAAAATCCTCCCCCCCCCCATGGTCCAGCATCCTGCAGGTAGATTGGGGGCCAGATGCATGGGTGGGGGGGCGACGCCTGTGCGCCCCTAATGGATGGGCCCCAACTGCTGAAACAGTGAACGCAGGATGCTCCAGACCCCTGCGGTGAGCCACTCCTAATAGATATCGTATATTACAAATTTGTATATTCACTTGCATAGTGCTTGCTAACAATTCAAAATTCTCCATAAATAATGAAAAAAGTAAAAAGATCACTTAACATGCAGGGCCAAATGCTAAAAAACAAGAAATGGTCAAGGCAGCAGGTTTTCTAGGAGACAAGTGACAGGTTTAATTTGGGATAAAAAGCAGACAGACAGTTGACAGAACAAGATAAGCAAACAGTCAAGGAAATAAAACACAGGAGCAATTCAAGGATCACAAAGAAACTGTTTGTTCAGGATGGTGGTAGTGCCCTTCCTTTCCTAGTAAAGCCGGATCCTGTGATATGAGACACTTCTCTGCTTACCTCCCCTTAAGTAACCCATGAAGGCCAGCTTTTATTACAGTAGGGATACTTCATGCACTAGTGAACAGGAGCGAGACTCAGCTAAGGTTGTTGACAATGTTCTAAAGTTATCTTTTGCAATATATATATTTTTCAACTTCCACAACACGTACGACGGGACTAGAAAAAGGAAGTTCAATAGCCAGTAACCAATAGCTTCCGTCTCGTAGTTGAATCTGAGCATGCGTGAGTTTTTGCGCATCGAAATTGCATACACACGATCAGAATTTCTGACAGAAAGTTTTTCTGTCGGGAAAATTTAGAACATGCTCTCATATTTTTGCTGGTGGGAATTCGGCCAGCTAAATTCCGAAGGAGCATACACACGGTCGCATTTTCCGATGAAAAACTCTCATCTGTATTCTGCTGGCCGAAATTCCGATCGTGTGTACGCGGCATAAAAGAAAACATTAAATATAGACAACTAACTACGAACATTTTACACTTCACCAGAAGCAGGGGGTTATGATTCTCCCTCTGGTGACAGAATCACAAATGAGCATGTTATACTTATTTCTTCTGTGCAAGGGTTTTGCACAGAGCGGCCCGATCCTTCTCCTCTGGGGTCCCTCATCGCCACTTCTGGCTCCTCCTCTTCTCGAGTGCCTTCACAGAGACCCATTTTCCAAGGGGCACATGTGCTAGCATGCTGCCGAGTCCTGCTGCTGCATCCATTGACACAGACAGCAGGACTCAGCCCCACCCCCCGGCTCCCGTGTCACTGGATTTGATTGACAACAACGGGAACCAACGGTTCTCGCTGCTATCAATCTATCCAAAAAGGACCTTGAAACAGTGGCTGGAGCTGCTGTGTTCATCCTCATCGTTGAAGCGATCTGCTTCGGGTAAGTAAAGGGGGAGGGGGGTTCTGGGGGGCTGCTGCACTAAGGTAGGGTTTTCACCTTAAGGCATAGAATGTATTAAGGTGAAACACCTTGAGGGTTTACAACCTCTTTAACCACTTGCCGACCAGCGCACGACGATGTACGTCGACAGAATGGCACGGGCAGGCAAATGGGCGTACATGTACGTCCCTTTAAATTTGCTGCCCTGCCCTCGGGAGTGCGCCGCCGGCGGCGCGCTCCCGCGCTGGTCGGGACCCCCGTGAGTCCAGTCACGGGACCCGCGGACTCGATCGCCGCGGGCATCCCCGCGATCGTCTCACGGAGCGGCCGAATGGAGAAGTGCCGTTGTAAACAACATTTCTCCATTCTGCCTAGCAACTAGTGACGCTGATCTCTGCTCCATGTGATTGGAGCAGAGATCAGTGTTCACTAAATGAAAGCCCAACCCCCCCACAGTTAGTAACACATCCCTAGGAACACTTAACCCCTACACTGCCACCCACTGGTTAACCCCTTCACTGCCAGTGTCATTTACACAGGAATCACTGCATTTATATAGCAGTAATTACTGTATAAATGACAATGGTCCCAAAAATGTGTCAAAAATGTCCGATGGGTCCCCCACAATGTCGCAGTCACAATAAAAATCGCTGATCGTTGCCATTACTAGTAAAAAAAAAAATTATAAAAAATTATTAATAAAAATGCTATAAAACTATCCCTATTTTGCAAACGCTATAACTTTTGCGCAAACCAATCAATAATCGCTTATTGCGATTTTTTTTACCAAAAATATGTAGAAAAATACGTATCGGCCTAAACTGAGGGAAAAAAATGTTTTTTTATATATTTTTGGGGGATATTTATTATAACAAAAAGTAAAAAATAATGCGTTTTTTTCAAAATTGTCGCTCTATTTTTGTTTATAGCGCAAAAAATAAAAACCGCAGGGGTGATCAAATACCACCAAAAGAAAGCTCTATTTGTGGGAAAAAAAGGACGTCAATTTTGTTTGGGAGCCACGTCGCATGACCGCGCAATTGTCAGTTAAAGCGACACAGTGCCGAATCGCAAAAAGTGGTCTGGTCTTTGACCAGCAAATTGATCCGGTCTGAAAGTGGTTAAAGCAGGTGGGGAACACAGTCTTAAACTCCCCCTAGTGCAGACCACCCTCCCTGCTCCATCTGAGTACAGACCCTCCAGTATGGATCATAGTGGGCATAGGAACATGAAAGAAAAAAATATAAAATGTAGAAGGAGCTCCTGCTCTTTTAGCCTTCCATGCACCCTACCTTTAACAAAGCCAGCCACCATCAGTGCACTTCAGCAAGGTACTGGGCAGATTCTGTGCCCCTCTGTGATAGACAGAAAGAGAGAAAATAGCTAAGTGAACTAGAAGCTTTTTTACTCATAAAACTTTTTTTTTCCAAATAAAACACGTTTGAAAAATTGCTGTGCAAATACCGTGTAACATAAAAATTTGTAACGACCACCATTTTATTCCTTAGGGTGTCTGCTAAAACAATATACATAGTGTTTGAGGGTTCTGAGTAATTTTTTTAGCAAAAAATAAATAAAAAAAGTACATGTAGGAGAGAAATGTCAGAATTGGCCTGATTGGTAAGGGGTTAATTACCATAAGTAATATAAAATAATTATTATATATTGTTTTTAGGGTATGTAGCACTGACCCTCGAAGGAGCTGCTGGTTTTATTGGGCTTACCGTTACCTTCTTGAGTGCTTCTCTGTCTAAGGTTTCCCGTGGTAGATGACTCAAAGAACTGTGAAAACTGACACTGAATCTTCTTTTGGGTGTATTTATTTGAAGCAGAAACAGAGTTTCACAGGTTAGGGTAGAGGGTTAGGAATAATTTCAGGTTCTTTGGACTGCAAAAAAATAGAAAGTCTCTTATAGAAAAATCCAGAGAATAACCGTTTCACAGCTGTATTTTACAACCCCCAGATAGACCTCCTCTCACTAGGCCTAGCAGCCGGTAGGGTGCTAAGGAAAGCCTCTGCCACAGACTTGAGTGTAGAATACTTGAATAACTGAGGGACATAGACAAATTTAAAGAGCTATCATACGGTACCAGTATCTCTTAGCTGATCCGGTGATACCATATAAGTGTATATCCATGTAGTGTCCTTCAACTGAGCCTCCAGGCTCCTTCAGAGAAGCCAGCCTTGTGCACGGCCTTCTCCTGAAGAGTCCTCCCCTAGGGTTTCTCCAGTTGCCGGACCTCTCCCTTAGATGAGACGGCACCGGACCATCTTTGAATCAATAGGGCTCGAGATCCACTCAGGCCTGTCCCTGCAGTTGCGTCGCCTCGGCCAGCCAGCCCAGAGGCTTGGAAATGCATGGTTCCGCACCCCAGGCCAGGAGGGCCATGAGGGCTGGTCAGGAGGACCAGAACCAAACAGACAGGAAATCTTCTCCGGAACCCCTTGGACACGTGATGTTGGCACCTTTAATACCACCTCCCAGAATGCACAGCAGAAGAACACTCCCACTGGGCTGGTTCCGAAAAAGAAACGTGGCATTCAATACACCCAGCTAGACTGCGTTCTTACCCTTGCTGGCGGTGACAGCGACACCTGCGGCCAAGGAGAAACCCAGTGCAACCCAGCTGGACTGGTACTGAAACCATAAATTTAGTAAATTTACCAACATTTACCAAACTGTGGTTTCAGGAAAGTTAACTTTGAAAAAACTATAGCGCCTGCTCGTCAGGAGGCAGTGCTACAGGTAATTTACTATATTTTCAAAATCTGTACTCAAGCAGGTGGCTTAACGGACAATTTACTGAAGTTTGAAGTTATAACTTCCAACCAGTAATTTCACAGTAAATAGATAAATAATATATTATTATCTTATAAAATATAGCATAATAATATATGATTTAGCTTGATTAAAACCGGACTTTTTCTGCAGCAGCAGATTCTCATTCTCCCGCATAACTGTGTGAGAAAAACATGGGATTGTGGGTAAATCCTATACACATAAACACATGTTTTTTCCTTCTCATTAAGAGGGCTGGGCTGGAAGGGAGCATGTGTCTTTTAGATTTTTATTGGACAGTACTTTACCATTGGTCCAAGACTCCAAGCTGTCCATTGAGCTCAGTGCCTCTGACAAGAAGTGAGGAGAGGCACTGTGAGCTCATCCTCTCAGTCTGCTGCAAACAGTGTGTGGCAGCTTGTGTTTAAAATGGCCGCTCTGTATGTAGCTTCTGATTGGCTGCTCAAAGAGCCCCGTATCTCCAGAACAATAGGTGGCAGGATCTGAAAATTTTGACTAGTGGTGGGTAGGACTTTGGCTACCTAACCCCCGAATTTGGGTTCTCCGTGGCCCCAGGTCAGATTCGGAGCTCGATTGTTTTTTCAATTTTTTGTTATTTTTCATTTTTTTTTTATGATCATAGCAGGTGAGGCTCTGCGTTACCTGCCTTCCCTGACTGCATGTCCCTGCTACTACTACAGTTTGTTTCTGTGCTTCCACTCTGTGTTACAGATTGCAGCGCCCAAGCCTCTGCCTTGCCTGTCCTGACTGCCCCTTGTAGCATACTCATCAGTGTCAGCATAGGCAGTACAGCCATTCCTCCTGCTCAGCAGCCTTCCGGGCCCCCGTTTTCAGCTGATGGAGCACAGGCCCAGGTACAGGAGGGCTGGCTGTCAGGGCCGTCTTTAATATTAATTGGACCCTGGGCAAAAAAATGTCTTGGGCCCCCCCACCCCCCAATGCAATTTCACCCTCCATCTGCTCTAAAACATACAATAAATAGCAGCTAGACTTAAAATCTATTTACTGTATCAGATCAGGTAGCAATTGCGATTGGTTGCCAGCTGTTAAAGAGGAAGTAAAGGCAAATATTATATATATTTTTTTAAACGCACCCTGTAAGGCAAAGGCATAATGAACTAGTATGCATAGCAATGCCGCCGCTATTTACATATGAATTCCGGTTATTTACATGTAAACACAGGGTCTGCAGGTGAGTCATCTGAGATATCGGAATACAGCATGGGACAAAAAATTCAAGGGACAAGGGAATTTAAACTGGGATAGTTGGCAAGTATGAGGCAGCTGCTTTTGGCCCCACAACAATGACAGGGCCCAGGGCAGCTGCCCCTTTTGCCCTGCCTTAAAGACGGCTCTGCTGGCTGTACTGCCTTATCAGTGGCCCTGTGTATACAGCTGGTGTACAAAACGTCCCTAGAAATGTAATCTCCTGTTTATGTGATTGGCTCACTGATTTTCCCAGGAGTCTCCACTGAGATACAAGTCAGATTTTAGGCATCCCCTACAACAAAAATGTCATTTATGGTGAGATACTTTCAAAGGGTTAATCACTTCTAGCTACATGTTGGCCTAAACTGAGGAAGAAAATAGCTTTAAAAAAAAAATAGCGATATTTATCACAGCAAAAAGTACTAAATATTGTGTTTTTTTTCAAAATTGTCGCTCTTATTTTGTGTATAGCACAAAAAATAAAAACTGCAGAGATGATCAAATACCACCAAAAGAAAGCTCTATTTGTGGGAAAAAAGGACATCAATTCTATTTTGGTACAGCGTTGCACGACCGCGCAATTGTCAGTTAAAGCAACGCAGTGCCGAATCGCAAAAAATGGCCTAGTCATTGAGCAGCCAATTCTTCTGGGGCTGAAGTGGTTAAAAAACCTTGCAATGCACATTGATCACCCGGAGGGGATTACTTTTTTTTCTGAAGAAAACTGTAGTTACTCTTTAAGTATATATAAGTGCCACAAATATGCAAAACGAGTAGGAAAACTACAGACAAAAGGGGAACAGAACAAGAAAACAAGGCAGAAATGTGGCATACATTAACCACCTGCTGACCAGCCGCTGTCATTATACTGCGGCAGGTTGGCTCTATTGTGCAAATGGCTGTAGCTGTGCGTCGGTTCATGCAACAGATACAGTGATCACGCGCACAGCGCCGGAGCTGATGCACGTGACTGCCACCCACAATCGGTCCACAGAGAGCCAGAACGGGGATCTGTCAATGTAAACAAACAGATCCCCGTTCTGACAGGGGAGTAGAAAGAGATCGTCTGTTCCTAGTGAGCAGGAACAGCAATCTCTCTCCTCCAGTTAGTCCCATGCCCCCCACAGTTAGAAAGACCTCCCAGGGAACACATTTAACCCCTTGATCACCACTAGTGTTAACCCCTTCCCTACCAGTGTCATTTATACAGTAATCAGCGGATTTTATCACTGATCGCTTTATAAATCTCAATGGTCCCAAAAAAGTGTCAAAAGTGTCCGATCTGTCTGCTGCTATGTCGCAGTCCCGCTAAAAATCACTAATCACCGCCATTACTAGTAAAAAAATAAAAGAATAAAAATGGCATACATCTATCCACTGTTTTGATGATGCTATAACTTTTGCGCAAGCCAATCAATATACACTTATTGCGATTTTTTTTTTTTTTACCAAAAACATGTAGAAAAAATACATATTGGCCTAAACTGAGGAATACATTTGTTTTTCTTTTTTATATTTTTTCTTTGGGATATTTATTATAGCAAATAGTAAAAAAATATTGCTTTTTTTTCAAAATTGTCGTTCTTTTTTTGTTTATAGAGCAAAAAATAAAAACCTTAGAGGTGATCAAATGGCACCAAAAGAAAGCTCTATTTGTGGGAAAAAAAGGACATACGTTTTGTTTGGGTACAACGTTGCATGACCGCGCAATGGTCAGTCAAAGTGACGCATTTCCGTATCTGTAAAAATGGTATGGTCATTTAGGGGGTACATTTTTTTGTCACAATATTTTTCTATAATGCTTAGATTGGTAAAATAAAAAAGAAACAAAGTGTAACGCTACCCCTGGAGGAGCCGCTGGTCACTGGTTCCCCCTATTCCTGCACAGCCAGGCAACACGCATTTCCAACTTGAATCCAGACACAAGTAATCAGTCCATTGGCTTGTTTTTGTTGTTTAATTGGGGGAAACAACTTGGATCGAGTATAGGGATTATGGAATGTCCAACTTGCCTTGAAGAACAACAGATGAGAACAAAGTTCCTTCTCTATGTACACTGAAATGAAGATCTTGGACTGTACTCCCAATGGAATAAACGCAGTCTCTATGGATCAATGGCAAAGTCCCTTAGCCCCTGTACACACGGTCGGACATTTCAACAACCAAATCCGTCGAATTTTGTCCGACGGATTTTGTCTGACGGATTTTGTCCGAAACTGTTGCATACACACGGTCGGACAAAGTTGTCAGAAAATCCGATCGTACTTAATGTGATGCCGTTATTTTGTTACGATGGGACTAGGTTCAGGCTAGTAGCCAATAGCTTTGGTCTAGGAATCTAAGCATGCGTGGCACTTTGTACGATCGGAATTCTCTACACATGATCGGACAAAGTCCGATCGGATCATGTTGTCAGAAAATGTTATAGATAAGTTGGAAAACTTGGTCCGTCGGATACTCCGATGGAAACAGTCCGATGGAGCCCACACACTGTCGGATTATCCGACAACACGGTCCTATCGGACATTGTCCATTGGAATATCCGACCGTGTGTACAAGGGCTAACGGTCCAGGAGCTCTTGATTCCCTTTAGTGAAATAGCATAAAGTTGCAGACTGTATGCAGTAATATCTTCTCTCCTCTGCAGAACTTCACCCAGTCTGATACTACCAGCCCATCTGGCTGCTTGACTACCAGCCCACCTGGCTGCTCTGTGGAACTCCCCAGGACAAAGGATCAGGATTTAGCACAATGCTGTCCTTGGAAAGTATGCTATGGCTGGCAGTCTGTCCTCTTGTATGGCCCTGGGTGTTCGATGGTACTCACACTGTCCATTGCTCCCTGCTGCACTGGGCAAGATTACTGTTCAGTCCTCCAACTGATCAGATCTTCCCATGCCAGCCCGGATGTCCAAAGATAATGGAGATTCCTCTCCTCAGTTCTAAGCCTGGAGGCAAAGTCCCCAGCCCCAGGGGGCCCCTCCCAGGCCACACAATAGCAACCTCAGCACTCTATCTTCCACCCGACTTCCCTGCTGGCCATGCTCCATGATATTTAAGGACTGACCCAGCCACCCTGCCAGGCCCTCTGCCTGGGGTTGGGCCAGATCCCCCCAAGTATGCAGATCAGGACCTCCTGGCCTCCGCCCACTAACTTCCAGAAACATTTCTAAGCTGCTAGATCCAGGGGAAGGTACCAGAGACCTGCCCTGTAGAGCCATCCAGCCTGATCTGTAGTAACCTGACCTATTTACAGACTCACACAGCTACCATGAGTCAACAAAATACATTTGCCTACACTAGTTGCACACTATAGGGTGCTACAAATGTAAGAAATACAAATTACTTTTAAAATGAAAGTTCAGCAACTATAAATAATGTAAATAAATCAGGTTCCTACTAGTCCATGGATTGCCACCACTAACTTTAGTGAGAAGAATTAGCTCCAAGTCCATGGCTCTGCTATCTTGAATTTGGGAATTGGCTGTGACTTCCTGATGAAGCACAGCCACCTCCACAATGCACATGCGCAAAATCCCATACCACACCTTCTATCAAACATCTAATGATGTGAAACGCGATCTATGAATGGAGGTGGCGGACCTTTCAATCCTCCACCTCTTCCTTCATTCATAGATTTTTTGATTTTTAGAAAACTATAATATTGGCTTTTATGATTGGGCGGAGTGGGCCGAAAGGGGTAGGCATAGTTGGCTCTCTTGATGAGTGCCTGTGACAGTTCCTTTAGTTCTAGTGATGAGCCGAACGCCCCTTGGGTCGGTTCGCACCAGAACATGCTACATGTCAACAGGCAAAAAGTACATGCGAACCCTATTAAAGTCTATGGGACATGATTGTGAAAAATTGAAAGTGTTAATTTTAAAGGCTTATATGCAAGTTATTGCCGTAAAAAATGTATGGGGACCCAGGTCCTGCCCCAGGGGACATGTATCAATGCAAAAATATGTTTTTAAAAACAACCGTTTTTTCAGGAGCAGTGATTTTAATAAAGCTTAAAGTGAAATAATAAAAATTAAATATTCCTTTAAATATCGTGCCTGGGGGGTCCCCTTAGCCTGCCAGTAAAGAGGCGCATCTGTGCAATGTGTATTACAGTGCCACAGAAAAATTACATTTCTAAAGGAAAAAATGTCATTTCAACTTGCTCCCTGCTGTGCGGCTGTAATGTATTGTGGGTTTCCCTTAAAATCCACACCAGACCCTTTTCCAAACATGCAGCCTGGAGGACAGGATGCGGGGGGGGTGAGCGAGGAGGAAGTCTATGGTGGCGGGGGAGGTTGGCAAAGGATTGCTGCTAAAAGAGGACACAGCAGCACAAGGCACACATCAAATTGAAGGTAAAATTGTCCCTTTGCTTTTTTTTTTTTTTTTATGTTTTACTTAGGCTTTAATAATATTAAATTACAAAATATTTTATGTTTAGTAATTTTTTTTAGACAAATTTAGAATTACAGACCACAAAAATAAAGCTTTGAGCATTCCATAAAAGCTTTCAGATGTTACAATGTGGTAGCTGGTAGTATGCAATCATCCAAAAAATAATAATAAATACCCAACAATAGCAATCAGCAAGCCGTATGGCACATAACATTAAAAAGAAAACTAACTTTTTCTCTAACTCAGTTTCCTGGAGTCAGAATATAGCCTCCTTAATGAAAAAAGAAAATAGAAGGCTTGAACCTGAAATCCTTGATTGATGTTTAGCCAAGCTGCTCATTAAGTAGATATAGAGATGTACCAGTGGTGGCTGGAGGGTTTTTGTTCGGGGAGGGGGGTGGCAAACAACCACCCCCCGGGCAGCACGAAACTAACAACCCGCACCGTGCATCTGGGGGGGTTGGTCCGGCACTTACCTGGATAGATAGATGCAGATAGAGTGTCATGCAGCAAGGCGGGGTGTGGGAAGCAGCTCCAGGCTAGCAGTTAAGGGGTCCGGGCAGTGCCTCCAGGCTAGCGGGTGCACAGTCTAGGCAGTGGCTCCAGGCTAGTGTGTGAGGGGTTCGGGCAGTGGCTCCAGGCTAGCGGGTGTGTGGTCTGGGCAGCGGCTCCAGGCTAGCGGGTGTGGGGTCCAGGCAGCAGCTCCAGGCAGCAGCTCCAGGCTAGAGTGTAAGGGGTTCGGGCAGCGGCTCCAGGCTAGCAGGTGCGCTGTCTGAGCAGTGGCTCCAGGTTAGCGGGTGCAGGGTCCAGGCAGCGGCTCCAGGCTAGCATGTAAGGGGTTCGGGCAGTGGCTCCAGGCTAGCGAGTGCGTGGTCCGGGCAGTAGCTCCACGCTAGCGGGTGCGGAGTCCAGGCAGCAGCTACAGGCTAGCATGTGCGGGGTCCGGGCAGTGGCTTCAGGCTAGCGGGTGTTTGGGTCCAGGCAGCGGCTCCAGGCTAGCGTGTAAGGTGTTCGGGCAGTGGCTCCGGGCTAGCGGGTTCAGGGTCCAGGCAGCGGCTCCAGGCTAGCGTGTAAGGTGTTCGGGCAGTGGCTCCAGGCTAGCGGGTGCAGGGTCCAGGCAGCGGCTCCAGGCTAGCGTGTAAGGTGTTCGGGCAGTGGCTCCAGGCTAGCGGGTGCAGGGTCCAGGCAGAGGCTCCAGGCTAGCATGTAAGGGGTTCGGGCAGTGGCTCCAGGCTAGCGAGTGTGTGGTCTGGGCAGCAGCTCCAGGCTAGCGGGTGCGGAGTCCTGGCAGCAGCTACAGGCTAGCATGTGCGGGGTCCGGGCAGTGGTTTCAGGCTAGCGGGTGTTTGGGTCCAGGCAGCGGCTCCAGGGTAGCATGTGCGGGATCTGGGCAGTGGATCCAGGCTAGCGTGTGCGGAGTCTGGGCAGTGGCTCCAGGCTAGTGGATGCGGGTCTAGGCAGCAGCTCCAGGCTAGCAGGTGCGAGATCTGGGCTGAGGCTCCAGGCTAGCGGGGTCTGGGCAGCGGTTCTAGGCTACCGGGGTCTGGGCAGTGGCTGCAGGCTAGAGGGTGCAGGGTCCAGACAGTGGCTCCAGGCTAGCGGGTGCAGGGTCCGGGCAGTGGCTCAAGGGTGGTGGGCTTCCTCTCTGGCTCCAGCAGCTAGCTCCCTTGCTCCCCATCAGGCACCCAATAGGATCGCAGGGAGAGGATTTAGTGTGAAAATGAATTTGCTATCGTCACACAACTGGGTGGGATCAGGACACAGTGCTCTGCGCCTTGAGCCCACCCTTTTTTAAAGCCTAGTAGAGCCTCTGGCTCTAATCATGTGCTTCAAAAAACACCCTCCCTCCTGAAATGGCCAGATGCATGGATAGGGAGGGTGACGGCGGTGTTAGGGGGCGGCGCATATGTGCCCACAATGCACGGGCCGCCACTGAGATGTTCGTATTTTAGTATTTGGCTAATGGCTTCAAAACGTTTTCATATTGCTTTCTGGTAGCAATTAGGATACTGGTTATCTGTTAGACTTGTAAAGGAAAACTCCCACACTCTCATTGGAGGTGGAAAGTATATCTGTATAAAAAAAATGCTACAAACACAGATAGGTGAATTCTTAACCAGTAGGTGTATAATAAGTGATGCTGCACTGTTGTTGAACTGTGGTGAAACCAATGTGTCACAAGATGACGCAAATATTGAAGCTGAAAACAATACAAAAAATTTGCACAAGGTGGCAGTATAAACCAGATGTGTAGATGCAAAGTCATAAATAACAAATTCATCACAAGGTGGTAAATTTGATATTATCTGTCCATTTAAAAAACCCAAGAGATTTTTTGCTTAGCTTGAGAAAGCAAAACTGAATCTTTTTTTCCATGATTTGGGTATAGCTATTTCAGCCGCCAGAAGGATAAAAAAAACATTCATCTTTATAGAGTGTGGGGAGAAGACATGTGCAGAACGAAAAAATTTGTTTAGTTTTTTGTTTAGTTTTGATTTGTTATTTACATAAATTCGTTTAGTTGAATTTGTTTTCGGAAATCATTTTGTTTATTCGTATTTGAATCGATTTGAATTTTCCAAATTCACATAGTTTTCGAATTTGAATAGTTTGAAGATTTGTTTTCCAATTTCCAAAGAGAATACAATAAAAAAGAGGATAAAGGAATAGAATAGAAACAATATATACTAGAATATAGAAGAATGTAACGGAAAATTAAACAAAAAAATATAATAGAATAAAAAAGAATATAACAGAAAATAAAAGAACAGAATAGAAAAGAATACAATAGAATAAAATAGAATAGAATAGAATAAAATATAATATAGCCATCTTCTGAAATTCGAATAGAAAATAATAGAATACAAAAGAATCTACCGTATATACTTGAGTATACAGTGGTGTGAAAAAGTGTTTGCCCCCTTCCTCATTTCCTGTTCCTTTGCATGTTTGTCACACTTAAGTGTTTCGGAACATCAAACCAATTTAAACAATAGTCAAGGACAACACAAGTAAACACAAAATGCAATTTGTAAATGAAGGTGTTTATTATTAAAGGTGAAAAAAAATCCAAACCATCATGGCCCTGTGTGAAAAAGTGATTGCCCCCCTTGTTAAAACATACTATAACTGTGGTTGTCCACACCCGAGTTCAATTTCTCTAGCCACACCCAGGCCTGATTATTGCCACACCTGTTCACAATCAAGGCATCACTTAAATAGGAGCTGCTTGACACAGTAAGGTCCACCAGAAGATCCTTAAAAGCTACACATCATGCCGAGACCCAAAGAAATTCAGGAACAATTGAGAAAGAAAGTAATTGAGATCTATCAGTCTGGAAAGGGTTATAAAGCCATTTCCAAAGCTTTGGGAATCCAGCGAACCACAGTGAGAGCCATTATCCACAAATGGCGAAGACATGGAACAGTGGTGAACCTTCCCAGGAGTGGCCGGCCGCCCAAAATTACCCCAAGAGCGCAGCGACGACTCATCCAAGAGGTCACAAAAGACCCCACAACAACGTCCAAGAAACTGCAGGCCTCACTTGCCTCAGTTAAGGTCAGCGTTTATGCCTCCACCATCAGGAAAAGACTGGGCAAAAATGGTCTGCATGGCAGAGTTCCAAGGAGAAAACCACTGCTGAGCAAAAAGAACATCAAAGCTCGTCTCAATTTCTCCACAACACATCTTGATGATCCCCAAGACTTTTGGGACAACATTCTGTGGACCGATGAGACAAAAGTGGAACTCTTTGGAAGGTGTGTGTCCAAGTATATCTGGCGTAGAAGGAACACTGCATTTCATAAAAAGAACATTATACCAACAGTAAAATATGGTGGTGGTAGTGTGATGGTCTGGGGCTGTTTTGCTGCTTCAGGACCTGGAAGACTTGCCGTGATAAAAGGAACTATGAATTCTGCTGTCTACCAAGAGATCCTGAAGGAGAATGTCCGACCATCTGTTCGTGTACTCAAGCTGAAAGGAACTTGGGTTCTGCAGCAGGACAATGATCCTAAACACACCAGCAAGTCCACCACCGAATGGCTGAAGAAAAACAAAATGAAGACTTTGGAGTGGCCTAGCCAAAGTCCTGACCTGAATCCTATTGAGATGTTGTGGTATGACCTTAAAAAGGCCGTTCATGCTCGAAAACCCTCTAATGTAACTGAATTAGGACAATTCTGCAAAGATGAGTGGGCCAAAATTCCTCCAGGACGCTGTAAAAGCCTCATTGCACGTTATCGCAAACGCTTGGTTGCAGTTGTTGCTGCTAAGGGTGGCCCAACCAGTTATTAGGTTTAGGGGGCAATCACTTTTTCACACAGGGCCATGATGGTTTGGATTTTTTTTCACCTTTAATAATAAACACCTTCATTTACAAATTGCATTTTGTGTTTGCTTGTGTTGTCCTTGACTATTGTTTAAATTGGTTTGATGTTCCGAAACACTTAAGTGTGACAAACATGCAAAGGAACAGGAAATGAGGAAGGGGGCAAACACTTTTTCACACCACTGTAAGCTGACCCGAATATAAGCCGAGGCACCTAATTTTACCACAAAAAACTGGGAAAACGTATTGACTCGAGTATAAGCCTAGGGTGGGAAATGCTGCAGCTACTGGTAAACAATGCCCATCTGCAGCCTCACTGTGCCCATCTGCAGCCTCACTGTGCCCACCTGTATCATCAGTGCCTATCTGCAGCCTCACTGTGCCCATCTGCAGCCTCAGTGTGCCCATCTGCAGCCTCAATGTGCCCACCTGTATCATCAGTGCCTATCTGCAGTCTCACTGTGCCCATCTGCAGTCTCACTGGGCCCATCTGCAGCCTCACTATGCCCATTTGCAGCCTCGCTGTGCCCATCTACAGCCTCACTGTGCCCACCTGTACCTTTGACTATAAACCGCAGGTGTCTCCCGCTGTGTCATGCAACTGCAGTCTTAATTGTTTGGCGGCCGCCCACTGTAACGAAGCCCCGTCTCCTCCTCGTCCATGATAGACAGAACACTGATTCAATTTCCCAGCACTGTATCAGTGTTCAGTGTTCTGCCTATCTCGGAAGAGGAGGAGGCGGGGCTTTGTTACAGTGGATGGCCACCGAACAGTTAAAGAGGAAGTAAACCCTGATGAGTTTACTTCCTCTTTCATTCCCTGCAAAGGCAAAGCATTATGGACTACTATGCATCGCATAGTAGCCCATTATGTGTCACTTACCTGACACAGGAGCCAGCGAAGTCGCCGCTGTCCCCTGTAGTCCGCCGCATCCATCTTGTTGGTGGGGTCTCGCAGCTCTGCCGCTGTCATTCGGCGAAGCCGCGATGACGTCACTCCCGCGCATGCGCACGGGAGCCAGCACGCACGGCAGCTCCGTAGCTGAGAATGCCGCGCTCAGTGCGCCTTCGCGCCGCTGTCTACGGTGCATGCGCCGTAGACAGCGGTGCCTGTTTTCGGGCAAATATTGCTTGGACCTACAGGTAAGCCTTAATCTAGGCTTACCTGTAGGTCAAAGTGGTTTGTAAGGGTTTACAACCACTTCAAGACTGCATGACACCGCGGGAGACCCTCACTCGAGTTTAAGCCGAGGGGGGCTTTTTCAGCATAAAAAAATGTACTGAAAAAGTCAGCTTACACTCGCGCATATACAGTAATTAAAAAAAAAAAAACTATAGAATGGAATAGAAAGAATATAACCATTTCCCAAAATTACAGCCTCACTGTGCCCATCTGCAGCCTCAATGTGCCCACCTGTATCATCAGTGCCCATCTGCAGTCTCACTGTGCCCATCTGCAGCCTCACTGTGCCCATTTGCAGCCTCGCTGTGCCCATCTGCAGTCTCACTGTGCCCACCTGTACCTTTGATTACAAACAGCAGGTGTCTCCCGCTGTGTCATGCAACTGCAGTCTTAATTGTTTGGCGGCCGCCCACTGTAACGAAGCCCCGTCTCCTCCTCGTCCATGATAGACAGAACACTGATTCAATTTCCCAGCACTGTATCAGTGTTCAGTGTTCTGCCTATCTCGGAAGAGGAGGAGGCGGGGCTTTGTTACAGTGGATGGCCACCGAACAGTTAAAGAGGAAGTAAACCCTGATGAGTTTACTTCCTCTTTCATTCCCTGCAAAGGCAAAGCATTATGGACTACTATGCATCGCATAGTAGCCCATTATGTGTCACTTACCTGACACAGGAGCCAGCGAAGTCGCCGCTGTCCCCTGTAGTCCGCCGCATCCATCTTGTTGGTGGGGTCTCGCAGCTCTGCCGCTGTCATTCGGCGAAGCCGCGATGACGTCACTCCCGCGCATGCGCACGGGAGCCAGCACGCACGGCAGCTCCGTAGCTGAGAATGCCGCGCTCAGTGCGCCTTCGCGCCGCTGTCTACGGTGCATGCGCCGTAGACAGCGGTGCCTGTTTTCGGGCAAATATTGCTTGGACCTACAGGTAAGCCTTAATCTAGGCTTACCTGTAGGTCAAAGTGGTTTGTAAGGGTTTACAACCACTTCAAGACTGCATGACACCGCGGGAGACCCTCACTCGAGTTTAAGCCGAGGGGGGCTTTTTCAGCATAAAAAAATGTACTGAAAAAGTCAGCTTACACTCGCGCATATACAGTAATTAAAAAAAAAAAAACTATAGAATGGAATAGAAAGAATATAACCATTTCCCAAAATTACAGCCTCACTGTGCCCATCTGCAGCCTCAATGTGCCCACCTGTATCATCAGTGCCCATCTGCAGTCTCACTGTGCCCATCTGCAGCCTCACTGTGCCCATTTGCAGCCTCGCTGTGCCCATCTGCAGTCTCACTGTGCCCACCTGTACCTTTGATTACAAACAGCAGGTGTCTCCCGCTGTGTCATGCAACTGCAGTCTTAATTGTTTGGCGGCCGTCCACTGTAACGAAGCCCCGTCTCCTCCTCGTCCATGATAGACGGAACTCTGATTCAGTTTCCCAGCACTGTATCATTGTTCAGTGTTCTGCCTGGACGGCCGCCGAACAGTTAAGACTGCATGACACAGTGGGAGACCCTAACTCGAGTTTAAGCTGAGGGGGGCTTTTTCAGCATAAAAAATGTGCTGAAAAGTCGACTTACACTTGAATATATACAGTAACTAAAAAAAAAAACTATAGAATGGAATAGAAAGAATATAACCATTTCCCAAAATTCAAATAGAATCAATTCAAATTTTCACAGAGAAGCGCAGGACCTGGAGGAGGAGTTCCTTCCTCCTTTTTGATGCTGAGACAAGGTGGGAGCAGGAACAAAAGGAGTGCTGCAGCTGCAAGAGAGGTGTGAGGACCACATGAAATGGCCTAGAGGGCCAGATTTGGCCCACGGGCCTTGTGTTTGACACATGTGACTTAAAGCATACTTAGGCCGCGTACACACGGGCGGATTGTCTGCCCAACTTAGTCCGCTGAACCGTGTTTCAGCGGACAGTCCGCTCGTGTGTGGGCTTCAGCGGACTTTTTCAGCGGACTGTCTGACGAACAAAGTCTTATGGAATTTCCGTAATTTTGTCCGTCCAAACTTGGTTTTGTCCGTCCAAACTTGGTTTCAGCGGACAGTCCGCTCGTGTGTAGGCAAGTTGGATGGACTAAGTATGGCGCATGCTCAGAAAGGATTTACATGGCCGAAGGTTGCATTGCAGTGTATTGGACGTCGTTTTTCTAGTCCCGTCGTACGCGCTGTACACGTCATCGCGCACGCTTTCAGCGGACTGTCTGTTCATCGTGTGTGGTCAAGTCCGTTCATTCAAAATTTGGACGGACTGTCTGTCGGATTGTCTGACGAACTTAGTTGGGCAGACAATCCGCCCGTGTGTACGCGGCCTTAAACTGAAAAACAAATATATAATTTATTGCAGCTTACCAATCCTTAAAGTATAACTGAAGGCAAAACTTTTTTTTAAGTTTTGGATAGAGGGGAGAGGGATTAGACAGCATCTGGAACTTCCTCCTCCCAGACACATATTACTCCCAAGGGTCCTGGGGTTGGAAAGCCATCGCTCAGATTGATGCATGTCTTCCTCTTCTTCGAAGCCTATGAAAGTGCCAGAATACTACTCCTCATCCTCCTCCCCTCTCTTACTTGACTTACTACAGTGGTGGAGCTATAGGAACACATTTCTGCCAGGACATCAGTCATGCCTTTCAGCTTAACCACTTCAGCCCCAGAAGGTTTTACCCCCTTAATGACCAGGCAATTTTTTGCGAATATGGCACTGCCTCGCTTTAACAGTGCATCATAACAGAGACCCTAGTCTGGTGAAAGTATGTGGGATAGATAAAATAGGACACTGGAAGGGAATCAACATGAAACGAGCCATATCTCAGAATGAAATCCATTGGATACATAAATTGGGTAACCTCAGTCCAGCAGCCCTTAATATAGATATTGATATTAATTGCTTCATTACTAACTTCTCATTTTTATAGCATAGTTGTGAAGAGTAGGACACCATGGAGTCCACTCTTATATGGGGGGAGGGGGTGTATATACGGTAGCTTCTTATGGAAGTAGACCAATGTTACACTAGATAACATTACACAATTTTATTTTTATATAAATATATATAAATATATATTTTTCATATTTAGTATTATTATTTTTCTATTTAGTTTTTGTTTATTATTTTATTTTATTTTAATTTTAATTTTATTTGTGTTTGTTTTTTTTAATTTCCATTTTATTATAATTATTATCATATTCCTATTTTATTTTCTATTGTCACTACAATTTTTATTACATTTTTCTCGTTTATTATCACTACATTAATTACTAGTCACATAATATACATAACCAAAGTTTGTACAACACATATCAGCTGTAAAGGATGTAATTACAGTAGATAAACGGATACAAGATGTCCTCACAAAGGCCGTTAGGAGCCATACTATCGATATGGGCTAAGATAACACACAATAGAATCCACAAACATCCAGAGGGATGTACTTCCTGGTGCTCTGCTCTACATCCGATGGATTCGATTGGAGGGGGAGGAGTGTATTTTATGATGAGCCAAATAAAAAGACTGGAACGCAAGAGAGCCATCTGCTTTTACAACGTCGCATTTCTATGACGAAACGCGTCAAGATGACTCTCTGAAATGTCACTTCCGGCCAGGAGAGTGGAATGCATGCTACAAGCTGCTTTGTGACCATATCTCTACACTAGTTTAGGCTGATGGATTTTACAGTGACGCCGGTTCTGTCATCATGACAGTATTTTAAATATTTTGTAAGCTTTTTTATCATTAAACCTGAGGATATTACTCTATGAGGAGTCTTCTTTTTCCTTTATTATGTGTGACATACCGTTTATTCCTGGAACCCCGGAGTCACAAATGAGAGAATAACCATAATAGAGGAGACACAAGAGGATAGCAGAGAACACCGCATTGGGTTTGGTCCCCAACAAATGACCTAAGGGCACTCTAGACTCCTTTTTGTTATAAGACAAAGGAGTCCAACCCATCTGGTGAGTTTGGATTCTTACACCACTCCCGGGAGGTGTGTCAGAAACCATGAATCAGAGCGAGACAGAAGTACAATTTGAATCACACTTGTTTATTAAATAAAAATAAAAAGGTAAATAGAAAAAGTGTAGTCAAAGCATAGCCAGAGTCCAGTAACTGGATAGAGTAGTCAGCCAGGCCAGAGTTCAATAACCAGTTTGGGTAATCAGCCAGGCCAGAAGTCAGGGATCCAAGTAGAGCAACAGCAAGCAGGATAAGGAGCCAGAAGGGATGTCAGCAAGCCAGTCTTTAAACAGAACTGCAGCAGATGTTTTCTTGTGATGTGACCAGGCGAAGGCAGAGGTGAAGTGAGCTGGACAGCTTTAAGTAGGCAGGTCAGACGAGCATGATCAGGAACAGCTGGTAACTGTGGAGAGAGATGAGGGCTGGCAATTAGCCGACAGCTGAGCAGCCATCCCAGAGAAGGAAGGGCTAAGCCAGCCCTGACAAGGTGGACTTGACACCGCTGGGACTCAGTGCACCAAGAAAAGGACTTATTACCTGCACCATTTTCACGTTATGCACTTTAAATAATATCACTTTATATTGATATATCTTAATACTATGTGTTATTTGGTTCACAACAGTTATATACTGTATGTATGTATGTAATGATTAGATCCTCATGATACATAGTCACATGCCATACTAATCCATCCTAGGTTATCAACTATATAGGAATCCCACATGGATCATGGATATACTCATTGGGGGAATTAATGGCAAGGGGGAGCAGGCGCTGTCCACCTATTATGTAATCGATAGCGAATGAACATTGCTATTGTCACATTGATCCTCCTCCTGGCCAATCAAAAAGTGGGCTCAAAGGACAGGCGATCCTATTGGCTGCCTAGGAGGAGGAGGAAGGAGATTCACGGCCACCGTAAGGAGACGCACGAGAAGCCACCACCCATTGCCCAGAAGGAAGCACTGCCCGCTTGATAGGGTAAGTGCCGCGGCCTGGCTCTGTCCACCTGGCTGTTCTCCTACTGCTTCTGCCGAGAAGGAGGGGAAGCGTTTGTGGATAGGGTAAGTACAGACCCGGTGGTAGGAGGGGGATGTTTGTTTGTCGCCTCCAAAAAAATGGAGCACCAGCCCCACTGCGTTTGGTGACAAAAAAGATTTAAAATTTATATTTTATTTTTTTGCTGGGAGAAAAATATTGGTCCCATCTCTGAGGAGATTTGGGACGATGTCCTCTGGTCCCTGCGGTAACACAGGAACACATTAATACATCTTTTGTGGCATATTAATATTCCAGTTGAACCGCTTATGTGTATATTGGGTTACGGTGATACCTCTATCTATACCTCCCCTATTTGTAATACTATAAGGTGTGCACTTTTTGTTGCCCGTAGACAGATTGCTCTTAAGTGGACCTCTCCACATTCATGGGTGTCTGCAGGTAGGGGCAAGGGGGGTCAAGTGCCCCCCCCCCCCGGAATCAGGCATCAGATCTTAAATTCAGCACAGTTCCATCACTATTGGGGTAACACCATCAAGGTTCTGTCAAGCCCCCCTATCAGTGTAATGTGACTGCAGGCTCTTTTCCCTGTTCAGTCTAGCAGAAAACTCAGCGACACTGTGACAGAATAAAGGTGAGCTGGGGGCTATTAGGTTTCCCCCGGTCACCCCCCCCCCCTTTCTCCTGTCAGGGAGAAGAGACGACGGTTCTCACCAGGTTCCCCGCCCAGCTTCCTACCTGCTCCATTCCTTCCCTATTAGCCACAACTGAGGGCCAATCAAAGGAGACTAGGAGAGGAGAGCATCATGGGACACGTAGTCCCTAAGATTGCCGGCCCCATTTTCCACAGGGAGGAGGCTACAGCTCGATCAAGAGAGAGATTGAGAGACTGCAGCCTGGAAAAAATCTGAGGGAGAGAGTGCTACAGGACAAAGATTGAGGAGTGTGTTGGGCAGAAGCCAGAGAGAGCCATGCTGCCCAGCATCACCAGAGAGATTGTCCAGCCGGAGGGATCACTGCTGTAGTTTCACTGGGTCTGGTAAGAGGGCCGCCGGCCATTATCCACTACTTATCCTAGGGACTATACTATGTCTGCAGTCTCTAACCATGATAATGTGATAATGACATTGTCAAAAAGGGGCGGCGCATGGGTGACCCTAAAATTATGCCCCCCCTGAAAAAAATTCTGCGGATGCCCATGTCCACTTCAACTGACTGTGTTCAATTGGATTGTAGATTTCAATAGGATCATTCTTTTTGAAAAGCATACACATTCCCTAAGGCAGTGGTCATCAACCCTGTCCTCACTGAGCAGCAAATTATATCACCTGGGATGTATTTCAGTTATCTTGCAAACCTGGTGCCCTGAGGACAGGGTTTATGACCACTGCCTTAAGGAACTCCCTAAGGAACTTGATGTTATCTGGTCTGGATGGCTGCAATCTATGACTTAGGCAGGGGCGTTGCTAGGTGGCAAAAGGACCAGGGGCTTGACGTGTGACGTCGATACAGTCACATGCCGTATCGACGTCACACGTCCCGCCAGCCGACGCTTGCTCCTTCTCGCTCATGCGCAGTGCGGCGCCGCCGACGCTCCTTCTCGCTCATGCACAGTGCGGCGCCGTGGGGACTCGGGGCTAGTAAATATAAAATAAATGTACCAGACTCTGGGCTTTTCGGGGACACATTCGGGGCTTCAGCTACTGCTAGCCACCCCCTACCGACGCCCCTGGACTTAGGTATCATGTCAACCAATGTGTATTGTGTAATGCTGGATATTGTTATTCTTTTTTTTTGTGTGTGTTTCATATATACCAGGGATATGCAATCAGCGGACCTCCAGCTGTTGCAAAACTACAAGTCCCATCATGCCTCTGCCTCTGGGTGTTATGCTTGTGGCTTTCAGAGTCTTGCTATGCCTCATGGGACTTGTAGTTCTGCAACAGCTGGAGGTCCGCTAATTGCATAACCCTGATATATACTCCAAGTGGGGGGGGGGGGCTGGGACATTGGTGGGGCTTGTTGAAGGGAAGTGGTTTTAGTTTTTTTCTGGGGGGTTTTAATTTGGCGTGATTTCTATTTTTGTGGTTTTGTTTGTATTGTGTCAATGTCGTTTTCATATAAAATAATAGGATTTGATTAAAAAAAAATTTTTTTTTTCACCAACTGATGTCCTTTTTGTAGCACAGAAATGGTTACAGGAAGTAATATTTCTGAGTGCAGTCTCTTGAAAAGATTGCTTTATGACTAATTTTATGTATTTAATATCAACAAATGGTTTTCTTTGTTGCAGGAACACTATGCACTCTTTATACACAGGCTACTTTGTATCCCTCTGATTCCTAGAATGGGTTTTTTGTGAATGCTGATTGATTATAAAAATGTATCCAGTGTTCCAGTACACTGCTGATAAACACTAGGCAACATGATACAATGTTGATCTTGAGAAAATAAATGTAATGTAGCGATATTAATCTTTCTGGTGTCCCTATAACCTCATCCAACTGTGCTTCCCCTGGTCATTTTATCAGTTAGATGGAGGTCATGACTGTAAATAAAATGTTACAAGAAATGAGAAAATATTGTCATTGAAAGGGAGTGTTTAATAATAAAATGCATTTTCTTTTAGCGGAAGGAGGAATGACATGAGGTCACTTTTCCTGAAAACAGCAAAATATAATGTTTTATAAGACGGTGGATTTTTCTCTCTCTGCCGAGGTGTGATTTTTTCCGGCTTTGCCGGGCACTAAGTGTATCTCTTCTGCTTAGCCATATAGTAATTTAGATGTAATCTGGACAAACAATACATTTATTTTTAGTTAATCTCTATAAAACGGTAGTCTGTTTTCCTCCAGGCATAGTTAGCAATGGCACAATAGGCTTTTGGTGTAGAGTTGGGGAAATTGCTTTTTTTTGTAGGGAACTTGTTCCTAGGATTTTGGCTTTCTGGTTCAGCTAGATTGCAGCCAGTAATGATTTCTAAAAAATCATTTCTATCTGCCACTGCTGAGTTAATCCAGCATGATGAGCCAGAGATATTGCTGGAAGGAGCTACAAATATGTATTAGGTCAGTCAATCCCTGATGCATTAAAAGAGATAAAATAAATAACCAGGACCAGATGGCTTACACCAAAGAGTCCTCAAAAAACTTAGCTAGGTGTTAGCCAAACCTCTATTCCTATTTTTTATGAACAGCTTAAGGACTGGAATGGTACCATCTGACTGACAGAAAACCAGCGTGGTACCAATATTCAAAATGGGCAGAGATACATACCTGGAAACTGCAGGCCAGTCAGTCTAACATTGATAGTTTGTAAATTATTGGAGGGGATAATAATGTACTATATCCAAGAATTTGCACATGAAAATAGTATTGTGATGGACTCATACTCAAGAGGAATATATCTGCCATATAAGCTTCTCTTGTCCGGTACCAGCACAATCCAAGATCCCTTAGTCCATCCAGTTACTAGCCATAACTCAGTGTAGAGTGTTAATAAGACTGTTTATTGAAACATAGGCACAAAGAGATCTATACTTAGGGGCAATATCGGCTGGTGTTATATTATTGAGGGGGTCAAACAATGCACCCACAACCCTCCAGTCAGTCGGATCACCCCCCTCCCCTGGTGGGTCAGTCGGTCGGATCACCCGTACCCCCACTCTGTCGGTTGGTTACCAGCCCTGCATTTACCTCATAGCGACTTCCCCTGCGTCTCCTCCCCGGCATCACAGTGGCTGTGCATCTCCTTCCTCCTCCTAGGCCAATAGGATCGCTTCTCCTTTTGGCCAATCAGGAAACGGTCTCAGAACCAGCTTCCTGATTAGCCAGGAGGAGAATCAGTGTGACAATAGAAAATATTTATTCACTATTGTCACACAACTGGGTGGGCTCGAGATGCAGAGCCCACCCTTTTTTGAAGCCTATTAGACCCTTAGGTTCTAATCACGTGCTTAAAAAAAAAAAAAAAAAAAAACCCATTGGAACACATTAATTAACTTTTAAGTTAATCCACATAAGCATATACATCCCATATTAGTTTGCTTCCAAGGCAGACAGAAACACTTGAACAATGGGATACAGCCACTTAACAACAAACACATAACCACCCCCACTCCATCTATGGTCTATAAGACACTCCTACAATATTCTAGCAGTCTGAAAGGTGAAATTATTTATCTTCATATATTTCTTGAGGGATATTGTTCATAAAGATTAATGTCCCAAGTGAACGAGCCAGTTCATTCTTTCGACACAAGCCACACATATAGAACCCTGGATAACAGGGGTAAAACAAAATGCTGAGTCTGATGTGGTTGTACTGGGAGTCTGGTTAGGGCAGACCCGACTGGGGTTCTTGGTCACCCTGTCCCCCAATAGACACAGGGTGACTTACGCATAAGAGAGGCCTGGAGAGCTGGAAAATGGGTTTCCAGAGCTCTCTAAGGTGAGGTAGGTTCCACAGGCCCCCCACCCAAAGTGACTCCCGTCACAAATATCATTAGTAGTAATCAGTAGTGTTGGGCGAGTGGTTCAGACCGAGCTTAAGTTCGGCACGCTGCACAGGGCATTCTAAGCCCAAATTGACTAAGGAAATGCACCTGACCTCCAATCAGGGAATAGCGTATAACTGGTTGTTAAGGAGTGGGCAGAGAAGCTGGTCGCTGTGTCCTTAACAAAGGATGAGTCATCAGCCGACAGCTGAATGAAAGAAAAATGGGAAAAAACAGCATTGATGCCCCCCCAATCCATACCAGGCCCTTTGGGTCTGGTATGGATTTTAAGGGGAACCCCATGCCAAAATTTAAATGTGAAAGAAAACAGCATGGGGTTTCCCCAAAATCCATAACAGACCCTTGTGCAAACATGCAGCCTGGCAGACCAGGTAAGGGGGGAATGATTTTGTCCCCCCCCTGAACCATACCAGGTACATGCCCTCAACATGGGAGTGCTTGTTGATAGGGACATGGGGCCTTTTCCTCACAACCCTGGGCTGTGGTTGTGAGGGTCTGCGGGCAGGGAGCTTATCAGAATATGGAAGCTCCCTTTAACAAGGCCCCCCATGTGAATGAGTAGGGGTACCATAACAGGCCATTATGAGAACCTTGTGGTCTTTTTGGCCTTTGTAACGCCCTGGCAGTTTTCCCGGAATTATTACTGATGTCCTCCGAGATTTGTTGCAGTTGTGTGTGGTGGTTTATCTGGACAATATCCTCATATTTTCCAAGTCCCTGGAGAGCCACCACACAGATGTCTGTCATGTGCTTCAGAAACTAAGAGAGAACAATCTCTATTGTAAATTGGAGAAGTACGAATTCCAGCGTGAACAGGTTAAATTTCTGGGTTATGTCAGGTCAACTGCTGGTTTTTCGATGGACCCAGAAAAACTATCAGCAGTCCTACAGTGGCCCCGACCCATGGGTTTACGTCATGTGCAGTATTTTCTTGGCTTTGCCAACTATTATCGGAAGTTTATTCATAACTTCTCATCTCTGGGCAAGCCCCTGACTGATATTACCAGAGAAGATGGTAACCCACAGTGTTGGTCTCCGGAGTCCATTAAGGCCTTTGAGAATCTCAAGGCTGCCTATGTTTCTGCTCCTGTGTTGGCACATCCTGATCCTACGTTACCTTTTATCCTTGAGATTGATGCTTCTGAGATTGGAGTTGGCACCCTTCTGTCTCACCATCCTACCTCTGAGAGCGCTATGCATCCTTGTGGCTACTTTTCCAATAAATTGTCACCTGTGGAGTGCAATAACGAGATTGGTGACAGAGAACTGTTAGCGATCATTTTAGCGCTGAAAGAATGGCGACATCTCCTCAAAGGTAGCACTGTGCCGGTTCTCATTCTTACTGACCATAATAATGTCATATTCTTTATGGGGCTAAACACCTCTCTCTCAGAAGGGCACGATGGACTCTTTTCTTGATGGTTTCAATTATATTGCCTCATTCTTACCCGATGATAAGAATGTAAAGGCTGACGCTTTGTCACGACAATTTTCCTCCACTTCCAAGATGGTTCCTTTGATTCCTTCTGATCGTATTCTGGCTATGGTTCGCACCAGTCTCACTTCTCCTTTGGATGACAAAATTCTTGCTGCTCAGGCTCATGCTGCTCCTGAGAAACCTTGTGACCGCTGCTTTGCCCCATAGAGACTCCGTACTGCTGTGCTCCAGACTTACCATTCTGCGCCACCTCATGGCATCCTCCTTCCTCTTCCTAGGTGGCTGTACTGCTTTCCGTCTATCTATTAAGTTCTTGTGGTAAAACTAAGGAAGCTTAGACTTCTGAAGTGTATAAATGCTTTACTAAACAGGGAAAAATCTGCACATACAAACTGTAGGATTAACAATAATACAACACAATTTATAGCTTACAAAATATGCCTACAAATATAAGCATGTACAATATGTACACATTAAGTAAACTAAACAGTTACTCAACTTAGGGGTCAAGATGTTCTTCATAGTTACTTGCTCAGAGTCCAACTCACAAAAACGTCTCCAAAGTTATTCAACTTCCCGGAAGCCATGTCATCCTCTTTGTCCTCCCAAAAATCATCTGTTGTCCCAAACATGTTTTTCTTGCAAACGCTTCCCAAGCCCCTCCCACCCATTTCCTGCATACACCAACTTCCTGCAAAGAACATCCTATCTCAGTTATTTACATATCAATGGAGGGGGAAGGGCCTCTGTAAACATATGCTGTTACTAAACCTAACTCTATATTATTGCAATAAAGACACTATACAAATGGCCATGCCAATAAGATCGCCTGTCCTGTTGGAATCCATGCATCCCATGCCTGCATGTAGATTAGGGGGCTGAACGCATGGATGGGGGGGGGGGGGGGCGGTGTCCATGCGCCCATAATGGACGGCCGCCACTGTCCAAAATGTAGAAGAACTATACTGTATTTAGTTTAGACCTATCACACCAATCTCATTGGTGAAGTAGCCCGTCATCATTTATTGTGGACCATAATGAAAATGTGAATTACAAATGTTGCCAGTTTTCACATCTGGAGTACTGCAGACCAAACTGATCCTACAAGACCAAAACTACAAGACCAAAACTGATCATCTATATATTTATCTATCTTCTATTCTCTGCCTTATATTCTGTTGTATAGACAATATATTCTATACATTTTTCTTGTTACTGCTTCTCCACAAAGATATTTTCAGGTTAAATGAACAGGTGTGCTAAATCCTTTAATTCCACCAAGAACAGAGTGTTCTGTTCTCACCCAAGTGGAAAATGCTCTTCAAGTGTGGATGTGAAACACAGATTGATACAGCTGAGTGATATTTCTTAAGGGTCAAAGTAAACGATTCTGAAGTACTTATCATAGATTTTAGTTGACGTAAACCTTAATTATGTGAGAGAGACCTGCATATAGCAAACTGTTTAAACAAGTACTTCTCTTCTCAGAAGTACATTACACTAACAAAAACAAGCTGGAGGATCATTTTTATTCCAGCGGTAAAGATTTATTTTTGGGGTAGAGGCAGATGAACTGGCTTTTTTTAACGTTAATATAGCCAACCCTGGCTTATGCAGGTGTGACTCCTAAATCTAGTCTGCATGGCTGTAACCAGCCAGGGCTAATTTGTAGTTTAGTTTCACTCAGTTGCCCCAAAGTGCAATCTAGCTTCTCTCTGCTGCCACTAAGTGTCACTGGCATCTCTGGCACTAGTAGGAGGCACTAGTAGGAGGCTTTACTCCGAGTCTACATTGTGAATATTTATATCTTCCCAGCCAACCACTAGAAGGTTCCTGTGCCATTAGTGCATGCTGGGTAGGGGTATACATATTTGTTGTGAACTGCTGCAAGTGCTCATCCCAGGGCCCCTGATAAGGCAGTACAGCCAGCCCTCCTATATGGGGCCCAGGCCCCATCAGTTCAAAAGAGGGGCCCAGGCACTGTACTGCCTTATAGTCTTGTTTACATAGACAGACCACTGTTCTGCCTGTCTCTGGAATAATCTGTGGGTCTGCTGGACCCAGTGATTGGCTTCCGCTAGGATTGGACACAGCGGGCGCCAATCAGTGGGTCGGGTGCGTGCCCCAGACCCGGAAGTGTCAAATCACATACTAGATACGTGATCTGGCACAGAGTGGCCGTGCCACAGTATAATTGTGTGGGGCGGTCCCCAACCGGTTAAAGTGTTTGTAACCCCAGTAGATTAAAATGGTTGTAAAGGTTGAAGGTTTTTTACCTTCTGCATTTAAAGTTTAGGATGAGTGTTAAGTAGCGCCCAGTAGAAATATTTATGACACGTTGGGAATTTTAGTCCAAATTTTTGTTGTTAGAGAGTATCAAGAAAAGCCAACATGTTTTCAGGGAACTGCTTCCTCTTTCTTCAGGGCTGAAGCCGTGGGTATGATTGGACTAGCGATGAGTAGGGATGAGCTGAACATCCCCCCGGTTCGGTTCGTACCAGAACCTTTGAATGTACCTAAAATTCGTACGAACTTTAGAACCCTATTAAAGTCTATGGGACTCGAACGTTCAAAATCAAAAGTGCTAATTTTAAAGGCTAATATGCAAGCTATGCAACAGACAACACCAGCAATAAGGGGTATCTTCAGGTGTATACTGTGCTGGAGGCACACAACACCCACTAACTTCTGCAGATGACTGTATTAGAGAACAACAGCAATAAAGGGTAGATACAGGTGTACAGTGGTGTGAAAAAGTGTTTGCCCCCTTCCTCATTTCCTGTTCCTTTGCATGTTTGTCACACTTAAGTGTTTCGGAACATCAAACCAATTTAAACAATAGTCAAGGACAACACAAGTAAACACAAAATGCAATTTGTAAATGAAGGTGTTTATTATTAAAGGTGAAAAAAAATCCAAACCATCATGGCCCTGTGTGAAAAAGTGATTGCCCCCTAAACCTAATAACTGGTTGGGCCACCCTTAGCAGCAACAACTGCAACCAAGCGTTTGCGATAACGTGCAATGAGACTTTTACAGCGTCCTGGAGGAATTTTGGCCCACTCATCTTTGCAGAATTGTCCTAATTCAGTTACATTAGAGGGTTTTCGAGCATGAACGGCCTTTTTAAGGTCATACCACAACATCTCAATAGGATTCAGGTCAGGACTTTGGCTAGGCCACTCCAAAGTCTTCATTTTGTTTTTCTTCAGCCATTCGGTGGTGGACTTGCTGGTGTGTTTAGGATCATTGTCCTGCTGCAGAACCCAAGTTCGTTTCAGCTTGAGTACACTTACAGATGGTCGGACATTCTCCTTCAGGATCTCTTGGTAGACAGCAGAATTCATAGTTTCTTTTATCACGGCAAGTCTTCCAGGTCCTGAAGCAGCAAAACAGCCCCAGACTATCACACTACCACCACCATATTTTACGGTTGGTATAATGTTCTTTTTATGAAATGCAGTGCTCCTTCAGATATACTTGGACACACACCTTCCAAAGAGTTCCACTTTTGTCTCATCGGTCCACAGAATGTTGTCCCAAAAGTCTTGGGGATCATCAAGATTAGGGATGAGCTTCGTGTTCGAGTCGAACGTACGTTCGACTCGAACATTGGCTGTTCGGCCGTTCGGCGAATTCCGAACGTTTGGGCCGTTTGTGTCAAAATTCGAGTAACGCGCGCGCGGACCACAATGCACTGCGGTGGCGCAGTGCATTGCTGCCCCATGATTGGCCAAGCATGCACTGTGACCCCGCATGCTTGGCCAATCGCAGCGCCGGCAGCGAGGAGAGCCATGATTGGCCACAGGCATCCTGCCTGTGGCAAATCATAGCTCAGGCTGTGTAGTGCACGCCCCACACTATATAAGGCCGCCTTTGAGGCGGCCTCGTGTAGTGTGTTACTTAGCATCTGAAGCAGTGGGTGTTCTGTGTACCTTCAACACAGTACACACCAATCGTTTTTGGCTGATTTCCTATCTTGCTGCTGTGTAGTGGTTGTTGTCTGTGCCCTGACTGCAGTATACACCACTATATTCACCTCACCTATATAGCTAGTGATCTAGCTTTAACCACTTAACAACTGCCCATTGCCGATTAACGGCTTCAGGGCGGTTGTTTAACTCTGAGAGGCCGTTAATTAACGGCCTCCCAGAATTCTGCTCTCGCGTGCCCTGAGGTGTGCGCACTCGAGAGCATCCGTGACCGCCGGGTCGCATCACGGATCACGGTAAACGGCCGCTCATAGCGGCCGTTTACCACGTGATTGCTCCGTCAAATGACGGAGTGATCACTTGGAAACAAACCGGCGTCATGTTTAGGGATGAGCTTCGTGTTCGAGTCGAACGTACGTTCGACTCGAACATTGGCTGTTCGTGCGTTCGGCGAATTCCGAACGTTTTGGCCGTTCGCGTCAAAATTCGAGTGACGCGCGCGCGGACCACAATGCACTGCGTTGGCGCAGTGCATTGCTGCCCGATGATTGGCCAAGCATGCACTGTGACCCCGCATGCTTGGCCAATCGCAGCGCCAGCAGCGAGGAGAGCCATGATTGGCCACAGGCATCCTGCCTGTGGCCAATCATGGCTCAGGCTGTGTAGTGCACGCCCCACACTATATAAGGCCGCCTTTAAGGCGGCCTCCTGTAGTGTTTTACTTTGCATCTGAAGCAGTGGGTGTTCTGTGTACCTTCAACACAGTACACACCAATCGTTTTTGGCTGATTTCCTATCTTGCTGCTGTGTAGTGGTTGTTGTCTGTGCCCTGACTGCAGTATACACCACTATATTCACCTCACCTATATAGCTAGTGATCTAGCTTTAACCACTTAACAACTGCCCATTGCCGATTAACGGCTTCAGGGCGGTTGTTTAACTCAGAGAGGCCGTTAATTAACGGCCTCCCAGAATTCTGCTCTCGCGTGCCCCGAGGTGTGCGCACTCGAGAGAATCCGTGACCGCCGGGTCCATAGGACCCGGCGCATCACGGTAAACGGCCGCTCATAGCGGCCGTTTACCACGTGATTGCTCCGTCAAATGACGGAGTGATCACTTGGAAACAAACCGGCGTCATGTTATGACGCCTCTTCCTCCCTCCCCTTTCTGTACCGATCGGTACAGCGGAGGGGAAAGAGATCGGTGTCAGCAGCGATGTGGGCTGCATCTGCAGTGCCCACATCGCTGCTCACCGAATTTAACCCCTCAATTCCCTGCCAATACTCTGCAATACCAGTGCATACTCTGCAGTACCCTGCCATTACTCTGCAGTACCCCGCCATTACTCTGCAGTACCCCGCCATTACTCTGCAGTGCAGTACCCCGCCATTACTCTGCAGTGCAGTACCCTGCCATTACTCTGCAGTGCAGTACCCTGCCATTACTCTGCAGTACCCCGCCATTACTCTGCAGTACCCCGCCATTACTCTGCAGTGCAGTACCCCGCCATTACTCTGCAGTGCAGTACCCTGCCATTACTCTGCAGTGCAGTACCCTGCCATTACTCTGCAGTACCCCGCCATTACTCTGCAGTACCCCGCCATTACTCTGCAGTGCAGTACCCCGCCATTACTCTGCAGTGCAGTACCCTGCCATTACTCTGCAGTGCAGTACCCTGCCATTACTCTGCAGTACCCCGCCATTACTCTGCAGTACCCCGCCATTACTCTGCAGTGCAGTACCCCGCCATTACTCTGCAGTGCAGTACCCTGCCATTACTCTGCAGTACCCCGCCATTACTCTGCAGTACCCCGCCATTACTCTGCAGTGCAGTACCCCGCCATTACTCTGCAGTGCAGTACCCTGCCATTACTCTGCAGTACCCCCCATTACTCTGCAGTAACCCCCATTACTCTGCAGTACCCCCCAATACTCTGCAGTACCCGCCATTACTCTGCAGTACCCCCAATACTCTGCAGTACCCTGCTATTACTCTGTAGTACCCCGCCAATACCCCGCCAATACTCTGTAATACCCTGCCATAAATTGCCATACCCAGCCATACTCAGAGATACCCAGCCATACTCGGTGATACCCTGAAATACCCAGCCATAGACGCCCCCCACCCCTCACCGCCCTCCGGTGCTTCTACCAACTCGCCAGTACGATCAAAGCCAGAATCTTTTTTTTATTTTTTATTTCAGGCTTCCCAGCCTAGAGGTGAGATGTGGGGTCATATTGACCCCCCAGATTTCACTGTAAAGAGGACCTGTCACCCCATATTCCTATTACAAGGGATGTTTACATTTCTTGTAATAGGAATAAAAGTGATCAAAAATATATTTTTGGGGAAAAAAATGGCAAACTAAAATAAATAAAGTAAAATGAACAATAAAAAAATAAAATAAAAATTAAAGCGCCCATGTCCCCATGTGCTCGCATGTGCCACACATGTGAGGTATCGCCGAGAATGTTAGAGCGAGAGCAATAATTCTAGTCCTAGACCTCCTCTGCAACTCAAAACATGTAACCAGTAAAAAAAAAATTAAAGCGTCCCCTATGGGGATTTTTTAAGTAGCGACGTTTGGCGCCATTCCACGGGCATGTGCAATTTTGAAGAGTGACATGTTTGATATCTATTTACTCAGCATAACTTCATCTTTCACTTTATGCAAACATTGGGCTAACAAGTGGTTAATAATAGAGCTTGCAGTCAGTAGTGTTAGGAGATAGTGCGTGCTGTCTGCGTGCTCTGTACCCAGTACATACCGCTATAATATAGGGCAGGCCCCTACTTTCAAACATCCAGCTTACAAACATCTCCTACTTGCAAACGCAAGGAGACAGCAGCAAGTGAGATGAAAAAAGATGGACGACAAAACAAATTATACAGGGGTGATAACCCTTCCCTATGTTTTCCAAAAAGCTTAAAGATAGTTTTTTTGACTGGAGCTACACTTTAAAAATGTACCGGTTGAAAATGACAAACAGATTCAACTTAACACAACAAACCTACACAGTCCCTGTCTAGTTTGCACCGCCTGTATACTGCTGTTCTGAGTATATAGGGCCTGGGGGGCCACACGCATTTCCTTTTTTTTAATATGGGTACGGGGTTCCCCTTAATATGCGTACAAGACCCAAATAGGCTGGTAATGGGCAGGGAGGGCTACCCATGCCATGTTTCTCAATGATTTTCAACCATATTGCAGGAACCAGATATAACATTAAAACCGCAAGCAGTTTTAAATGGTGTTATTTCCGTTTAATGTCATTTTGTGCAGGGACTGTTCTAAACACGGGAAACACGTGGCACTTCACAGGCATACTACAGACACCCCCCAGGCACCATATTTAAAGGAATATTTCACTTTTTTTTTTCACTTTAATCGTCATTAAAATCAGTGCTCCCGCCAAAACGGCAGTTTTTAAAACTTTTTTTTGCAGTGACCCATGTCCCCTGAGGCAGGAGGCAGGTCCCCAAACCCTTTTTAGGACACTATCTTGCATATTAGCCGTTAAAATTAGCACTTTCCAATTCGAACGTTCGAGTCCCATAGACTTCAATGGGGTTCTAACGTTCGTACCGAACGCGGGGGTCGTTCGCAAGTTCTGGTGCGAACCGAACCGGGGGGTGTTCGGCTCATCCCTAATCAAGATGTGTTGTGGAGAAATTGAGACGAGCTTTGATGTTCTTTTTGCTCAGCAGTGGTTTTCTCCTTGGAACTCTGCCATGCAGGCCATTTTTGCCCAGTCTTTTCCTGATGGTGGAGGCATGAACGCTGACCTTAACTGAGGCAAGTGAGGCCTGCAGTTCCTTGGACGTTGTTGTGGGGTCTTTTGTGACCTCTTGGATGAGTCGTCGCTGCGCTCTTGGGGTAATTTTGGGCGGCCGGCCACTCCTGGGAAGGTTCACCACTGTTCCATGTCTTCGCCATTTGTGGATAATGGCTCTCACTGTGGTTCGCTGGATTCCCAAAGCTTTGGAAATGGCTTTATAACCCTTTCCAGACTGATAGATCTCAATTACTTTCTTTCTCAATTGTTCCTGAATTTCTTTGGGTCTCGGCATGATGTGTAGCTTTTAAGGATCTTCTGGTGGACCTTACTGTGTCAAGCAGCTCCTATTTAAGTGATGCCTTGATTGTGAACAGGTGTGGCAATAATCAGGCCTGGGTGTGGCTAGAGAAATTGAACTCAGGTGTGGACAACCACAGTTATAGTATGTTTTAACAAGGGGGGCAATCACTTTTTCACACAGGGCCATGATGGTTTGGATTTTTTTTCACCTTTAATAATAAACTTCTTCATTTACAAATTGCATTTTGTGTTTACTTGTGTTGTCCTTGACTATTGTTTAAATTGGTTTGATGTTCCGAAACACTTAAGTGTGACAAACATGCAAAGGAACAGGAAATGAGGAAGGGGGCAAACACTTTTTCACACCACTGTATACTGTGCTGGAGGCACACAACACCCACTAACTCCTGCAGATAGCTGAGAAAAGAACGCACTGTCCCTGCCTATCTAGCTCTTTCCCTGCATGCCAACACACTACACAAGGCCGCCATGCTGGCAGCCTTATATAGTGTGGGGCGTGTACTAAACCCCCTGAGCTATAATTGGCCACAGGCATCCTGCCTGTGGCCAATTATGGCTCTCCTCGCTGCCGGTACTGTGATTGGCCAAGCATGCGGGGTCACAGTGCATGCTTGGCCAATCATGAGCCAGCAATGCACTGCGATGGCGTAGTGCATTGTGGACCGTTCGTGCCACATGAATTTGGTGCGAACGGTCCACAAAGTTCTGAATTCGCCGAACAGACGAATGGCGGATGTTCGAGACGAACATGCGTTCAAAGCGAACACCGAGCTCATCCCTAGCGGTGAGATTGAATTGAGATATCTGAAATTAGGTTTGACTTGAGCTGTCGGATCAGTTATCCTGGAAAACTTATCACAGTGATGGCCCAACAGTGAGACACTAAAGGAGGGGCCGCCGAGATCTTCTTTAGTAAGGGCCTGTGTACATTTACAAGTCCCCATAAATGTCATTAGGAATTCAAAGGCAGATAGAAGGAAGCAGCTTTGCAGGAGGTCACATGTACCCATAAAAGTACTGAGATGGAAGCATCTCAAACTGATCTATACTGAGTGCTGCATTTGCCCATCTACACTAGCCCTTAGTAAAGTTGGTATTGGCATCATACATTGACCTGTGTTTTGGGGCTTCCTGGGAGCCCTGGAGGAAAAGGTATGTGCAGGTACCCCTGTGTTAATGCATAGTAAGGCTTGTCTTTAAATGCTAATTATTATTGCTTTATTATAATGGCCTTTTTTAAAATCTAGTGGCAGTACTATGCACATTATGCAGACTAATTTGCAAACATTTGTTAACCACTTCAGCCCCGGAAGGATTTACCCCCTTCCTGACCAGAGCACTTTTGCAATTCGGTACTGCGTCGCTTTAACTGACAATTGTGCGGCTGTGCGACGTGGCTCCCAAACAAAATTGACGTCCCTTTTTTTCCCACAAATAGAGCTTTCTTTTGGATGTATTTGATCACCTCTGTGGTTTTTGTTTTTTGTGCTATAAACAAAAGCATAGCAACAATTTTGGCTGCTTGCGGGCATTCTCGCGGCTTGCAAACTCTCTCAGCTGCTCTCAGTGACTTTCAGACGCTTTTGGGCATTCTCAGCGGCTTTTGGCCACTCTCTGTGGTTTTCACCCGCTCTTGCAGTCCCCGAAAGCCGCCGAAAGCGGCCGAGTACAGCCGAAAGCCACCGTGTGTGGCCAAAAGCCGCCGAGATTGGCCGAGAGCCGATGAGAATGGCAGAAAGCCGCCGAGAACAGCCGAGAGCTACCGAGCACCGCCAAGATTTTTAAATGGCAAGACTGCGATGCAAGGCTACAAATGACACTGACAAAGCTGCAATGCAAGCCTGCAAATGACACTGACAAAGCTGCAATGCAAGCCTGCAAATGACACTGACAAAGCTGCAATGCAAGCCTGCAAATGACACTGACAAAGCTGCAATGCAAGCCTGCAAATGACACTGACAAAGCTGCAATGCAAGCCTGCAAATGACACTGACAAGGCTGAAAATTACACTAACAAGGCTGCAGATGGACACTGATAAGGCTGCATTGATGGGCATTTAAATGTATGTTTTTTTTCCTTAAACCTCCCTTCTAAACTTAGGGTGCGTGTTATACGGCGATAAATACGATATATATATATATATATATATATATATATATTTATTATTATTATACAGGATTTATATAGCGCCGACAGTTTATGCAGCGCTTTACAACATTAGGGCAGACATTACAATACAATACAATACAATTCAAGACAGGGGGAATCAGAGGGCCCTGCTCGTTAGAGCTTACAATCTACATATATATATATACATATATAAATGCTGACAATCATAAGCACCCTTATCAGAACCCTCTGCCAATTTTTCTGGACAGCAAACTTTTTTTTGCAGGCGCTATAGCGTTAGAAATAGCACCTGCAAAACGCCCTAAAGAAGCTGCACCATTGTGTGTAGTGTGAAAGCCCGAGGGCTTTCACACTACAGTGGTGCGCTGGCAGGACGTCAGAAAAAAGTCCTGCCAGCAGCTTCTTTGAAATCAATGGGGCAGCGCTGTAATACCGCCGGCAAAACGCCGCTATTGCGGCGTATTGCCGGCGGTTTTAACCCTTTCGCGGCCGCTAGCGGGGGCGTAAAAGCGCCCCGCTAGCGGCCGAAATGCGCCGCAAATCAGCCGCAAATCCGGCGGTAAAACGCTGCTAAAAATAGCGGCGTTTTACCGCCCACGCTATCAGCGGTGTGGTGTGAAAGGGGTCTAAGGATCATCCTTTTCTATCAGGAAAAACAGAAGGACAGAATCGTCCCAGTGGACAGCTACAAGTAGACAGATCTAAGGTCTAACCCAGTGATTCTCAATCCCTCAAGTGCCGCGACCCCTTGATAAAATATCCCAAGTTGTAGGGACTCCTAACAGTAAAATTATTTTCGTTGCGTGGGTTGTCAGCTGTCAAGGCCAGTAATTTTTCGCCCCCTAACCCACGGACATTTAGCCATCCCTGGGTCCCTTCCACTCATACAGTATTAAAACCTCTTATGGTACATTTTAGTATGTACCACTCCCTCTTTGTTCTCCTTTCTTTCCCTTTTATCTCTCTCTATCCTAATTTCTTGGAGATTTTTCCCTCTCTTTAGTCATCTTTCTTGTTCTTTCTTTTATTCTTTCTCTCCCTTTTTCTTTGTTCCTCCCCCTCTTTTCCTCTCCCTTCCATGTATTCTCTATTTCTATTCCTTCTCTTACTCCTTGGAGGGGGTGTGGGGGGAATGGGATGAGTGGCAATGCTGGCGGGGGTGTTGGGATGAGTGGCAGTGCTGGTGGGGGGATGGGATCAGTGGCAGTGTTGGGGGGAGTTCTGATCAGCCAACTTAGGTGCTCTTGATCAAGGTCATCTGCTAATCTGAGAACTGTAGTGGGGACTTTTAATGGCAACTCTAATCTGCCCCTGTTACTCACTGTGTCTCCAGCTATGTGGTGACACCTATGCCGAAATCAGGAGATAGGGTCTCCTCTGGTTCCTCCCACTTCACTTTTCTCACCAGTCAGCTGACCTCTAGTCTCTGCCCCAAACCCAATACCGTGAACTGAATGGGCGACTGCAAAGAGGCTGAATGAGCAGCTGCGGGCTTCAGGGACAGCCCAGCTGGGCGGCCGTGAAAAGGCTGGGAGAACAGCCTAGGATTCGGTGACCCCTGGCAAAAATTGCCATTCAACCCCCAGGTTGACAGCCACTGGTCTAACCCTTCCCTTATCTATCCCCTTCTTTAAAAAAAATGCCTTTACATACATAGGTTGGACTTTATGGACTTGTATCTTTTTTTAACCTCACCTACTATGTAACTATGTAACTATGGGAACATTAAAAGCCTACCAGCTATTTTTATTTGTAAAGCAGATAAAATAAAATGGAACAAAAACAATTCCATTTTGCTTCTAAAATGTACAATATATTGCATGGACCATACAGTTAGAAGAACATTCAAGAGCACTATAGGGTGCGATAAAGAATGGACTTATATTTATTCGTAAAACATTCAGTTACTTCATAGTTGATAAAGCATAAATATGATGTAGAATTAAATATACTGTCCGTTAGTGTAACACGCTGAGTCAACATATCAGATTGATGCATTTGCAGATCTCCTGCAGGGTTATAAATTGAATCCTTCACCGAGAGGATACAATGACACTCATGTAAATGCAACCGTCCGAAAGTAATAATCTTCATGGATTTAACACAGATCTTTATTACCATTTAAGTATTACTCCAGATTATGATTTGATACAATTATGTTATTCAGAACAGACCATAAATTAACTAGACCGAAGTATAAGGAGAAGACTTCTCACCACAGAGGGAATTACAATTCAGCCATATTACAGTAGTTTACTAATAGATATTGCACCAATATATACTATTCTAATTGGTGCATGGTGAATGCAGGCTGCACAATCTACTATTGTGTTATGTGAACTGTGCTTTTGCTATTAATGATGAAATAATTCATGGTGTTGTATAAATAGCATACACATTGAGCTGAATAACAATGGCTAACTCAGCAATAATCACCAGCCCATCAGTTCTTCTTTAGGCCTCATGCACACAGGGCATTTAAAAAAAGGAGCTGCAAAGCCAGTACCAATGCCAGGAAGAAGCAACTGTAAAAAGGCGCTTTAACCCCTTGCCGTCCACGCTATAGACAAAATGCAGCCACAGCACGGACCTGAATTTCCAGGAGGCCGTCATGTAACGGCTTCCCCTTTGCACGCTCCCTGCACGAGCGGTGCGTGCTGTGATCACTGAGACTCGGGTAAGCACAGATTTGAGTAAGGGGCCGGTCCTGGCCCTTTACCACCTGATCAGCTGTTAGCCAATGACAGCTGATCACATGATGTAAACAAAAGCTTGGTAATGATTTTTTTCTCTCCTCATGTTGACAGCCGATCACCGGCTTATCTGCAAGGGACATCGGTCCCAAAGAGGAAGAGGCAATTATGCCTAATCTGTGCCCATCAGTGCCACCTGCCAGTGCCCACAGTGTCCACCAGTGCTACCAATCAATGCCCATGAGTGCCACCTATCAATGCTCATGAGTGCACCTATCAATGTCCACAAGTGGCATCTATCAGTGCCCACCAGTGGTGCCAATCAGTGCCACCTAGCAGTACTGCCTATCAGTGTAACTCATCAGTGCCCATTATTGCCACCCATCAGTGCCCATCACTGCCACCCATCAATGCCCCCTATCGGTGCCCATCAGTACCACCTCATCAGCGTACATCAATGAAGGAGAAAAATTAGTTTGCAAAATGTTAGTTAAGAAAAACTCCAAAAACTTTGACTTGATAACTTATCAATCCTATGCGGAAGGTTTTAAGTGCAAACATTTTTTTAAATAAGTATATAAAGATGAAAGGTGCTATGAAGACAGCAAATATACCTTGATATTATTCATGCAAACACCAACATGATAGTGGATACTCAAATGAATGTGAAAATTAAAAAAGGGTGAGCAGCACAAAATATAAAATTAATAATTGTAAGCGGAAAAACCCCTACATAAAGATGTAATAAACTCTAAAGAATAACTATAAAAATAATAACTATACCCGAAGGTGGAATTACACTGGGTATAAATAGCAAATATATACCAATGAGGATTCCTTAAATAATAATATAAATTATCATAATGTAATGTGAACCTACAAAAAAAACAAATGTATCATCCAATAACCAGTTAACCTAAACATTAATAAACCATCGTTATATGTGACAAAAAATTATAACATAAAATAATGGAGTGTTCATAAAGTCAATAGAGAGTCTCTATTTGCAAAGTATTCCACGGTGAGATAGTGGATAGGTATCCAAAACGAACGTGACCCGTGTATGACCTCCACCATAGATATTACTGCCGCTTACCGAAGGTGTATGGTTCCTTGTTACAGAGAACCATGCAGAGCGGATGACTGATTCCCCCAGTCCAGGGTTTTCCTAGATGGATGCGAAGGAACTCTGGAACCCGTTCGCCTCTCAATACACTCCCGCTCACAGGTTTACATAAAAAGTAATAAAACTCACAATAGTGTAAAACCCAAATAAATTTTAATCGAACGTAAGAGACAAATGCGCACTTACAGAAATGAAGATTAAAACGATCGTTAAGCAAATCGGAGCCGGCCGGTCTCGATTCGCGCCCAATACTTCCGCAAACAAACAACACGAGATGGTGGCGTCAGGACGTCGCTCCTCCTCCCTACGCGTTTTGTCACTATAGGACGTGGTAATTTATTAAATATTCTGTCTTTTTAATTTTTTTTTAACAAAAAATAAAAATCGCAGAGGTGATCAAATACTACCAAAAGAAAGCTTTATTTGTGGGAAAGAAATTATAAAAAAATTTTTGAGTACAGTGTAGCAAGTGTATTCAAAGTGCATCAGTGCTGAAAGCTGAAAATTGGCCTGGACAGAAGGAGGGTTCAAGTGCCCGGTAAGCAAGTAGTTAAGAAACATTTTGCATTGGCGTTAATGTGCATCTAGCCGCATTAGTGTTTAGCAGCACTTCTCTACCATCTTTTATTTTCCACTCCCAGATCCAATTACTACAGCTTAAAAAACACTTGATGCGGCTTAACGCTGTATATAGCGCTAACATGCGTTTAGCTGTGTCAGGCATTTTTTTTCCAGCTGTACCGCTGCTGCTCCAGAACGCACTGGCCTGTTTTTTTTATTTACATTGAGAGATCCCCATTCTGTCTCTCTGTGGAGCGATCGCGGTTTGGCTGGCAGGCGCCACATGCATCAGCTCCCCTGCCTGCTATAGCTGTTAAAGGGTTGATGTACAGCTTCGGCGATTCACGGGAAAGTGTTGACCCACTGCACTGTATTATAGAAAAGATTTACATTGGTACATGTGGTCCCTGCCAGGACTCATTTCCCCATGCTCTTTGTTTGACACCCCCTTGTCTATTTGCCTTGAAAATGGAACAAATTGATTTTCAAAATTCACCTCCTGTTGACTTCAATAATTTTTGGATGTGATCACTTGCCCTCCAACCTTCCCGACTTCCTTCACTATTCCATTCAAAACTTAAAAAAGAAGACAAGAAATACACTTTAACATTGGACTTTAATTAACATTGGGGTAAGCAAATATTGTCTAAATACCAGAGTTATAGAGAGAGGAACATACATATGTTGGGAGTGTGATCGCATCCGTCCTTTTTGGCTGCAGGTCTTCCAGGTATATACAGAGGTCTAAGATGAGCCCCTCACCCTTTCCCCTTCTATAGCTTTATTATTCATTCTCCTGGGTAGGGATGAGCCCGGTGTTCGATTTGAACATCAGCCGTTCGTCCGTTCATCGAAAACAGAACTTTGTGGGCCGTTCGCATCAAATTTGTGTGATACAAACGGCCCACAATGCACTGCGCCAGTCGCAGTGCATTGCTGGCTCATGATTGGCCAAGCATGCACTGTGACCCCGCATGCTTGGCCAATCACAGCGCCGGCAGCGAGGAGAGCCATAATTGGCCACAGGTTGGATGCCTGTGGGCAATTATAGCTCAGGGGTTTTAGTACACGCCCCACACTATATAAGGCTGCCAGCGCGACGGCCTTGTGTAGTGTGTTGTGCCGTTCATAGAGAGAAGGATAGGCAGGGACAGTGTCAGCTGTGCTTTACTTCTTTAGATACCACTGTTACAGTGAGTGTAGTGTTCAGGGAGAGAGCAGGATAGGCAGGGACAGTGTCAGCTTTGCTTTGCTTCCTAACCTAGCGCTGTTACAGTGGGTGTAGTGTGCCTCCTGCACAGCATACACCTGAATCTACCCCCTTGTTGCTGGTGTTGTGTAGTTGATTTGTGCAACACAGGCATCTGCCTAATATTCAGTCAGTGTAGTGTGCCTCCTGCACAGCATACACCTGAATCTACCCCCCTCATTGCTGGTGTTGTGTAGTTGATTTGTGCAACACAGGCATCTGCCTAATATTCAGTCAGTGTAGTGTGCCTCCTGCACAGCATACACCTGAATCTACCCCCTCGTTGCTGGTGTTATGTAGTTCATTTGTGCAACACAGGCATCTGCCTAACATTAACATAACATATTTTGGGTGCGGGGTTCCCCTTAATATCCATACAAGACCGAAAGGGGCTGGTAATGGGCTGGGGTAGGGGGGTGATGGGGTAGCCATGCCATTTTTCTCAAAGATTTTCCTCCATATTGCCAGGACAAGACATTACTTAATAATTACTTAAATAATGCTTTAATAGCCGCAAGTAGTTTTAAATGGCTTTTTTTCCTTTACAAATGTTATTTTGTGCAGGGACTGTTCCAAACATGGGAAACACATGCCACTTTACAGGCATACTTTGGACACCCCCCAGGTACGATATTTAAAGTAATATTTCTCTTTTTTTTTCACTTTATGCATCATTAAAATGACTGCTCCAGAAAAAACGTCAGTTTTTAAAACTTCTTTTTGCATTGATACATGTCCCCTGGGGCAGGTCCCGGGTCCCCAAATTCTTTTTAGGACAATAACATGCATATTGGCCGTTATAATTAGCACTTTAGATTTCGAACGTTCGCGTCCATTGTAATTAATGGGGTTCTAACATTCATGCGAGCTTTCAGTCCGTTCGCAGGTTCTAGTGCGAACCGAACCGGGGGGTGTTCGGCTCATCCCTACTCCTGGGCACAATAAAATCCCAAAAAGCCAGTCTACTTAGATTTTTTCTTTCCGCAGCTAGACAGCTAATTTCCAGACACTGACGGAGCACATCGATTCCATCCTTATCGTCATGGGTAAATAAAATCAATGATATTATGTTGATGGAGGAGCTACAGGCTAAAGAGCTTGATAAATGGGAAAAAACGTACCACCTTCTGGTATATTTGGATGCATTACTCATCTTCAGAGAAGTTGAGCGATAGGCTCACACTATAAAATATATCCAACTGTTGGAGTGCTTTATTTCTCTTCTTCGGATATCAAGAGAACTCGTGTCTACTACTAGGTCTAATTTCCTCTCTTTTTCTTCCTATCCTTTCCCCTGTTCTTATGTTTTTCTCTGCATAATTTTCCTATATCTATTCTCTCCATGAATATTACCAGACTCTCTTATCTTGGGTCATTTGCTACTGCACTGAATGTATATACATTAAGGATCCCCCTGAGGACATTGATTCTAATGCCTTGTACACACGATCGGATTGTTGGCCAACAAAATCATGGACTTTTGTCCGAAGGGTGTTGGCTCAAACTTGTCTTGCATACACACGGCCACACAAATGTTGGCCAACAATTACGAACGTAGTGTCGTCCTACATGTTTTTTCAGCTCTTTAGCGCCACCCTTTGGGCTCCTTCTGCTAATTTTGTGTTAGTTTGGTGAGTGTTAATTCACACTTTTCTTTCTCGAGTTTTTCATTTAGCGCTTCTCAGTTTCGTGCTTCTCAGTTTGTTTCTGAATGTCCGTTTGTCAACCAGAAATGTTGCGGAATCGGAGGAGATAACGTGTTATTTATTATTGGCCTTGGAGTTATTGCTTTGACATTATTTTTTTGGCTGAATAATGATTTGATTTGGTATATTTTCTATATTTTTGGATGCATAGAATGCACTTTTTGGTTAAGTTCTATTGGCAGATATCGATATTGATAATGCACAATAACCACTTCAGCCCTGGACCATTTTGCTGATCAAAGAACAGACCACTTTTTGCGATTCGGCTCTGCGTTGCTTTAACTGACAATTGCGCGGTCATGCGACGTGGTTCCCAAACAAAATTGGCGTCCTTTTTTTCCCAACAATAGAGCTTTCTTTTGGTGGTATTTGATCACCCCTGCGGTTTTTATTTTTTGCGCTATAAACAAAAATAGAGCGACAATTTTGAAAAAAATGCATTATTTTTTACTTTTTGTTATAATAAATATCCCCCAAAAATAAATAAAAAAACATTTTTTTCCCTCAGTTTAGGCCGATACATATTCTTCTACATATTTTTGGTAAAAAAATCGCAATAAGCGATTATTGATTGGTTTGTGCAAAAGTTATAGCGTTTACAAATAGGGGATAGTTTTATGGCATTTTTATTAATCATTTTTTTTTTACTAGTAATGGCGGCGATCGGTGATTTTTATTGTGACTGCGACATTATGGCGGACACATCGGACATTTTTGACACATTTTTGGGACCATTGTCATATATACAACAATCACTGCTATATAAATGCAGTGATTCCTGTGTAAATGACACTGGCAGTGAAGGGGTTAACCAGTGGGTGGCAGTGTAGGGGTTAAGTGTTCCTAGGGGTGTGTTACTAACTGTGGGGGGCTTGGGCTTTCATTTAGTGAACACTGATCTGTGCTCCAATCACATGGAGCAGAGATCAGCGTCACTAGTTGCTAGGCAGAATGGGGAAATGCTGTTTACAACGGCATTTCTCCATTCAGCCTCCCCGTGAGATGATCGCGGGTATGCCCGCGTCGATCGAGTCCGTGGGACCCGCGACCAGACTCATGGGGGTCCCGACCGGCGCACTCGCGATGGCAGGGCGGCATTAAAGATTGGACGTACCTGTACACCAATATGCCTGCCCGTGCCATTCTGTCGACGTACATCAGCGTGCGCCGGTCGGGAACCGGTTAAAAAAATGTGGAGAATAATACTTGGCTATGTGTTTTACTTCAAATGACAGTTTGGGAGTAGGCAGTTACTTTAAAAAAAAAAAATACAATGTAGAATTGACAAGGGACACCAACATAGTTGTATCTTTGATCTTAAAAACGATGGGATAATGGTGTTGTGGTAACTTGCACAAATAAAACAAAAAACATAATAATAATATTCTTGCTATCACTAGAAAATAAAAGCCATTTAAAATACGTTTGGCAAAACTCCATCAGTATCACCAGCGAAGCAACTTCATTATTATACCAATATAAAAGAAGAGAATTGTGCACTGCATTTTGAGATTTCATAACTTGCCACGTCACGAATGTTAATTCTCCATTACGGACGCTAGTTTACAAGACCGGCTGCTTCTGGCTCGTCCTTGCTTCCGAGCATGCGTGCTTGTACTTTGGACTTTTTTCCGCCAGACTTGTGTACACACGCTCGGAAAATGCGACAACACATGCTAGCTAACATTTGTTGGTGGAAAGTCAGACAACAATTGTCCGATGGAGCGTACACATGGTCGGATTGTCCGCCAACAGCCTGTCACCACACAAGTCCCGTCGGAAAGTCTGATTGTGTGTACGGGGCTTTAGGGGGAGAGGAAGTTCTGTATGCTCACATAATTTGACTGCGTTCCCCTATTCCTAATAACTGTGCCCTTATTGGTCATATTACTCTTCTAGGGGAATGATCCTCTATGATCATTATTTTGGTGCACTGTATTTACTATTCTGAGATTGGTTTTCATGTACTTTTTGACTTTAAGTGCTAAGTTCAGCTTTTTTTTTCTACATTCCAGCCCCCCTATGCACCAATATAGCATTCATGTACTCTTTTTGCAAAAATATCAAAGCTTTCCATAAAATCTACAGACACGTACCTTGCTGTCCTCCATCCATGATTCAAAGCGTATCTATTGCTTCTGTCTTATGTCCTTACAGACTGTAGGTCGTGACACAGGAAGGAGTTGACCAGCTGACCTCATTAGCACACACCCTGCATCATCCACCCTCCCACTCACAGCTCCATGTTTTTTTAAATGAAATGCAATCATTTAAAAAATGTTATTTACCAAATTTATATAATAGGAGGAAACCCTTATCAAGCCAATCACTCTGTATCCAATCAGGCAGGCCCTTGCACTACATAATTTAAGTCAGATCTAAAGGAGATTGTACAATCAGATTGTATAGTGTATGGCCACTTTTATACACCTAAAATTACTAGTTGCGCTTTCAGTGCCATTAATTGTTAACAACACATCAAACACAGAAGAAAACACACATTTTGGCATGTGAAAAAACGAATGGCAAATGCTGCAAAATGCCCAGTAAAAAAACACAACCCACAAAACGCCAACATGTTCCATAAGCCACATATATAGCACAAAAATCAGCAGGCTGCCCTATGCATGTCACAGGAAAAACGAGACACAAAGTGTTCACTCCCACTATGCTAGATGTGAATGGGACCTGAAAGTGAAATTGGTGCAATAACACAAAAACAATGAGGCTCCATTCACATCCGAGCGTTTCCTTGCATTTCAGAAATGCGCTACACCAAAACTTGCAGTAAAAAACGCACCAAGCTCCATTCTAAAAAAAGTTCTGAAGCTTTTTTGGGGTGATTGCTGTGTGTAGTGCAGCCCATTCAGGTGGATGGGCTGCTCTATAGATGAGCTGCCCCCCCCCCCCCTCGCTAAAAAAAAAAAATACATGTGGGAATGTGAGTTCCCGCTATGCAGAGATGTGATAGGGGCTTGACAGCTGAGTGTTTCTGTCCACTCCCTCCTATGTCCTTGTATAAAGATGACCATATAACCATACAATCTGATTGTGTATTTAGTGAGAAGGGTGATCCCTGATTGATTGTATTTCATTTAAAAAACGTGGAGCTGTGAGTGGGAGGGTGGAATATGCAGGATGTGTGCTAATGAGGTCAGCTGGTCAACTCCTTCCTGTGTCATGACCTACAGTCTGTAAGGACATAAAACAGAAGCAATAGATACGTTTTGAATCATGGATGGAGGACAGAAAGGTATGTGTCTCTAGATTTTATGGAAAGCTTTGATATGTTTGCAAAAAAAGTATATGAATGCTATTTGGTGCATAAGGGGACTGGAATTTTGAAAAAAAAAATGGGAACTTAGCCTTTAAACACTTGGATTGTCTTTGTAATTCATTGAAGTTTGTTAATAAAATATATTCAACCATAAATACCAGAGTTATATGAATTCTTCCGTGAATCTTGGTAAGCTTTGTAGATTTTTTATATATCTGTACAGTAATCCATTGTAAAACTTTGCCTCTATGCAGGAGCTTCCTGTAATAAAGATCACTCACTGCTGCTCTCTCTCTCCGTGTGCAGGGTGTCTGGTCTAGTACCTGCCCCCCTCCTGTAGTTTTCTGTAAACAGCCTATAGTGGGGGGGCATCACTATCAATACTGAGTCGGCCCGCCCTTTGCAGCTATAACATCTTCAACTCTTCTGGGAAGGCTGTCCATAAGGTTTAGGAGGGTGTCTATGGGAATCCTTGACCATTCTTCCAGAAGTGCATTTGTGAGGTTAGGCCCTGATGTTAGACAAGAAGGCCTGGCTCTTAGTCTCCATTCTGATTCATCCCAAAGGTGTTCTATCTGTGCAAGCCAGTCAAGTTCCTCCACCCCAAACTTTCTCATCAATGTTGTTATGGACCTTGCTTTGTGCACTAGTGCGCAGTCATGTTGGAACATCCCCACAAAGTTGGGAGCATGAAATTGCCCAATATGTCTTGGTCTGATGGCGCTCTAAGCCCTTGTACACACGGTCGGAGAATCCGTCGGAATGTGTCCTATCGGACCTTGTTGTCGGATAATCTGACTGTGTGTGGTATGCATCGGACTAATTCCATCGGAATATCCGTCGGACCCAATTCTCCAACTTGTTGGAAATATTTTCCGACCAACTGGTTCGATTGGACATACTCCGATCATGTGTAGAGAATTTTGATCGGACCAAGTGCCACGCATGCTCAGATCAAATTCCTACATCAAAGCTATTGGCTACTAGCGTGAACGTAGCCCCATCGTAACGAAATTACGTCATCACGTTCTGAATGATCGGATTTTTCGACAACTTAGTCCGACCGTGTGTATGCAACAGTTTCGGAAAAGATCCGAAGGACAAAATCCGACGGATTTGGTTGTTGAAATCTCCGACCGTGTGTATAGGGGCTAAGAGTTCCCTTCACTGGAACTAAAGGGCCAAGCCCAACCCCTGAAAAACAACCCCACACCATAATCCCCCCTCCACCAAATGATTTGGACCAGGGCACAAAGCAAGGTCCATAAAGACATGGATGAGTGAGTTTGGGATGGAGGAATTTGACTGGCCTGCACCTCAACCTGATAGAACACCTTTGGGATGAATTAGAGCAGAGACTGCAAACCAGGCCTTCTGCTCCAACATCAGTACCTGACCTCACAAATTCTCTTCTGGAAGAATGGTCAAACAATCCCATAGACACACTCATAAATCTTGTGGACAGCCTTCCCAGAACAGTTGAAGCTGTTATAGCTGCAAAGTGTGGGCCAATTCAATATTGAACCCTACAGACTTATGCCCTGTACACACAGTCGGACATTCCGATGACAACATACACATGGTCGCACAAAGTTGTTCGGAAAATCCGATCCTTCCGAACGAGGTGACATAAAACATGTACGTCGGGACTATAAACGGGCCAGTAGCCAATAGCTTTCGTCTCTTAATTTATTCTGAGCATGCGTGGCACTTTCTCCGTCAGAATTGTGTACACACAATCGGAATTTATACGATCGGATTTTGTTGTTGGAAAATTTTAGGTCCAGCTCTCAAGCTTTGTGTGTCGGAAATTCAGACGGAAAAAGTCAGATGGAGCCACACAGGATCGGATTTTCCGACAACACGATCCGATCGCACATTTTCCATCGGAAATTCCGACCGTGTGTACAAAGGCATAAGACTGGGATGTCATTAAAGTTTATGTGTGTGTTTAAGGTATATATATACATATATAAATGCTGACAATCATAAGCACCCCAACTCAATGTTGAACCCTCCAGACCAAGACTAGGATGTCATTAAAGTTAATTTGCGTGTAAAGGCAGGTGTCCCAATACTTTTAACAATATAGTGTATATTATTTAAAAAAAAATCGTAAGTGTTGATTATTATAAATGTATTACAAGCACTTTTTTTCCCTCATTGAGGGTCAAGTTTCATTAAGTGCTCTTAAGTTTTTACATACAGTAGATAATTGAATAGAATTAATACTTATTTCACATAAGCCTGTCAGGTTTATTGTTCTTTTATTAAAAAAAAAAATGAAGTAAAGCATCAAAGGATGAAAGCCTTACAAATTACTGGAAAAATTACTGCAAACAACCAAACACATAATGAACACATGCTAAGCAAAAATATCAAATCAGTTGTAGAAAAAACAAAAGGAGAAGCAATAAAATGTTACAAAATAAATAAAACATAAATTCAGAAAAGACCTAATAATAACAAAGACATAAAAGAAAAATGAAAAAGAAAATGTGCTACAAATCCTCCTGGAATTTTTGAGCACATTTAAAACCAGGACAATCATAATAAAATAAAATATTACTGAAGAGTAGTAGTAAAATTATTATTATTATTATAGCAAAATGTAGAACAGCTGTAAAAATAAGTACCAGTAAGAAAATATTGAACAAATTAAATTAAAGCGGGAATTAAAAAGTACAAATCCATTATGAACATGAAACAGAAAACAAATCTAATATAGAATCTGTATAGCCAAAGAAGTACAGACAGGCACGATCCTTATTGCTATTAATTATCTATACAGAAGTATTATCTCCTGTGGTCTTGTACAAAGTTAGTATTGTAAATTCATTCCTTTCCTGACTCCTGGACACCTACAATGCCTTGAAAAAGTATTCATACTACTTGACATTTTCCACATTTTGTCATGTTACAACCAAAAATGTAAATATGTATTTTATTGGAATTTTATGTGATAGACCTACACAAAGAGGCACATAATTGTGAAGTGGAAGGAAAATTATAAATAGTTTTACAATTTTTTTACAAATTAAATTTTTGACAAATGAATATGTGAAAAGTGTGGCGTGTATTTCTATTCAGCCCCCTTTACTCTGATACCCCTAACTATAATCTAGTGGAACCAATTACCTTCAGAAGTCACTCTAGTTGGTAAATAGAATCCACTTGTGTGTAATTTAATCTCAGTATAAATACAGCTGTTCTGCGAAGCCCTCAGAGGTTTGTTAGAGAACCTTACTGAACAAACAGAATCATGAAGGCCAAGCAACACACCAGACAGGTCAGGGATAAAGTTGCGGAGAAGCTTAAAGCAGGGTTAAGTTATAAAAAATATCCCAAGCCTTGAACATCTTACCGGGCACTGTTGAATCCATCACCCGAAAAGGGAAAGAGTATGGCACAACTGCAAACCTACCAAGACATGGCCGTCCACCTAAACTGACAGGTTGAGCAAGGAGAGCATTCATCAGAGAAGCAGCCAAGAGTCCCATGGTAACTCTAGAGGAGCTGCAGAGATCCACAGCTCAGGTGGGAAAATCTGTCCGCAGGACAACTATTAGCCCTTGTACCCACGGTCGGAGAATCCGACAACTAAATCCGTCGGAGTAATTCCGAAGGATTAATTCCGGAAGAGGTCCGGAAGTGATGTTGCATACACACGGTCGGACTAAGTTGTCGGACTACGTTCACGCTAGTAGCCAATAGCTTTGGTCTAGGAATTTGATCTGAGCATGCGTGGCACTTTGTCCGTCAGAGTAGGCTACACATGATCGGAGTATGTCCGATAGGAGCATTTTGTCAGAAAATTTTACCGACAAGTTGGAAAAGTTGGTCCGTCGGATATTCCGACGGAAACAGTCCGATGGAGACCACACACAGTCGGAATATCCGACAAAACGGTCCCATAGGAAACATTCCGTCGGAATCTCCGACTGTGTGTACAAGGGCTTAGTCATGTACTCCACAAATCTGACCTTTATGGAAGAGTGGTAAAAAGAAAGTCATTGTTGAAAGAAATCCATAAGAAGTCCCTTTTGCAGTTTACGAGAAGCCATGTGGGTGACACAGCAACCATGTGGAAGAAGGTGCTCTGATCAGATGAGACAAAAATTTTACTTTTTGGCCTAAAAGCAAAACGCTGTGTGTGGGGGAAAACTAACACTGTACATCACCCTGAACACACCATCCCCACCGTGAAACTTGGTGGTGGCAGCATCATGTTGTGGGTATGCTTTTCTTCAGCAGGGACAGGAAAGCTGGTCAGAGTTGATGGGAATACAGGGCAATCTTAGAAGAAAACCCTTTCAGAGTCTGCAAAAGACTTGAGACTGAGGTGGAGGTTCACCTTCCAGCAGGACAACGACCCTAAACATACAGCCAGAGCTACAATGGAATGGTTTAGATCAAAGCATATTCATGTGTTAGAATGGCCCAGTCAAGGCCCAGACCTAAATCCAATTGAGAATCTGTGGCAAGACTTAAAAATTGCTGTTCACAGAAAATCTCCATCCAATCTGACAGAGCTTGAGCTATTTGCCAAAGAAGAATGGGCAAAGATGTCACCCTCTAGATGTGCAAATCTGGTAGAGACATCCCCAAAAAGACTTGCAGCTTTAATTGCAGTGAAAGGTGGTTCTAAAAAGTATTGACTCAGGGGGGCGCCATACAAATGCACCCCACACTTTTCACATATTTATTTGTAAAAAAAAGTTGAAAACCATTTATCATTTTCCTTCCACTTCACAATTAAGTGTCACTTTGTGTTGGTCTATCACATAAAATCCCAATAAAATACATTTACATTTTTGGTTATAACATAACAAAATGTGGAAAATTTCAAGGGGTATGAATACTTTTTCAAGGCACTGTATGTCTGAGGTTTCAAAGAGAGAGCATTGCTTGAAAGGAAGTATCTACTTTATTATGGTGTTCGGTGAAAAAAATAAAAGATCAAAACGTTGAGGTTTAGCTGTGGGACCATTAACCAATTTTTTTAGTCAATCTCTTCTAACAGGAGAAGATCCTGATGACTGGCGGACAGTTAATATTGTACCTCACCTTTAAATAGATAGTAAGGGAGAAGCTGGCCAGTGAATTTATCATATGTGGTATTATAAGTATTAAAATCTCTTCTAAAGGAAACATCAACGATTATTTAAAACAAACAACTTGTTCGGCACCATTTATCATATTTGATGGCAGTCCCCCAAAGTATCCAAACTCTGAATAAGAGTCTCCATCTTATTCGATCGGTGATGGATATAAACATCTCTAGATCTTTAGAAATTGCCCCATTTCAGAAATTGACTCCTGATATCCCAAAAAGAGACAAATAGTTAATTTCCTATATGATTGTGGCATCTAGAATAACCATTGCCAAGTGTTGGAGACAGTCTATGGTGACAATTTATCAATCACATCACAAATCTCAAACACAAGCTTAATTGGATTTTGGTCAATGACAAACCCTTCTGTATCCGCCAAAACAAGGAGACTAATGCCGCGTACACACGATCAAACAACCGGGTGGAAAAGTCCGGCAAACTCAAGTCAGCCAGACAATCCCCCCGTGTGTAGCCTCCGGCGGACTTTTTTTACCCAAAAGTACGGCGGACTTAGAAAGTATTTTTGCACTCCAATCTTCCCGCCGGACTTGCATTTCGGCGGACAATCCGGCCGTGTGTATGCCAGTCTTCCGTACTTTTGAAATGAACGGACTTTTCCCGCCCGGAGAAAAGTCCGCTCATTTTGAGCACGTCTCCAGGTAGGCGGGGCCCGCGAAGGATGCGTCGCTGGCCCCGCCACCTGGTATGGACTTAAAGGGGAACCCCAACGCCGAAAAAATCGGCGTGGGGGTCCCCCCAGGTCCACATCAGACCCTTGTCCGAGCACGCTACCCGGCCGGCCAGGAAAGGGGGGGACGAGCGAGCGGCCCCCCTCCTGAGCCGTACCAGGCCGCGTGCCCTCAACATGGGGGGTGCCCCAAAGCACCTTGCCCCCATGTTGATGAGGACAAGGGCCTCTTCCCGACAACCCTGGCCGTTGGTTGTCGGGGTCTGCGGGTGGGGGGCTTATGGGAATCCGGGAGCCCCCTTTAATAAGGGGGCACCCGGATACCGGCCCCCCACCCTATGTGAATGAGTATGGGGTACAATGTACCCCTATCCATTCACCTGTAAAAAAAAGTAAAAAAAAACACAACACACAAGGGTTAAAATAATTTATTGCACAGCTCCGGGGGTCTTCCGTCTTCGGGGGTCTTCTCGCCGGACTCCTCCGCTATCTTCTGCTAGCTCTTTTACTAGCGGAGGAGCCCAGCTTTCTTCTTCGCCGCCGCCCTCTTCTTCCGACTTCGGGGGTCTTGTCCCCCTCTTCGGTTCTTCTTGCCGGGCCACCGTGCCTTCTTCTGATGTCCCCGCCCATTATGGTGTCACAGTCCCAGAGGATGCTGGGACTGTGACATCTTAATAGGCGGGGACATCATCCGGTGATGTCCCTATATAAGTCGCCGCGCGTCGCATCGGTGCCATTGTGAGCGGAGGATGCGATGAGGCAACATCTCCAGAAGAGAAGAAGAGAAGAACAGAAGGCGGCGGCGGCGGCGACAGAAGACCGGGCCACCGCTAGTAAAAGAGCTGAAAGAAGAAGCGGTGGCCTGGCAAGAAGAACCGAAGAGGGGGACAAGACCCCCGAAGTCGGAAGAAGAGGGCGGAGGCGACGAAGAAGAAAGCCAGGCTCCTCCGCTAGCAAAAGAGCTAGCAGAAAATAGCGGAGTAGTCCGGCGAGAAGACCCCCGAAGACGGAAGACCCCCGGAGCTGTGCAATAAACTATTTTAACCCTGTGTTGTGTTTTTTTTTGTACATTTTTTTTCACAGATGAATGGGTAGGGGTACATTGTACCCCATACTCATTCACATAGGGTGGGGGGGCCGGTATCCGGGGGCCCCCTTATTAAAGGGGGCTCCCGGATTCTGATAAGCCCCCCTCCCGCAGACCCCGACAACCAACGGCCAGGGTTGTTGGGAAGAGGTCCTTGTCCTCATCAACATGGAGACAAGGTGATTTGGGGTGGGGGGGCCTGGTACGGCTCAGGGGGGGGGGGGGGGGCGCTCGCTCGTCCCCCCTTTCCTGGCCGGCCGGGTAGCGTGCTCGGACAAGGGGCTGATGTGGACCTGGGGGCGACCCCCACGGCGATTTTTTTCGCCGTTGGGGTTCCCCTTTAAGTCCATACCAGGTGGCGGGGCCAGCGACGTCTCCTTCGCGGGCCCCGCCTACCTGGAGACGCGCTCAAAATGAGCGGACTTTCCTCCGCGTGTGTGGGCAAGTCCGTTCATTTCAAAAGTACGGCGGATAGTCCGGCGGACTTAGTACGCCGTATTAGTCCACTGAAAAAGTGCCGTGTGTGGGCAAGTAGCCCGTTCGGAAAGTCCGGCGGGAAGTCCGCCGGAACTAAGTCCGCCGGATAGTCCGCTACGTGTGTACGCGGCATAAGTTTGAGAAGACATGGGATCTGTGAATTTTATATACACTCACCGACTACTTTATTCGGTACAACTGTTCAATTGCTACAAATTGCTAATCAGCCAATCACATGACAGCAACTCAATGCATTTAGGCATCTACACATGCTCAAACCGAGCTTCAGAATGGGAAAGAAAGGGGATTTAATTGACTTTGAATGTGGCGTGGTTGTTGGTGCCAGATGGCTGGTCTGAGTATTTCAAAAACTGCTGAACTACTGGGATTTTCACGCACAACCATCTTTCTGGACTGAGAAAAAGAAAATAGCGGCAGTTGTGGGGAGGAAAATGCCTTGTTGATGTCTGAGGTCAGAGGAGAATGGACAAACTGGTTTGAGATGATAGAAAGGTAACAGTAACTCAAATACCCTCTCGTTGCAACCAAGGTATGCAGAATGCCATCTCTGAATGTACAACACATCGAACCTTGAAGCAAATGAGCTAAAGCAGCATAAGACCACACCGGGTGCCACTCTTGTCAGCTAAGAACTGGAAACTGAGGCGACAATTCACACAGGCTCACCAAAATTGGACAATAGAACAGAACGTTACCTGGGCAGATGAGTCTGGATTTCAGCTGCGACATTCAGATGGTAGGGCCAGAATTTGGTGTAAACAACATGAAAGCATGGAGCCATAGTGGTGGTGGTGGCATAATGGCGTGGGGGATATTTTCTTGCCACACTTTGGGCCTCTTAGTACCAATTGAGCATATTTTAAATGCCTGAGTATTGTTGCTGACCATGTCATCCCTTTATGACTACAGTGTCCCCATCTTCTGTGTACCCATCTTCTGATGGCTCCTTCCAGCAGGATAATGCACCAAAGCTCCAGTCATCTCACCGCTGGTTTCTTGAACATGACAATGAGGTCACTGTACTCCAATGGCCTTCACAGTTACCAGATCACAATCCAATAGAGCACCTTTGGCATGCGGTGGAACAGGAGATTGGCATCATGGATGTGCAGCCGACAAATCTGCAGCAACTGCGTGATTTTATCATGTCACTATGGACCAAAATCTCTGAGGAATGTTCCCAACACCCTTTTGAATCTATGCCATGAAGTATTAAAACAGTTCTGAAGGCAAAATGGGGTCCAACCTGGTATTAGCAAGGTGTATCTAATAAAGTGGCCGGTGAGGAATGCCCTCTCTACCGGTGCTGGCACTTTCTTTTCTTTTCTTTTTAGGCTCTTTTTTATCTCAGACAATCCAATGAGGTTTTAATCATTTGAGATTTTATGATTGTTTGCATTTACCTGGAACCTTTTATGGATGTAAATTGTCCACAAACTTCGAGGGTTGGCTTGAAATTGATGTAGAACAGGATTCTATGTAGACCAAGAGTGTTCACTGTTGAGGTATGTCCCTCTGTGCCCACTGTGGATGATAAACACAGTTTTCTGGGGGGTTTTTTTTCGATGTCAGAGAGATCCTGTTGTGTATTTAACTTTGGCTCACTCTCAAAGAAAATGAAAAATTCAATAAAAAAATATTGAAAGATAAAAACACACAATGGATCCAAAGCAGCATGGCTTTACTAAACGCAGATTATGTCAGACTAATTTGACTGAATTCAAAATAATTGGGAGCGCTTATTGAAAAGTGCGTGTACATAAATGTGAACTCATAATTTATCAGCTATGAATGATAAAATGCAAATAATGACAATGACCAATCTAGGTGCAATCACGTGCCATAAAGTACCATAAGTAACTAAAAAATTAAATATGAATGAATATGTTATACAATTTTGTGCAAATATGAAAGCAAGTCTTATAGTCTGTCCATATAAAGGTCACAGACCAATACCCTTCTTCTGGTGGGTAGTGTCTCTAATGCCACGTACACGCGATCAGACTATCCGGTGGACTTAGTCCGGCAGACAATCCAGCGAACTTCCCCTTAAAAGCCATACCAAGCGACGGGGCTAAGGTGTTAATCTCGCCGATGGAAGCAGCAACATTGACTTCCTTCCCTAGTCCTATCGTACCTGAAGTCACGTTCAAAATTAACGGACTTTAGCCCGTGTGTGGGCAAGTCTGTTCATTTGGAAAGTCCGGTGGACTACCACACAGACGAGCGGATTGTCCGCAGGAAAGCCGAGTCCGGTGGACAATTTTGAGTCAAGTCTTCTTTCAAAGTCCGCTGGACTTTTGGGAAGAAAAAGTCCACCGGAGCCCACACACGGTCGAATTGTCCGCCAGATAGTCCGATTGTGTGTACGCGGCATAAAGCTCCACTGCCTTTTTTTTGCACCTAGTGACATCATCAGGAAGTAGCCTCTCACAAACATGTAAAGCGGGACATCCGGACTCTTCATGCAGTCTTTATAGCGTCACTTCTGATATGCCACTTGCGGAATTTGAAGTGCATGCCAGTTCTGTGAGCTAGTGGAGTGGGGGCGCTGCTATTCACATACTCAGGCTGTGTAATCTGGTGCCGGTTTGTGGGCAGGTTTGAATGTAATCACAATCCGTATGGTTTTTACCAGTGTTTTAATGGAATGAAGATACTGCACTATAGGCCATTTTCTTTTCTTTTGGTTCTCTGGAATGTGGTGGCTCTGTGGAGGAATTAACTGCACAAAGGGGAAGCAGTGTGATATAATACCATCTGACACAAGAATTAAAGCGCACCTTGTGGAAAACATCCAAAATGCATATTGACCTTCTTTATGTAAATAAAAGGTTCCATCTTGGTGACATCCTCAGGAAGTTGGGTGTCCCTATAGGATTTTTCTCGATGCTACAGTCTACTATTGCACATTATATTTGGAGGGGACGTTGTACTAGAATAGCTCATAATACCCATATACCGTCCCAAAAAACTGGCCTTACCAAATTTCAAACTATACTACCAAACGATTGTATTGACACGTATGGCAGATTGGAAATATGCTAGAAAGACTAGACTTTGGGCTGAACTTGAAACAGCACTGGCAGACACTGACTTATGGATAGTACCATCAGGGCCGCTGATAGAAGCCTACCTGACGGGGGGCCCCCTTCAGCTCCACCCCTAGCCGCACCCCCGGCACCTCCCCAGACCCTGCCTTGAAACAGTGTCAATATGGCCAATGCCATATTGTGCTGCAGACAGTGCGACCCATGCTGCCAATGGCATAATGGCATTGGCAGCATGGGTGGCACTGTCTCTGCAGGCAGCACATGTGTTATGGCATTAGCGTCATAGGTGGCACTGTCTGCAGCACATTATGGCATTGGCGGAATGGGTGGCACAGTCTCTGCAGGCAGAACATGCATTATGGGCCATAACGCATGTGATACCTGCAGACAGAGCCGCCCATGCTGCCAATGCCATATTGTGCTGCAGACAGTGCCACCCATGCCGAAAATGCCATAATGTATAGATGCTGCTGTAGTAGTAGATCTTGAATCCCCCCCCCCTCAAGCAAGCACACACCCGTGTAATTGTTAGCCGGGCCCAAGCAGTCATTTCTTCCCCCGATCCTGCTGCTGCCTGGACTGGAGTGTCCACAAACTATTACAGTCAGATCTGCCAGCTGCTTCTTTTTTGTCCTCTTTTTTTGTCCTCTGCCACTGCTGCTCACCTCACTGCTAATTCTCTCACGCAGAGAGAGAGGAATCACTCCGCGGCACCAGGGGGACAGCACTATGGAAGATGCGCTGGCCATGACTTGAGGCAGCATGAGAAGCGGGCGTGGTAGAGACATTCTTCCACGAAAGAGTCCCTTCCCTGCTGCCACCTAGTCTTCAGAAAGCTGGCAAAAAAAAACGTAAAAAGTAAACGGGGGGGGGGGGGTTGGGCGGTTATGTGTACTCTGATAGGCCATGGCTGGAGGATAGTTCTTTTTTTTAACATTGATTACTTAACTGTTCAGTGGCCCTCAGTACCATGGATATCATGACTATTGACTATTGAGATGGTTAGCATCCAGAATATCTCCACTGACTAGATCTACCTTGGCACTATGAGACTTACACACCCGATATTGCTGTGAATACAACTCCCTAATAATTCCCTTGCTGAGACATGGCTACTTTATGCCAGGAGTTTTGGATAAAGGTTTTGAATCATGATTCCCAAAGTCTATACCACATCAAGTACTAAAGGATTCAAAGATTAAAGCATTAAAGTCCATGTGGGAGGTAGATGAGCAAACATTTATGAATCACTGGAGATATGCATAGTTGTCTCAATTTATTCAGAGTCTTCAGCAACCCATTCGCTTGCTAAAAGAACTGAACCCTATCAAAACAATTATGCAATATAAGGACCCAACAAAACATTGTATTTCACTTTTTTATAAAGCTCTGATGACTCTGCAAAACCCGGGTTACCCAGATTATATAGGCCACTGGGAAATAGACTTACAAATTACATTTACAGATAAACAAAAAGATAAGGTTATACAACTCTCTTATATGTCCGTTACTTTGCATAGAATGATGGAGCTAAATTTTAAACTTCTTACTCAATGGCATTATACACCAGTAAAACTGCATGCAATCTCCATGTCAATTCACCCCTGTGCTGGAGAGAATGTGGAGACTGAGCTACAACATGTGCATAGATGGTGGTCTTGCCCTAAGATCAGCCTGTTTTGGGAGGAAGTTGCGACGTTGATCTCTTTGATACAGGGGCGAGTAATTGAACCTGAACCAATATCTTTTCTATTTCATGAGTCAGAATATGACTTATTACTTAATATTGATTCATTATTTATTTATTTTTTGTTTTGTTTTTTAAACTCTCCTGACAGTTTTATTTATATATTTGTCGTAGGTCCTTCCCATTTCCTATTTCCTTTTTATTTTATGTCTCATCCCCCCCCCCCCCCCCCCCACTCCCATCTCCATAGAACCTTTTCTGTTGCACCCGCCCTCCTCCCTTTATTTTTCCATTGGAGTGGAGAGGATTGGAAATTATATGGTATGTGTTTTAAGTCAATGTACCGTAAGTCATACTTATGATTAGAATATGTTGAAATGTAAAAAAAAAAAAAAAAACATGATCAAGAAGCAGCTTCAACATATTTCATCAGAGGCTGCCTCCTGATAATGTCACTCTGAAGAAATGTGTAGACCCAGTCTTGATAATGTGATTTCTGGTACCTCAAAATTTCTGTTAAAGTAGAACTAAAGGCAAAAAAAGTTTTGTCTTTAGTTCTCCTTAACAGACATTTTCTCCATGCAACACAACACAATACATTTCCTGTCTCCTGGCTTTTCGTCACACAACCTTGTGTGCTCTTTCAACCAGACAAACCCTTTCCAGCCTTACCCATACTGCTAAACTGGTTCTTTCAGCTATGCCTTCAGTTTGACCAGTTTTATGTCTATTCAGGCACAGACGGGCCTGGACACACCTTCCTCGTATGACTGTCTCACATGTGTCCCAAAAGCGCTGCCCTATAGTAGACCTCTGAGCTCAGCTACTTTCATTTCTGGGTCAGATATGGCTTTCCTTAATTAAGCTCAGTTGTTTGTTCAGGCACATCCTTTCCTTGCAAGCACTTTGCACCAATAAAACAATGTTTGCCTTGCAAATCTAGTGCTATGAGCTGCTGATTTTAACTGGTTCTTTCCTTAACAGTATAGAGGCACAGGCCCCCTTGAGGCTGGAAACTCAACTTCCTGGGGAAGACAATATCCAGGGCTCCAGGCTATTTATCAACTCCCCATGGCACCATCTGGGCACAACTCTCCAGGGATTGGATAGGCCCTGATCAATATTCAGGCTGGTTATATGAATTCTCTCTCTCTAACCTCTAGATATTTATTCCAGTGGAAAGGGGAATCAATTAAACTCCTAGCCTATGAAACCCTGAACAGACCAGACAAAACAATCACTGCTCCCTTGATTAAAGGATAAGTGTGTTACATACTTGACAGGAGGCTGAGGTGGCGTGCGGGCTCCCCTTGCAGGTAAGTGCAAAAGTACCGCTGAAGGTGGTGACACCTTCAAGATGCATGGGTTGCCTGAAGGTGAAGCTGCCAGATGGTTCCAGATTTGCGGACACTTAAGAGCAGAGAAGTAGTCACAGCAGACGACTCTCTGGAGGTGCTGGAAGATCTTGACAGATGGGTAAAGCAGGAAGCAAGGTCAGAAGCCAGGCTGAGGGTCAAACACAAGAAGCCAATCAGTAACAAGGCAGAGACAGGTCTGTGGCGCAAGCTGGGTTTAGAGCTAGGAGAGAAGCCAGAGCAGGTCAGTAACGTGTAATCAAGCAGAAGCACAAGGCACAGGAACACAGGATACAGGAGCTGCTGTCCTTTCATAGTCCAGTGGACACGGGCAATTAGCATGTACGCAGATTCGCCTTTGGGTGCTATTTGCTAATTCGCATGAGTGAATCAGCACAGCCATATTGGATATTGGCATACTTCCCAGATCTTCTTGGAATTCTTCACTGACAGAGTCAGAAACAAAATTTACTAGGTGGGTGCTACACAAACATTACCACGCATGTGTTCCTTACACTAGTCATAGATTTACAGTGCCTTGCGAAAATATTCGGCCCCCTTGAACTTTTCAACCTTTTGCCACATTTCAGGCTTCAAACATAAAGATATAAAAATTTTATTTTTTGTGAAGAATCACCAACAAGTGGGACACAATTGTGAAGTGGAACGAAATCTATTGGATTTTTGAAACTTTTTTAACTAATAAAAAAATGAAAAGTGGGGCGTGCAAAATTATTCGGCCCCCTTGCGTTAATACTTTGTAGAGCCACCTTTTGCTGCGATTATAGCTGCAAGTCGCTTGGGGTATGTCTCTATCAGCTTTGCACATCGAGAGACTGAAATTCTTGCCCATTCTTCCTTGCAAAACAGCTCGAGCTCAGTGAGGTTGGATGGAGAGCGTTTGTGAACAGCAGTCTTCAGCTCTTTCCACAGATTCTCGATTGGATTCAGGTCTGGACTTTGACTTGGCCATTCTAACACCTGGATACGTTTATTTGTAAACCATTCCTTTGTAGATTTTGCTGTATGTTTGGAATCATTGTCTTGTTGGAAGATAAATCTCCGTCCCAGTTTCAGGTCTTTTGCAGACTCCAACAGGTTTTCATCCAGAATGGTCCTGTATTTGGCTGCATCCATCTTCCCCTCAATTTTAACCATCTTCCCTGTCCCTGCTGAAGAAAAGCAGGCCCAAACCATGATGCTGCCACCACCATGTTTGACAGTGGGGATGGTGTGTTGAGGATGATGAGCTGTGTTGCTTTTACGCCAAACATATCGTTTTGCATTGTGGGCAAAAAGTTGGATTTTGGTTTCATGTGACCAGAGCACCTTCTTCCACATGTTTGGTGTGTCTCCCAGGTGGCTTGTGGCAAACTTTAGACGAGACTTTTTATGGATATCTTTGAGAAATGGCTTTCTTCTTGCCACTCTTCCATAAAGGCCAGATTTGTGCAGTGTACGACTGATTGTTGTCCTATGGACAGACTCTCCCACCTCAGCTGTAGTTCTCTGCAGTTCATCCAGAGTGATCATGGGCCTCTTGGCTGCATCTCTGATCAGTCTTCTCCTTGTCTGAGCTGAACGTTTAGAGGGACGGCCAGGTCTTGGTAGATTTGCAGTGGTCTGATACTCCTTCCATTTCAAAATGATCGCTTGCACAGTTCTCCTTGGGATGTTTAAAGCTTGGGAAATCTTTTTGTATCCAAATCTGGCTTTAAACTTCTCCACAACAGTATTACGGACCTGCCTGGTGTGTTCCTTGGTCTTCATGATGCTCTCTGCGCTTTCAACAGAACCCTGAGACTATCACAGTGCAGGTGTATTTATACAGAGACTTGGTTACACACAGGTGGATTCTATTTATCACCATCAGTCATTTAGGACAACATTGGATCATTCAGAGATCCCCGCTGAACTTCTGGAGTGAGTTTGCTGCACTGAAACTAAAGGGGCCGAATAATTTTGCACGCACCACTTTTCAGTTTTTTATTTGCTAAAAAAGTTAAAATTATCCAATAGATTTCGTTCCACTTCACAATTGTGTCCCACTTGTTGGTGATTCTTCACAAAAAATTTAAATTTTATATCTTTATGTTTGAAGCCTGAAATGTGGCAAAAGGTTGAAAAGTTCAAGGGGGCCGAATACTTTCGCAAGGCACTGTATGTCCATGGATAGCAGTAGACACTATTGTTCTTAGGGATATAGTCTAGAAATCATGTTGTAATTCTCAACAAAATAAAACACGGAGACATGGATGCATAGGTGAGCTTGCTTTGAATATTAAAAATGGATCAAATAGCATTTTCAATTTGTAGTGCTCAGACAGATTTAAATCAGAACTTTAACCGTAACAGTGAATTGGATGTGACCTGGCACGCTCACGTGAGCGCACATGGCGTGCCTCCATCCCTAAATTGATTTGTAGAAAGGAGAGATAATTAGGACTTTACGTGAGGCCCGCCATGTCAAAATGGAGACAAAATCAATATATGAATGAAATTACAATACATGATTTCTTGTTGCAAACTAAACATTCATTCCAGATTATTAGGAAAACATTGTATCAAATATATACAATATGCTGCTCATAGCATGCAATATAATTGATAAATAGATGTGAAAAATATACATGAAGGGATAAAAGTACATAATGAGACTAGGTATCTTTTGACATCTAGTAGCACTTCAGCCATTCATCAGAAGTGTGATGATATAATATACTAGAAAGGAAGATAAATATTGGTTGTTAAAGATGTCCTCTAGTAAAGGGGGAATAAAGGGGTATATATATTTTTCCACAAATGGGAACAAAAGTGGATAACTTACTGCACGGCATCAAGGCTGGGCCCGATGCCTGCACAGGAGAGTCGGGATACCGAGTGTAGTGGCTCCCCCGGGGTTGAGGCGGAGAGACCGCCCAAGAACCGAGGAGAGTACCCAAGGGACGACAGGGTGGTCATAGCATGATCCAGTGTGGTGTGTGTGCAATAACGTGCATAGTGTCCTGTAGGGAATATGTGATAAATAATAAATTGGTCAGTGGAGATGTGGAAATGTGAAGAGGACTACATATGGGCGTGCATGTATAATTAAACCCAAATCCTCATTGGAAACCAGTGGCAGCTGGTGATCCTTTTTTTGGGGGGGGGCATCGCCTAATCGATTGCCTGCCCACTCGATCGCCACTTCGCTCATCTGTCGCCCTCCAGGCCGCCAGCCAGTCCTGCACTTACCCCATCCGGGTTGCGGCTTCCCCCTGCATCTCCTCCTGAGTCCCTGAGCCCACCCTTTTTGAAGCCAATTAGAGCCTCAGGCTCTAATCACATGCTTAAAAAATAAAAATCTTATTTAAATCCATGCGTCCAGCACCCTGCATGGAGATTAGGGGCTGGGTGCATGGATTAAGGGGACAGCGCCCCTGCGCCCCTTATGGACGGGTCACGTCTGTTAGAAACTCTCCCCCTCTCTTCTGTCTCAAAATCTATATTTCACTTTCTTTAATTAAAAGAAATATATTTACAGCCTTCAAAACAAATGGTGTACAGGTAATCTGCCCGTCCCTGTAATACCAGCACCGCGCTCTTGGAAAAAAAACAAAATAAAATACCTAAAGCAGCCACTTAGCGTAAACAAATGTGTGGACAATATTTGATTCTCTGTTATAACGACAACCCCAAAACAAAAAAAAAAACAAAAAAATTGTGGCGCTAAAACGAATAAAAAACTGGCACACAAAGAAAAGCCAAGTGTTTATGGTAATGTGAAATACCTAACAATTGGTATTTCACATTACCGACACGTTTCGACAACAAAATGTCTCCAACTGGGGCATCAGATAGTAAATATAAGGCATCGGCCATTCCCCAAGCAGTAGTGATGTATGTATTAGACATGTGCGCTGTCAATACATTTGTTCCGTTCTGTTTTGTATTAGCCGTTAATTCGTATTTCGTAATTCGTGTTCGAAAATCCAATTTGAATTTGTGCGAAATACACATTTTCGTTAGGTTCGTTAACTTTTCACAATAATTACGAACGTTCGTTATGATGAATTAAAAAAGCAAAAAATACCTTTCTCAATATGGCAATCATCGACTCATTATGAGGGGCTCCCACCATCCCTGTGCTGACTTTCTGGCTTTTTAACTTCATCATAATGAATAATCGTAATTATTATGACAATAATAAAACTATATTAACGAACATTCTTATTTTGTCCGATTCTGAATCGCCCATCGACTACCAGTACCAGTCTCCCAAACCCATATTAAATAAGGTCATTTTCCCAACCCTCATTCAGAAGCAGAAGAAAACCTCTGATTGGTCAACAAAACACCAGTCACGTTTCTGTATTGTAACGGAATTTGGATCCGAAATTCGTCATCGAAATTTCGCATTTTGTATACAATTCGGAAGCATAGAAATTTGTATTTCAGATGCTTCCGAAAGTACGAATTTCCGGAAATTCATCCAAAATTTTGATGCATACGAAACGAACCGCACATGTCTAGTATGTAAGAGGTCCCCATACAAGTGGTAGGGGGACCCTCAATCAGTAAATAAAAATAGCTATACAATATTCATAAATCAATACGATTAATATACAAAGCATCAAAGAAGTATTTTAAACTGAAGTTTGAGAAGAGCTAGACGTTGTTTCACTATGAAAAAAAAAAAAGATGATAATGAATAATGATCGTTAAGACAGCAGCGGATAAAAAGAAAAACACTTGAGAGAGTGAAGAGATCAGTGTGTGTAGCAGAATAGTAAGACACATGGGGGGGTTAGGGATCAATCTTCCAACTGTAGAAATGGGCCAGAGAGATTCTAACAGGATTACCAAGAAATATCATTTCAGTTTTCATAAACAAGGTGCAGATTGTTGGTTGGGATGTTGACACAATTCTTCTGCTTTTTTTAGATTGGCGTACACTCCACTATTGTATTTTGAAAAGTCTTTAGTAAATGGCATGTTTGGAAAATCATCTTATATCTGAAATAACAGCTCTGTGGACAAAAACATAAGAAAACTCAATCGTGCTTCCAGGCGGTTTCGTTTTAATGGTGGGCTCTGGAAATGTATTTCTGGAATGCTGCTGCCATCTACAGTATATTTTTGCCCGTAGACAGCTTGGCTCATTGTGTAAGTTATGGGAAATCTTTATCGACTCAGCAGCCAATCAAAATTAATATTTTACTTAATTGAACTTAAAATTGGCTAACGTAATTAACTACTTCCTACACGATTTACTGTAATTATACAATTGTATGGCTCTGCTCTACTATAAATATTAAATGTTTGCAAATACATGATGAATTTAATTTTTTACAAATTTCCTTCCAAGAGTAACGCCACCTTTGTAAAAAAATAAAAAAAATAAAAAAATAAACAAAAAACACTCCCCTCTGGGTGATCTATTATTATACAGGATTTATGTAGCGCCAACATTTACGCAGCTCTTTACAATATAAAAGGGAGACAATACAGTTATAATACAATAAAACACAAGAGGATTAAGAGGGCCCTGCACCCACTTCTGGGCATAGACTCCCAGAGTCTCAGAGACAGCAGGGCCATCCGGATTGCACAGCGTGACTCGCACATGCACAGGAGGGAACCGGGAAGTGAAGCCGCAAGGTTTCCCATACCAAAGATGTGGCAGCAGCACCAGAGAGCCAAGCGACAGATCGGCTTCGGGTGCCGACATCGGGGGTGGCCTGGACAGGTAATTGTCCATATTTTAAAAGTCAGCAGCTGCAGTATTTGTAGCTGCTGACTTTAAAAAAAAAAAAAAAAACATTTTAAAAAGATGGAGGGAAGGATCTTCCCCTGATGGTGCCGCTCGTGGCTTAGTGTCTCTTGACAGAGTTGCCGATGGATCACATCCCCCCAGCTGAGCATGGTGTGTTCTCTAGCTGGCCCCTGATGTTGCTTCCGCATGCTTTGCAGCCTCCTCCCGAACTCCGCTTTCATGCTGGCTGGTCCCCATATCGCTCCTCGGCAGCTGCCCGGGTCTTGAATCCTGGTGGTGGTTTGGATGTTCCGGACTGCAGGAGACATCTCACCACTGCCACCAATTGTGATGGAACCCCACGTACTCAAGATGCGTCTGTCTGCCATATCGCTCCTCTGTCCGGTAGCACACAATCCAAGACCCCTTAGCTTTCCCATTCACTAGTCGTAGCTCAGTGTAGGGTAAAACATCAGACAGTTTATTAGAACAAGAATACAAGTCTTATATACAGTTAAAGAGGAGGTCACCCCATCCTGCTCATATTCTACACTTCTATACTCTAACAATACACCTGTAACCTGAAACATAAATTAACATGAGCTAATTAACTAATCCCTTAAAGCAGCCAATGTGACTCCCAAACTAGAATACATATTATCATACATCTCAACATAGAACTCCTTAAGGATTAATTAGCACAAACATCAATGGGTGAAAGGCTCTTAGAAGCTGTGGCAAGTCATACTAGACTAATTTACATTATAGCAGACAACAGACAGACAGGTGGCTTGAGTTGACAGCATCTCCTAACAGTATTTGTCCCAGCATTATGAATCAGCCACTATTTCTAATACGGCATATACAGGGTTCCCAGAGTCTGTGTGTCTTGGGGGGATATGGACCTGAATACAAAGTAACACCACCTCAGGGGTCCCCAGGCATACAGCTCACAAAGAGCACCATTCCCCCAAATGCCAGGGCCCACGATCGCAAGGCAAGAGGCTTGCATTCAGTCCTCTCCAAAAGACTCTGTCCCGACTAGGTCTGTCACATTGCCAATGACAGCAAAGACAATGTGAGGGCAGGAAGGTAAGAAGCGGAGACTGTACAGGCATGGTCCCCTCTGCTCTCTGTGCCAGTCACAACCACTCTCTTCCCCTGCTAAACGCAGAAATGCTGATCTGGCAAGTGTTGCTGGAGGTTCCAGAGAGGAGGTGGGGAAGATTCCTGTGCAGCAAGGTCCGACTGTACCCCTCCTCTACTTTGTAAAATTTCCCCCAGGACGTGTGCCCTTTCTGGCTCCCCCTTACCTTGTCCCAGCCATGGATGCAGTCATGTGCTCTGCTCTTTGCAGACTACACATTTCATAGTCTATTTCAAGAGTGAGTGAGAAGGGTGGCTATGTTCCTGCATACAATGGGGCCATGGATGAGGAACGTAGCCACCCTCTAACAGGAAGTTGGATCACAGCAGGAAATAAAGGGATTTGGAGGTGGCTGAGAGCAATGAAAGATACTATTTTTAGTTAAGAATACAAACTTGATCAGACACTTGCTCATAACTTGACCCTCGCACTACGCACAGGTAGGTTGATGGCATGTGGATCACCAAGCCCATGGGTAACAAAGCGAGTCACAAAATTCTAATACCATGTACTTATTTATTCCATGTATTCCATGGATACGCCATGGGGTGATGATAAAGACCTGAGATGTGGACACTATTGTTGTTTGAAGTTATGTATGATATGTACCATACCTAAAAATGTACACTGTAGCATGTATGCACTATAAACAAAATAAAACCTGTTGATTTAAAAAAAAAAAAAAAAGAATACAAACTTGATTATAATTTTAGTTCAGTGTCACTTTAAGCAGGTAAACTTGTATGTATTTGTATGTATGTATTTCAAGTGTGTATTTAGCCATTTTTCAGGTATTTCTCTTTATTATGTCAGGGCAGATTTATTGAGCTATAGGTAGGCCAGGGAGATGGGATGGTGAGGGTCAAGCAGGACTCTCAAAGAAAAAGTTTATATTTTTATATAAACTAAAATGTCTGCATTAACTACTTATCTAGAGAGAACTGCATCTTCTCTAAACAAAGAAAAAAAAATCAGTAATCTGGATATCAGACGTGGATAGGGGATATTACTGCGCTAACTCAATTAGTGAAGAAAAATAAACAGCTGCTACATAAGAATGTGACAAAAATTCAATGCAAAAGATCAGTGAAAAATGTAGAGCTAAAAATATAAAACAATAAATATTGAACAATATATAAAGTATTGTGTGTTAATATTAAAAACTTTGTGATAAAATTCAATCTCAAATATAATGAATATACAACAGAACATGTATATAATGAGTATAATGTATATAATTTTTATCACAAACATAGGTGAGAAAGCCCCAAAGCTGAAACGATCCTATGGTAAACATATATGGAGTCCATAATGAAAAGTTGTTGCTCGGAAGTGGGATACAAAGGCCTCAGCAGGCATGTAGAGCATCGGGGATAGTGTGTCCTCCACCTGACATAAGGGGTATACACTCTCACTGGAAATAGTGGACTCGAATGTCAGCGACGAGTCAATCAAGCAAGGATAGCCCGATCAGCAGATTTTTAAAACGATCCAGGAAATCCAAAGAGCTCCAAATTCAGAGAATCGTGCAGGTAACTGAGAGGCTGGCACTCAGATGTTAAGCAGACAGACTGGAAAGCCAAAAACTGATTACAAGATCACATTGTTGAGTCATCAAAAAGTTCACATTCTCTCAAAAGTGGTAGCCTACCACTTTTGAGAGAAGTGAACTTTTTGATGATTCAACAAGTCCACTATTTCCGGTAAGAGTGTATACCCCTTATCTCCGGTGGAGCTTATCTCCGGTTCTGTTTTATATTCATTATATTTGAGATTGATTTTTATCGCAAAGTTTTTATTATCTACACACAATATTTGATATATTGTTCATTGTTTATTGTTTTATATTTGTAGCGCTACATTTTTCACTGATCTTTTGGATATCAGATAGATAAAGGAAGTTGGGAGAACCTTGTATCTGCTAAGAATTAACTAAATGTTCTCAGGTAAACAAGTAAAATTTGATCTATAAAACTTTATATAAATGTGTGAATAACATCAGAATTTGGTCAAGTAGGGTTTACCTCAGAGAATCTGGAATCAGGCAAATCATCATCTGTGTTGAACTTTGTGTGAGAGTGAATCTCTCAGAAGCTGAAAAAAAATTAAGGACGTAACCATCAAACTAGTCTACAGAGTTAGCATAATATGAGAGAAAAGGGTTCTTTTATGAGGATGGGAATAGTTTGGGGTTTACACAAATGTAAATTGGAATTCTAGGTATGGATATTTTATACATCTTTTACTTTTCTTACTTATTTTTACTCTTTTAGAATGAATGTATGAATTATAATTGTACTCTGTACCTTGTATCTTTACCACAGTAGGATCTATTGTCTACTGTACACCAGAGCTCACATTTTAATTCCTGCATGCATTGTATATGGTATAACTATTTTTTTGACCAATAAAACCAAGTAAATTTTTATGAATCTTTTGCATCCTCATTGCTGCCTAAAAACCCCATGGGGAACTTCTTTTCTTTCTTCCATACTTGTTACGGGGTGTGCAGCTACCTCAGCTTGTCCTTTGGGTGCCCTCTTTCCTTTTTGGATATTTTTGGATATTTTATACATAGTTATATTGGTCCAAGCTGGACCAGTGTAATTATGTAAATATCATATCTGGCTGATGCCCCTGGAAGCTAGAAATCACTGAAGTACACACCGATACTCCAGTGATCTCTACTTGCTTCCAGATCCTGTGTTAAGCAGCTGTCCCCGCTGCATTTTGCTTGACAGTAGGTTGGCCGTTCGGCACAGGTGACATTCAGAGAATGTGTAACACTTGGCATGTTTACTGGAAATTCACTACTCTATTTGCCTACAAGATGGCAGTGTTTGTTGTTTTGCTTGGCCATAGCTCTAATACAGATGCCCAGAGCATTCTGGGAAACATAGTCTTGAAGTAGGACCCTGCATACAGTTAGGCTGGGGATGCAACTACGATCCCCTTAAGTACCAGAAAAGGGGGGGGGGGGCGGCGAGATGATATAAAACGAAAAGCCGAAGAAGGAACTGGGCCCTTGGAGGGAGGGCCACCATCCAGAGAGGTGGATGGGAGAACGGTTCTGTGCTGAGTTCGATCTCGCTGGGCTAGACTGCATCCAACAGGGCCAAACCCGGAGCCAAAGGATGGGCTGCTAAGCTGAATGTCAAGCCGCTGAGAGGATCTGAAGTGGTGCTGCCATTATCTAGAATTGCCACGAGCCACATTTATCCAAACTGATTTTGCTGCATTGCCAACCACCTTGTCCCAAGAAAAATCAAAATACTCTATTGTTGCCCTTCCCTACTGGAAGCAGCAAACTCCACATACAATTTGCATTGTTGTTATTCTCCCAGACTGCTGACCCCTTTTTACACTGCATGAGCTGCACAGTTCCCTGAATTTAACTCCTCTGAATCCCTTCTTCACGGTGTACTCCCCATTTCCTACATGTGCCTACGTTGCCCCACCACTCCTAAAGGGGCATGCCCACTGGTTGAGAATAACCTGCTTCTTGTCCTTGAACTTTTTGCCTCACAGCACACCACAGTTTATGTGCATCAATTTTGAAGGGACCAACCTGAGTCCACAGAAACTAACTTCCAGAAATGTCCAGATATCATACCTGGGGGCAGAGTTGGGTTGAGGGTAGTGTGTCAAACTCTCAAGCTTAAGCTAAGCCCCTCTTGTCTGAGAGTCCTCAAGTGAAATACCTTTCACGTGTATTGTTAGCCCTTTTAGGTCACTTGGGGCATAATCTCTCCTGCAGGGGGCTATTGTTTATGCTTAGTAGTGCAGTATATACCAAGTTCACTCATAAAAGGGCTGACTGCATTGTATCAGTTTTTACACTGTATTGTCTTTATGTATGTTAATGTAGAACTACTGATTTATTGTGTTATTTTTCTTCTTTTGTTTGACAATATAAACTGTTTATTCTACAAACGCCAGTGTGTGCCATTCTTGTGTAAATGCTCAGAGTTCCCATCTGAGGTATTCTGGTAGTGCTAGTAAGAGTGAGACTCCAGCCAGGATCACAGAAAGAGCACCCAACAAGGGCCAAATACTGCTAGTTGGGGTAGCACTACAAGTGCTTTGAATTTGCTGAATGAAAGCAAAGCGCTCTCTAATTGGACAAGACGGAGAACATGAAATCACTGCCCCACTTGTCCAATCAGAAAATGCTTTTCTTGATCATACATCACGGGACACAGGAGCTTCATTACATAGTGGGTTATATAGGCACCTCTGGTGATTGGACACTGGTTGACCCTAATTAAGGAGAATTCCTCCCCTATATAACCCCTCCCATTTGGGAGGCACCTCAGTTTTTTCGCCAGTGTCTAGGTGATGGTCACGTAAAACTTTAGCTCTATGCAGGTCCCTGCGAGGGCCGAAGGGCTACAACAAACCGGATCCATACCTCGGGCCGATATTTGACTCCCAAGATGGTATGGAACCCGGGCCTCGTCTGCCGAAGAAGCGAGGTTTTGCCTGTAAGTCCTCTCCATTGGAAGACTGGGCTCTGGGAAAACCAGACTTGGTGTACTGTTTATACAGAGCGCACAAAAGTTTCTGGCAGAGCTTTCTACATGGCCCAGGTGGGAGGTTCTTCCGAGTAAGAGTCCCAGATATACCTGAAGGTTGGCTAACAATACCCGCCGTGATGGGTGAAGGCTGGAATTTGTCTGGTTCAGCAATTCCTGCGGCGGGGACAGGTAAGGGAAGTCATCCTGTATATTTAATATATGAATGGATTTCTTCATTGTGAGTAGTTGTATGTCTTACCTGGTTTCCACCACTAGATGGAGTAAGAGCAGCCTGATGCATACTTACATGCCTTTCAATACACACGCTCAAGTGAAAGCCTGTTTCTCCAAGCTAACTCACGTCTCCATTGCAGTCCCTGCCACAAAGAAGGTAAACAGGGGTCCCACGCAGTTCAGGGGTCCCACGCTGCTCCATTTTGGGTTCTCCTCCCCCCCCCCCCGGATTCCGCGGTCCTCGTGCACGCGCGCGGGCGCGTGCACGCGCGCCAGGCGCGCTCCCGGCCTAATGGAGGGGGGGGGGGTGTGGTTGCGAGCCGTGCACGTCAGTGTGCACGGCGCTGTGCTGCGCAGGCGCCAGGCGGCAGTTTTAAAAGCCCAGAGCGTCAGGGGACTGTAATTGGAGACACAGGAGCTGTGGGCAGTAAGCATCTGTGGGGATTGGATCCAGGCAAACCTTAACACACCTACTCAGCATCAGGTTGTGCAGTTTAAGCATATATTTATTTATTGTGAGACTTTAAGCGCAACAGTGATCGCACTTGTACTAGTACCTCTGCTTTGTAGCCTAGTACTATGTCTCCTCGTAAGAGGGTCTCAGGGGGAGGTAATAAGAGCACTGGCAAGTCACTGCCTAGGTCCAGGGGTTCCAAAAGTGCCTGTAAATTACCATCCCCCCCTGCAAGACTGGAGCCAGCCTCTCAAAGACGAGTCGGTGCCCCTGTCAGGTTTTGCAGCCTCTCCTAATGTCGCAGCCCCGGTTTATGTCACTGAGGACTCCCTTAGGGCTACATTGGAGGGTTTTGAAGGGAGAATCATGAATTTTATTTCTGCTTCCCTAAAAGATAGCAGGAAAAGGGGTAGATCCCCTCCCTCTGCTGAAATCCCTCTCTCGGATGGTTCTTCTGAAAATGAGGAGGGATCCCTATCTTTGGATAGGGATCATGAGCAGTCGGATGAATCAGAGGAAGAGGAGATAGTCCCCTCCTCCCAGGCACTCAGAAAGCAGGTGCAGTATTATACTGAATTGGTGCGTACCACATTCAGAATGCCTGCTGCTGAAGTCGCTACGTCCTCTGTTTCTCCCCTGGGAGTCAGGAAAGCCCCACAGACTGCTTATTCCTTCCCAATTCATCCTTTAATGGACGAATTGATGTATGAGGATTGGGGACATCCCGATAAACTGTTTACTCCTCCCAAGAGGTTTTCCATGCATTATCCTGTGGAGGAAAGTTTCACCAAGAAGTGGGGGGTCCCATCTGTCGATGCGGCTGTTTCTTGTGTGAATAAGAACCTAACTTGTCCTTTGGATAATGCGCAGGTATTCAAGGATCCAACTGGTAAAAAGCTGGAAACCTTATTAAAAGCCTCCTTTTCCATGGCTGGCACTGTGGTGCAACCTACAGTCGCAGCCGTGGGGTTGTGCCAGTTCCTCAAGGAACAAGTTAAACAGATGCTTGGGCTCCTTCCCAGTGAGGAAGTAGAAAGTTATGCAGAATTGCCTCACATCCTGTGTTTCATAATTGATGCGATTTTGGATTCCGTCCAACAAGCATCACGTTTGTCTCTCATGTTGATTCACATGCGAAGGGCCCTATGGCTAAAGAATTGGGCTGCTGAGCTGTCATGCAAAAAGCATTTGACTGGGTTCCCGTTTAAAGGGGAGCGTTTGTTTGCGGAAGAATTAGATAAATTCGTCCAAAATATTTCAGGAGGTAAATCTATCCTCCTTCCAGTCAAAAAGAGCAAGCGTCCTTCATTCAGGCGTGCTCTCTCTCCCGAAGCATCAAGCTCTAAACAGTGGCGACGGCCTTCTCAGTCCTCCACTGCTAGAAAGGCTCAAGGCCGAGCCCAGGGACAGAAAAAGACTTGCCAAGCAGAGCCCCAAAACTTCCTTGTGAAGGGGCGCCCCCGCTCGGCAGAGTGGGGGGAAGGCTCCTGCAGTTTGCAGGCGCCTGGCGGGAAGAGATCCAGGACAAGTGGGTGATCTCTTCAGTATCAAGCTAGAGTTTCAGGAGATTCCACCTTCTCGTTTCCTAAGGTCAAGGATCCCCAGGGATACAGTAAAGCAAAAACCGCTATTTCTGGCCTTAGATCAGTTACTATCCCAGGGTGTGATAGTAGAAGTGAGCCCGAAAGATCAGGGTTCAGGGTTTTACTCAAATCTCTTCACCGTTCCAAAACCAAATGGAAGTGTCAGACCTATCCTGGATCTGAGAGACCTAAACCGGTTTTTACACATCCAGACCTTCCAAATGCAGTCAATCCGCACTGTGGTCTCCTCCCTGCAAGGGGGAGAATTCTTGGCATCAATAGATATCAAGGATGCATATCTCCATGTGCCAATTTTTCCCGCACACCAAAAATTTCTAAGGTTTGCGGTAGAGCGGCGCCATTTTCAATTTGTGGCCTTACCGTTCGGTCTTGCTACAGCCCCTCGTGTCTTCACAAAGATTCTGGACCCTCTCTTAGCAATCTTAAGAGTTCAGGGCATAGCCGTCATGGCTTATCTAGACGACTTGCTTCTCATGGAGAAAACTGCAGCGTTCCTAAGTCGCAGCGTCACCAAAACGCTAGAACATCTAGAACGCCTAGGTTGGATTATAAACCTAGAAAAGTCGTCCCTACAACCGACTACCAGGTTGGAATACCTAGGTATGATTATCGACACCGCTCAAGGCAGGGTGTTTCTTCCAAGGCTAAAGGCCTTGGCCATTGGAGATCTGGTACGCCTGATTCTGGGCAGAAGATCTTCCTCCATTCGGTTGTGCATGAGACTATTAGGGAAGATGGTCGCCTCCTTCGAGGCCGTCCCATTCGCCCAGTTCCACTCAAGGCCTCTGCAAGGATGCATCCTTGCGGCTTGGAACAGGAAGCCCCAATCCCTGGATCTTCCTATGCGTCTTTCCCCCGGGACACGCAAAAGTCTTGTCTGGTGGTCACAAACCAGGAATTTCCTGAAGGGCAAAACTTTTCTTCCTCTCTCATGGAAGATTATCACAACAGATGCCAGCCTGACAGGCTGGGGAGCTGTATTGGAGGGAACGTGCTCGCAGGGCAAATGGTCTGCGACCGAAAGTCTACTGCCCATAAATATCTTGGAGATTCGGGCAGTTTACATGGCACTCATAGAGTGGTCTTACAGACTGCGAGGTTTCCCGGTTCGGGTTCAGTCCGACAATGCCACCGCAGTGGCTTACATCAATCACCAGGGCGGTACCAGAAGTCTGGTGGCCCAGAAGGAGGTGAATCGCATACTTGTCTGGGCAGAAAAGCATGTTCCGTGTCTTTCTGCAGTCTTCATCCCAGGAGTGGAGAATTGGCAGGCGGATTTTCTCAGCCGCCAGCAGTTGTGCCCAGGAGAATGGGCTCTGCACCCCGATGTGTTTCAGAACATATGTCACAAGTGGGGTACTCCAGACATAGATCTGTTTGCGTCCAGGTTCAACAGGAAACTGGACAAGTTTGTGTCAAGGACAAGAGATGCACTTGCTCAGGGGTCAGATGCTCTGACGGTTCCCTGGGATCAGTACAATCTGATCTATGCCTTCCCCCCGAGCCCGCTGCTGTCGCGGTTCCTGGGAAGGGTCAAGAGGGAGACGAAGTCGGTCCTTTTGGTGGCCTCGGCTTGGCCCAGGCGACCATGGTATACAGAAATCATGAAGTTGGCAGTAGGCAGGCCATGGACCCTCCCTCTCCGGCCAGATCTGCTCTCACAGGGTCCAATCTACCATCCTGCTTTACGCAGTCTGAATTTGACGGTCTGGCTGCTGAGACCCACATTCTAAGAGACCGTGGCCTTTCGGGGCCAGTCCTCTCTACTCTGGTCAATGCCAGAAAGCCGGCCTCCAGGCTTATTTATTATAAAATCTGGAGGACATATGTTTCCTGGTGTGAACTCAGGAAGTGGCATCCTAGAAAGTATGTAATTAACAGAATTTTGGCCTTTCTCCAGTCAGGCCTAGAAATGAATTTGGCCATAAGCACTATTAAAGTGCAGATTTCGGCCCTGTCGGTATTTTTTTCAAAAACCGCTTGCATCACATTCCCTAGTACGGGCTTTTATCCAGGGGGCTATGCGGACAAAACCGCCAGTTAAACCTCCGGTATGCCCATGGGATCTGAATTTGGTTCTCTCGGCCTTACAGGGGCAACCATTTGAACCTTTGCATCTGGCTTCTTTAGCTCTCCTGACTAAAAAGCTAGTCTTCTTAGTAGCCATATCTACGGCTAGAAGAGTATCAGAGTTGGCAGCTCTTTCCAGTAAAGAGCCGTATTTAATTATCCATAAGGACCGGGTGGTCATGCGTCCCAACAGGTCCTTTCTACCTAAGGGGGTTTCGGGTTTCCATTTGAATCAGGATGTAATCCTACCATCCTTTTTTCCGGACCCTCAGTCCACAGAGGAAGAGTCTTTACACACTTTGGATGTGGTTAGAGCAATCAGTGTTTATCTTCAAGCAACTTCTCAGGTAAGGAAAACTGATTGTTTATTTATTCTGCCGGAAGGCCCTAGAAAGGGCCAGGCAGCGTCAAAGTCCACTCTCTCAAGGTGGATCAGACAAGTTATTTCTCAGGCCTATGGCTTAAAGGGGAAGATTCCTCCTTTTCAGGTGTAAGCGCACTCTACTAGGGCTGTCGGTGCTTCTTGGGCAGTGCATCACCAGGCCTCCCTGGCTCAGATCTGTAAGGCTGCGACTTGGTCATCAGTCCACACATTCACCAGATTCTATCAGGTGGATGTCAGAGGGCAAGAGGATATCGCCTTCGGGCGCAGTGTACTGCAGGCTGCAGTTTAGGTCCTCAGGTCCCTGGTGGTCTATGTTTATGATCTGTGTTTCCCTCCCCTCAATCTGAGCATTGCTATGGGACATCCCACTATGTAATGAAGCTCCTGTGTCCCATGATGTATGATCAAGAAAATTGGATTTTTATATACAGCTTACCTGTAAAATCCTTTTCTTGAGAGTACATCACGGGACACAAGGCTCCCGCCCCTCTTGGGTTTTACGTGGTTTCTTATTGCTTTGCTACAAAACTGAGGTGCCTCCCAAATGGGAGGGGTTATATAGGGGAGGAATTCTCCTTAATTAGGGTCAACCAGTGTCCAATCACCAGAGGTGCCTATATAACCCACTATGTAATGAAGCTCCTGTGTCCCGTGATGTACTCTCAAGAAAAGGATTTTACAGGTAAGCTGTATATAAAAATCCCATTTTCTTTCATTCAGAAAGCACAAAGCATTCGCTAAATAGCACCCATGCCAAGTAGCCGACCTACTGCGTTGCAAAATACAGCAGGGCAGCTGCTCAGAGCAGGACCCAGAAGGAAGTGGAGATAACCATATCGGGAAGATACGGTATATACATAGTTACATTGGTCCAGGCTGGATCAAAGTAACTATGAAAAAATATACCATGCCCAAGATTCATCTTTTTTAAGGCATTATACACTTCTCAAATGTTTTTTTTTTTTAACTAGTTATTCGTGTAGTTATATTCCCTGTGCATTTGTTTGCCTTACCATGTATCGATGAGCTTGCATATTGTGGCTGCAGTTCGTAGGGTCCTGGCCAATTTCCCTATGTCAATGTATTCATTTCTCTTCACCAGATGAACAGAAATCTCCTTTTTCTGGGTCACATGATGTCCAACCCATGCCTCACTTTCTTTTTTGTTTCATCACAAATGTATGAAAACACATCTCTTCCAGCATCGTGATCTCTAGTGTCTGTGTAAGATCGAATTACTGTTTAGCTCTCTCACCTGTACAAGCATTAGACTGAGAGAACCGGGGATTGCGGGCTATGTCGTTTCTTTACAGGAATTGTTAGTTCTCATACTACAGACAGAGGTCATGCATTACCCATATGCTTCTGTGGATAAGCCTTGTCTTTGGAGAAAAGATATGCACCAACTAGAACCTCTCCAACATGGCACAGAGTGAGCAGTCCAGTTGTCTCCTCCTTCCCATTTTCAAACTCCTAATTAAACAGAATGCTGGATGCAGTGTGTAGGCAGCTGCCTATTAATTGTCTACCTCACCTTACAATATGTTTAATGTTTTCAACTGTTAGCACTGTATATTGAAACTGTGCTGGGCATGCTGCCTCCTGGTCTGGGAAAGGTTAACTGTGCTGCCAGCTTACTAACTGGTATTCATGATACCATACCATCCCCTAGCATTGGTTTATAAATATCTGGGAAGGCAGGCCTCGTAGTCTGAAGTTGGTCTCTCTCTCTCTGGTTGGTCAGTCAGTTTATAGGAAGAGTAAATGGGACTTGCGCTACTATGTATCTGGATTCTCCTTCTTTGCAGTCCCCTTGGCGGGAGTCTGATTGGGGTTCAAGGAACTGGACTTTAACTCTTGAAATGGACCTTTATGCTTGAGATGGACCTGTTCAACTAACCAAAGGTATGGAAGAAACTACCAGGCCGGGCAGGGGAACCAGGGGGCAGAAGGGGCAATGTTATTATCTGATGAAGAGTCATTTCAGTAAAAGTATTCAGTTAACGAGGAGTGTTGCCTGGTCTGCAGTTTATTGTAGCAATACATAGTGGTGTATGCATGGGGTTTCAAAAGTATCTTCTGGGGAAATAGAACACACAATAAAATTTGGGTTCGGAAAGGAGAAGTCTACATGAGAGTATTAACCCTTGTTGAGGTAATACAGCTAGGAAATTTCATAGAATGGAAACTTGAAGAACATAGCATCCAGCTCACCACAGAGTGACTTGATGGAAGTGATGGAGGTCCCTTGTAGAAAAGGGATCAGTATGCTGTATTTTTTCTCTAGCAGTTGTTTTCCCAACTTGGGTCTGAATACTGTACGGGGTGCCCTAGGGATTTAGCCTGGAAGTCATGGAAGAGAGAGCCCTAGAAGAGAATAAACACAATGTTAATGGAGAAAGGAGCTAATGCATTTAAACAGTGTTACTAAGGAGAGTGATGGGTCACAAGTGGGTGGAGTTCAGAGCCTGTTCTGCAGCTCTGGCTCAGAAATGCTACTGTATTGGATGTTGGGCAGTGAAGGGGATTCAGTGGGTCAAGAGGAAAGAACTGTGTACAAGAAGTCGAGTGGGGTGCTGCCTTAAACTGGTTACTTAAACTGGTAATTGCTCGGTCATGAAATACTATACCCAAATAAAACTTTTCAAACAAATAGAGCTTTTTTTGGTGTTTTTTTTTTAAATAATTTTTATTACATTTTTCAAGAGCAAGAAATAGAAACACAGGGGGTTGTTTACGAAAGGCAAATCCACTTTGCACTGCAAGTGCACTTGGAAGTGCAGTTGCTCTAAATCTAAGGGGTAGATCTGAAATGAGTGGAAGCTCTGCTGATTTTATCATCCAATCATGTGCAAGCTAAAATGCTGTTTTTTTATTTTCCTTGCAAGTCCCCCTTGGATCTACAGCAACTTTACTTTTCAAATGTGCACTTGCAGTGCAAAGTGGATTTTCCATTAGTAAATAACCCCTACAGTGCGTTAACACAATAACATATGTGTAGGAAGTAATAGCAAAGGTTACAGTCTAATAGTCCATTTTGAGGGTTACATAGATCAGGGAAAACAAAGGTCAAGACACAACAGCAGTCATTGGTTCATTTGTTACATACGGTACATACACTTGGGTATACTACTTTCATACATTCTAGATTTTTAGCCAGGGTTTCCACGCATTGGTGTATTTGACATAGGTGTTATTTTTCAGAGCAGAATAAAGTCCATAATCTATGACTAAGTTTAGTTGGAGCTTAACATCGGAGATATTTGGGATTAATGAACTTCTTCATTTGTGCATGATGGGTAATCTAGCAGCAAATAGTATTTGCATGGCCAGGGTTCTGAGGTTGTGTGGAAAGCATTCAATTCCTATGCTGAGAATGGCTAATGGAGGAGAGGGTTTGGATAGGATACCTGTAATTTTGGAAATAAAAGAGAATACTTTTTTCCAGAAGGGATATATGTGGGGGCATTCCCAGACAATATGGATTAGTGAGCCTGAATAAGAACATCCCCTCCAACAGTGATCATCATCTAGGTTTACAAATTTACACATTTGAACAGGGGTAAGGTACCATCAGTGATGGATTTTCTGTGACATTTTCCTGTAGTTAACGTATTTGGATTGTATGTGATTATATTGAATAGCTTTCCACCATTGAAAGTCAGAGAAGGAAGTCTGTGGATCTCTTTCCCACCTTTTTAGTGCTGCTGTTTTAACAAATATGGTTTTATTGTGAAGGAGATTGTATAGCATAGGAATTGCTTTCATTTTTGGGGATTTGGACATCCAGAAGGACCATGCCTTATTGGGCAGTTTGACATTCAAAGTTGTTTGTTTTTGCAGGTAGGAGACTATTTGCCTATATGTATATAAGCCTTGTGGAGGTACATGGTATCTAGTTTGTAAGTTTGCAAATGTAATGGTTCGATTTTGTTGCATTAATGAAGTTAATGGATGGAATGTGATTTCTGACCAATATTTAAGAGATATTGCGGGGAGCATGAAATAAAGTGCTTCTATAGGAATAGGAACGACTTGGTCATCTTTCATAGGAGATAAGTTTGTGGAAAAATATTTCCATGCTGCTAGCGCCGCTGAGATTGTGGGATGGTTTATTTTCTTACATTTTGTGGAGATCAATTGAGCGAGAATGAGATAACTTAGGGTACCTTCCTGTATAAAAATGTGTTCAATAAACCACCATTGTTTGTTAAATGATGATGTGAACCAATGTCTAATTTGGTCCAGAATCACTGCTATATAATAGTCTTTGATGTCGGGGAAGCTCATACCTCCTGCAGATTTTTGTTTTATGATAGTTACATATGGACACTGTGGTTTCCATTTTTGCCATACAAAAGAACTTCGAGTTTGTTTTAAGATTTTAAAGAAGGAATCTGGGATCACTATAGGAAGAGCACTATATATGTATAAAGGCTTTGGAAGAGTGATCATTTTGAAGGCTGCAGTTCTGTCAGCCCATGAGAGATGTTGTTTCCCTATCTGTTGGAGGTCTTGTTTGCACGTATAAATGACTGGTATGTAGTTACATGAATAAAGGGAATTTGGCTTTGAGGAGGGATTATTGTGAAGATTAAGGGGGAGAGGGGGCACCCTTGCCTCGTGCCATTGGTGATGGCAAACAAATCTGAAAAGACTCCATTTGTGAAGACTCTGGCTGTAGGGTTGGAGTACAGGGCAAGGATAGCTGACACAATATTGCCTTGGAAGCCAAATTTTCTAAAAGCATGCTTCAGGTATCCCCAGTGGATCCTGTCAAATGCTTTTTCAACATCTAACGTTACAAATAGGGTTGGAATATTTTTTGACTCTGTATAATGTAGGAGGTTTGTAATTTTCCGTGTGGCATCGGAGACTTGCCTTCACAGGGTGAAAGCTACATGGTTAGGGTGTATGGGGCATGATAGGGGCTAGCCTTTGAGCTATTTGTTTTTCATATGATTTATTGTCTGTGTTTAACAAAGAAATGGGGTGGAAGTTTGAAGGGGTAACCAGCTCCTTCCCTGGTTTTGGTAGGGTTACAATATTTGCTGACAGCATTTGACTTGGAAGTTCGCCAGAGGACACAGCAGCTTGGTGCGGGGGCTTTGCCATTGGGGAGTGCTGAAATAGCTTGTGATATTTCTTTGGTGCATAGAGGGGCATTAAGGGTTGCTAGTTGTTCGGCAGATAATGTGGGGAGGTTCAGGGTTTCTAGGAAGCCCGAGATTCCCAAATCAGTTGGTTGTGTGGTTGAGGGATCATCTTTTAAGTTGTATAATGCAGTGTAATACGTTTGAAAACGTCTTTGGGATGGTACAATTTATCTCCTTTGGTAGGATGATGGACGTATGGAATTTTTTGTTTTATTCTTCTTTGTTTGATTTGGGTTGCTAGTAGTTTGCCGGCTTTATTGCCAGCTGTATAAAAGTTAGCATGCAATTTCAATAGGGATTTGGCATGTTTAGCATTTAAGGTCATTCCTGGCCTTAAAAATGTTGTCACTAGTTGAAGACTTGGAATTGTTTTTGTTCAGCTGCTCTAGTTCGGTTATGATGGCCAGAACGTCTGTGAGCCGCTGTGTCCTTTGGTGTTTATCTTGAGAACTGAGTTTAAGGAGTATACCTCGGATATATGCCTTGTGTGCAGTCCATAGGGTGGCAGGATTATTGACTGATGATAAGTTAAGGTCAAAATAATCATTGTAGACTTATTTATTATAGCAAAGTTAGTGGGGCCTGACATCAGTTGAGGGTCAATCCTCCAATTGGATGCAAAGGAGTTTCCCATTTTATCGCCCAAAGTCAGGGATATGGGTGCATGATCTGACCAAGTTATGGTGTGAATTTTCAATTTGATGACATCTTGAAGGAACTGTTTGTCACCAACAAAAAAGTCTATTCTGGGGGCGTGGTCTCGGCATGGACGTGTGAAGCTGCATCTTTCTGAGGCTCCCGGGCCGCGGCTCTCCAGGGATCCCATATCACAGCCTTATCCCCTATTACGGCTCCTCAACTCTGCCTGACATTGTGGAGAGGCAGGCAGTTCACCCCGGAACCTCCGCAGCCCGAATGGAGCGGTATCTGGTACCACTGCAGCCGCCGGCATCTACTCCGGACCCGGCCAAGATGGCGCCGGCGGTGGCCACGAGGATGGAGCCCGAATCGTCGGTGGGGAGAGGTGAGAGGCCCGAACTGTGTAATGATATGCCGCCGTTCTCCCTGCCTAGCGATCTCTCCCCCTACCTGGATCACTGTCCTTAACCCCATTGGGCAGCCCCGAGGGAGTGCACAGCAGATCCATACAGTGGGGCCGGCATGGTTCTCCAGGATCACAGACTTCTTTCTCAGGCACGCAGCTACCCTCTGCACAGCAGCAGCATCATGCAATGATTCCTCCACAGGCTGTGTCTCTGCAGGATCCCTCACTACTACCATGCTCTGAACAAGCAATTTGGGCACTCCTGCAAAAACTCCCCACTAGGGAAGACCTGGACTCAGTGGCGTCCAGAATTGAGGGTGCGCTGAGGGGAGAGATTGCGGGTATACGGCAGGAGGTGACAGAAGTGACGGCGCGAGTCTCCACTGTGGAAACGGACGCCTCAGCCCTCCGCCAAGAGGTCTCTGAATTGCAAAATGTCCGGCAAGAAGTGACAGAACAAATCGCACAGCTCTACCTCACAACAGACGACCTGGAAAACCGTAACCGCAGGCGTAACATAAGACTGCGCGGCTTGCCGGAAGCGACCCGATAGATTGACCTCAAGGCGACTGTAACGGCCATTTTCAATACCTGTCTTGAGCTACCGCCGGAGACGCCTATTGCAATTGACAGAGTTCATAGAACGCTGGGACCCAGGAGCCGCACGGAAGACAGACCCAGGGACGTGCTTTGCTGCCTGCACAGTTATACTGTTAAAGAAGACATTCTCCAAAAGGCTTGGCACAGAGGGAGTATTGATTTTGACGGCGCCTCAGTTGTCCTTCTGCCGGATGTCTCACGGAGGACCCTCCAGATGCGTCGCTGCATGAAACCCCTGCTTGAGAGACTCAATGAAAGGGGGATCACCTACAAGTGGGGTCACCCCTTCCACTTGATTGTACGTAAAGACGGCAGGTCATATGCTCTCCGGCATCCGACAGAAGTCCCCGACTTTCTCAGGGCTCTGGGTTTACCCTCTCTACAACTACCCAATTGGCTGGCGGTTGTCCTTCCATCAAGCAACGATAACCCACCTGCAAGCAACACGTCTAGACCCCAAAGGTCACGACGCAACCGTCTCTTTGATCGGTGCTTGCTGCATTCTGCCCCTTTTTTTTTGTCTTTTTTTTTTTTTTTGCATTGCTTGTCTTCTCTCCATTGCACAGGTACAGCATCCCTGCATCATCAAGGAGATGGACCCTAACCGCAGAAGCTTGCAGGCTTTGCAGGCCACTAAACCGTGAGCCCCTAGTTTAAGACCAGAACACTTCATCATTATTATTCTAAGTTTTTTTTTTTTTTTTTTCCTCTTATATATTTTTATCTTCTCTCTGCCTTGGTCCTTCTTTGTGGGGTATGGTTATGGGAGTACAGGCCCCCCTACACGTACGGGTAGGCCCCGCCGGGCTATAGGGACATCTCCCCACCGCTCTGTGCCTGGGTGGGGAATGGGCTCTCTTGGGATAACCACCCTAGCCCGTAGGACATAGATGTCATGGCATGCTGGCCCCAACTTGCTCTATCCTTGCCCGGCTCTGTGTGGGAGACTGATGGGTTCACCCTCTGCGTGGGTTAGATCCGGGGGGGGGGCAGTCCCGCTTGGCCAGCATAGTAATGGAGGATGGCTGACAGCCTATATTGAAGCTTAGGAGACCCCCCCACCCTCGAGGGTCCGGATGGATTGAGAGGACTGTCTCACTGGAGGGTTAAACATGGGTGTGCCCTGGAGGGGAAGCCACCCATCGTTGGTGGTCGGGGCGGGTGGGAGGGTGAGCCCTGGAGCGGCTTTAGATTGACTCGATCCAGTAGAGGTGGGGTAGAGGTCACCCTGGTCATGATGTGGGCGGGTGGTGTCTGGGCCCCCCTCCGGTTCGAGCTGTGCGATGTGACGCGGGCCGGATTGTAGGCTTTCAACCTGGCTGAGACAGGATACTTCCAGCCCTATTGGGAGGGGCACTGCACCAAGGATGACACTTTGGGCCTGCTCCCCCCTTATAATTCCAGATTGGTTCCACATGTTGGCACCTGTGAGCCGGGGAACAAACGGGGCTTGGCTTTCACAACTGTTTGGCCTGGGAACATGGGGGCGGTCTCCGTTGAGACTTTCTACGTTAGGGAAAAAGAGCCGGGTGATGGGGACACGGCTCACTATTGAAGGGCTCTGGCCCGGAGGAGTGGGCGGTGTCCCCTCCTGACAATGCCATTAACTATGCAATGGGTCTGTTGCGGATTGTTATAATTATGTTGCCATTTAAGGAATAAGTTAAACTGAGGTTTCAAGGTTCATATTACATTTTGTAATGCTTTCTGATGTTTCATTGTTGAGTAGCTGAGTACTACACAGTGGTTTCTGACGAGATCACTGCTAGCTGGGAGTAACTGGAAGAGCTTCGTGCTCCGGGGGTCTGGCCTCCGAAGTGCCCTACCGCTTCCCCCACTAGGCCTTTGCTGCCAACATAGGCAGTAGTTCTCTGGTTGGAGATCTAGCGTTTGCCAAAATTTCCCACTTCACTCTCTCTTTCTACCTTCCCAGTCTTGAACTCCCTCTAAGCCTTTCTCCTCCTCCTCTCTCTAGTCCCTCTATTCCGCCCTCTCTCTCCCTTTTCCTACACCCGATCTACCGTTCAAGCTCCTGGCGGGATCCGGCGACCCATCCCTGACCTGCCTGTAATGTCACTGAAGATTGTGTCTTGGAATGTGAAGGGCTTGAATGTCCCAGAGAAGCGAACAAGTTGCCTTGCGGATCTCTGGAGGCAGAGACCGCAGGTGGTTTTCTTGCAAGAGACCCATTTTCGGGCAGACAAGATACCTAAACTTACCAGTAAGCGTTTCCCGGCGGTTTACCACAGTGCATCATCCTCCTCAAAATCAAAGGGCACGAGTATCCTTTTGGCCAACACTTTGCCCTGGCAGCTGGACATCCATGCTGATCTTGAAGGCAGATACCTTTTTGTCAAGGGTCAGCTACAGTCACAAACATATACCTTCGCAAACCTCTACCTGCCGAATGTAGACCAGCTGCCAGCTCTCGAATTATGCCTGACCGCCCTGGCCTCTTTCACTGAAGGTACACTAGTGTTGGGAGGAGATCTCAACTTCACTATTGATCCCCGGAGAGACTCGTCGACGGGATCTTCTGCCCTCTCCCTAAGGGTCCGAAATCGAATTAGGGACTTGCTACACTCATATCGATTGGTTGATATCTGGCGTATCATTCATCCACAAGAGAGGGATTACACCTTCTTCTCACCAGTGCATGGCTCCTATTCCCGGATAGACCTCTTCTTGGTCTCCCATGACAGGATCCCTTCGGTCTCTGGGGCTCAGATTGGGCACATTGCGCTCTCAGACCATGCTCCAATTTCCATAACCTTAGCAATCCAACGCCCAACAACTAAATCGGCCACATGGCGGCTAAATGATTCCCTTCTACATGATCCCGAGGTTAGAGCGGACATTGTACGAGAACTTGGACTCTTCTTTGAGAGTAACCAGGAATCGGTCCCTAATCCCCTCTCTATCTGGTCGGCGCATAAATGTTACATAAGGGGCATATTCATAAAACATGGCCATAGACTCAAAGTAGCCAGGGAGAAAACATTGTCGGAGATGCTGGCAAAGCTTCACGAATGTGAAAAACGCCATAAAATGCGCCCTGACAGAGATCTTGAAGTAGAGGTAATTAACCTCTGTGAGAAGATCAAAGAGCACTCTTTGTTCCACGCTAGGAACAACCCGTTGAGGGTACGCAGAACATTTTATGAGTTCGGAGATAAATGTAGTAGAACCTTAGCAAACGCCATCCGAACCCAACGTAACCTCTCCTATATTCCAGCCCTGTCCACTTCCACAGGACATAAAATCCATGAATCGGCGGAAATGGCGGAGGCCTTCCGGGCTTTTTACTCTGCACTCTATAACTTACATTCTCATCCCATAGGAGATCGGCCCCAGAGTAGCTTAGAAGCTATTGAGACTTATCTGGAAGAGGCAGACTTGCCTTCGCTTTCCGAAGAGGAGGCGGAGTTACTTTTGCTGCCTATAACTGTGGAGGAACTCACTAATGCTATAGCTAGAGCTCCGAAGGGAAAGGCACCGGGACCAGACGGCTTTACCACCTCTTATTACAAAAACTTCCAGACTCAACTGGCAACCCATTTTGTCACCGCCTTCAACGCAATATTAGATAATCATGCCATACCGCCAGACCTGCTACAAGCCAGCATATCGGTTATCCCAAAGCCAGAGAAGGACCCGCTTCTCTGTGCTAGCTATAGGCCTATTTCCCTACTAAATTGCGATCTGAAATTGTTTACTAAAATATTGGCCGACCGAATAGGCTCTGTCCTCCAACGAATAATCCCACTGGACCAGGTCGGCTTCATCCGTAACAGAGAGGCGCGTGACAACACATTCAGGATGATTGATGTAGTAGCAAGGGCCAAACACCTCAATGTACCCTTAATCCTACTGTCGACGGACGCCAAAAAGGCGTTTGACAGGGTCAATTGGACTTTTTTGTTGGCCACTCTGCGACGCCTGGGAATGCCAACCTACAGTCTGTCCTGGGTCTCAGACATTTATTCTTGTCCTTCCGCATCAGTCAGAGTGAACGGGGTAGCCTCCAACCCATTTAAGATTAGCAATAGGACGAGGCAGGGTTGCCCGCTTTCTCCACTCCTGTTTATAATCTCGCTAGAACCCCTGCTACAACATATTAGGCTCAACCCGGACATCAGAGGACTTGAAACAAGCACATACCACCACAAAGTTGCTGCGTACGCAGACGACCTGTTATTCTACGTCGCCAATCCGCACACCTCACTACCAATTTTGCTGGCAGAAATACGCCGCTATGGGTCATTCTCAGATTTCAAGATTAATCTCCAGAAATCAGAGGCACTAAACATCTCCCTATCCCCCAGCTCCCGGGCTCCTCTTAGCGACAACTTTCCCTTCCGGTGGTCTCCCCAAGCTATTAAGTATTTAGGCACAAGAATCTCTGCGGATTTGAACCTCACCTATCAACTTAATTTTCAACCACTCCTGAACACCTTTTCCTCAGACTTGGAGAGGTGGAAAAGCCTGGCAATCTCCTGGTTCGGCAGAAGCAACGTGATAAAGATGAATATCATGCCACGACTGCTTTACCTTTTACAAGCTCTACCAGTAAGGCTACCACGGACCTTCTTCCGTAAATTGCACGCGATCTTGGTTAAATATGTCTGGCATGGCAAGCCGGCGCGGCTTAAAAGCTCCCTACTACACCGACCCAAACTTAGAGGGGGGATGGGTCTCCCCGACCCTGCGTTATACTGCACAGCAGTCCATATGAACAGGGCGGTAGACTGGTGCCGGCATAAATCTCACAAGCTTTGGGTCAGTCTGGAGCAGGAGTCAGTACCGGCACCTCTAGAAGGCTTGCCATGGAGTGGAGTGAGGCCTTCCAGCTCCTCCCCTTCCCACCCATTAATAGAAACCACTCTACAAGAGCTTTACAGATACTTTAGAATTGCTAATACGCCCAGTTTTCCCTCCCCATTGACACCTATAATCGGGCATCCAAAATTCTTGCCAGGGCTCTCTGATAGGTCTTTTCGGCATCGGCCAGAGCAGAGCATAGTTAGAGCCTCCTCTTTTTCTGGTCCTTCAGACTGGAACGACCTCTCAGATATGTACCCTAGCTTTGGTGTATCTGGTCTGGGAGGATGGAAGATTTTACAACTTTCACACTTTCTCAGGTCCCTACCGGAAATTGAGGGCTTTCGCAGACCACGCACGCCCTTTGAGGATCTGTGTATAGGAGAGGAGCCGGTGTGGAAATCCCTTTCCTACTCATACAATATCCTGCAGACCAACACGTCCCTAGACGATCCCCCATACCTGAGGAAATGGGAAAGGGATCTCGATGTCAAGTTCACAGAAGAGCAGAAAAATAGAATTCTCTTTTTTGCGCATAAGTCTTCTTTATGCAGCAAATACCAAGAAATCTCCTACAAAGTACTGACGCGCTGGTACAGGACCCCCTCAGTGTTAGCGTCTATATTCCCAGGGCACAGCCCTCTATGTTGGAGATGTGGCACTCAGAGCGGCACGATTCTACACATCTTCTGGGAGTGCGCGGTGCTGATGCCCTTCTGGAGGCAGGTATTAGGAATCATCCACAAACTTACTGATGTGGATCTAAAAGACAACCCAGCGGCAATACTATTGAACTTGACCCCAATGTCCAGTAGGCGATATCGCAAATCCCTGCTGAAGCACCTCCTGAATGCGGCTAGGGCGTGTATTCCCAGTATGTGGAAGCAGCGGTCCCCTCCGACAGTGATGCACTGGTTTGACAGGATTGGCGACATACAGCTTATGGAAAGACTTACGGCTGCTATAGGGGAAAGAGAAGAGGAGCATGGTGCGCGGTGGTCACATTGGGATCTGTTTCGATATTCAGACGAATACAAGTCATACACATAACCAGGCAGTCCCTTAGGGGACTGGAGCCCTGGGTCGGTGGTCTCGCCGGAGCTTCACCTTCACCTCCTCCCCTCCTACCTCCACATCCTTATTCCTTCTTATCAGCTATCCCCTCTTTTCTCTTGTGACACCTAGGGTGTCCCTCATCTTTCTCCCCCATAAAAACAAAAACCTTCCCGAATGCGATACCCTGCTTGGCACCGCCCCCCAGCTTCCTGGGTGCGAGTTCCATAGCCTAAATAAGACGATGATGATTTGATACAGTCAATTACAATAAGTAGCCTTATAATCTGACTGCGAGGGGCAAGCTAATCTTCCCCTCTGGTGGGCCCCATTACACGTGACCGTCCAGAATACAAATGCAACTCAGATCTATGTGCACTGCGTGTGGGGTACCTGGATATTCCCTTCCAGCCAGAAGATAGCCCTAACGGTTCTGTTGGAACTTCGGGATAAATATAGTTGTAATCTTATAATCACATCTTTTTATTGTAACAGATTGATTGGATGGATTATAGAAGTTGTATCTTAACAGTGTACATGGACTTGTGTGAGTTCTCATGATTCACTACTGTAAGTCACAGATGATGGTCATGTCGTTTCACTTGTTTACTTGTATATTCGGCATTCTTTCAATAAGAAATTGAAAAAAGTCTATTCTGGAGTAAGTGCAATGGGGTAAAGTCGCTTTCCATAGAATGTTGACATCTCCAAATGTCGAACAGCTCATTGGCATGAAGAAAAGAAAGTAGATAAGCCTGTCTCGGTTTTTTGGGTGTAGGGCCTTTGGTGTCAATGGAAGCATCTGGAGCTACAGTAGGTTAACGTCTCCACAGATAATTGTGCGACCTTGTTTGATTTTGCTTACTTTTTTCCACAACTTGTGAAGAAAACGTAATTGGCCTGTATTGGGGGCATAAGTGTTCACAATTTTGTAAGTAGCATTGTTGATTTAGCAAACTAGGATGAGATATCTTCCTTGTGGGTCAGCAGTAGAGGTGGTCAGCTTAAAAGCTACTGTGTCTTTAATAGTGATGAGTACTCCTTTTGTTGTTTGGAGAGTTGGCAAAGTATATATGTGGGAATTTTTTTTGTCAAGTTTGGGGCTTTATCTTGGCAGAAATGCGTCTCCTAAAGGTACAGGATGTCGCATTGAAGTTTGTGGGTTTCTGACCAAAGAGTAAAGCATTTTCCTGGATGGTTCAGGCCTTTAACATTAAGAGATGAAATTTTGAGAGGCATTTTGAGATCACTTGTGTATCTGTGAAACTGGGATATATTGTACATCTGTGGTGTCTAAAGTGGCAAAGGTGGGCTGCATATCCTTAGCAGGGAGATGTATGGATGCATCCGGTATAGGGAGGTTGTTGACTTACTTTTTGCAGAGGATTTCAAGGAGATTATCCATGCTGGCAGGTTTTTGGCAGATGCTGTCTGTAGTTAACACGGATGGTTGGATTATTGCGTTAAGCTGCAGACTGTAATATATGGTAAACAGATCAACAGTTAAATGAGAAACAGAAGAAATTTATTTAGTGTTTCTAAGAACTTTTTTTTTTTTAAACAAAAAGAACGGCAGAACTCTGCTTGAGCGGTGTATAACACGTCTTATATTGGGGTTATAAGGCTGACGAGCTAGGCTTAAGCGAACATTCCAAGGCTTATCATAAGCCTGGTAAAGCTTGCAGAAATTAGGTGTTAATTTCATCTGGGGGATCAAAGTCACCCCAATCACTTTTGTTGTGATTGCATTGATTGCGGCTTTGCTGACGTTGCTGTGGTGGCTCCAAGATATGCCATTGTCGTAGCAGCGATAGGCCTTCATCAAGGGTGCAGACAGTGTAGGATTTGTTTTCCTTCGTTATTACTAGTTTAACCGGGTGACCCCATTTGTATTGTATCTGATGATTTCGCAGAGGTTTTGTGATGGTAGATAGATTCTTGCGTTGAAGCATGGTGTATTTAGATAGATCGGCGTAAAAGGCCAAATTGTTGTATGGTTGAGGATAAGCATCAGGGTTGCGAGGAGACATAATGATAGGAACACTAGTAATGAGAGGGGTATAAGTAGAGTGACGGGCATCAACACATCAGCTTCCTGATAACGCAATTTCACTTGCGAAACGTGTAGAAGCTGCTGGGAGAAATACACGTTACTTCCTGCTAAGTGAGCGCGAGGCTTGGAACACACGCCGATAAAGGAAACCATAGGGGAACACACGCTGAACTTCGTACCCCACATACACGGCTGGATTAGCTTGGTGCCGGCTCAGGGGCACACCCAAATGTGACTGTAATAGTCTTTTTTACATTTTTAATAAAGAATAGAGATATACTACCCCATGATGGCTATCTATCTTTCATGAGAACCGATAGAGCAAGAGAAACCAATTGTACTCACACACTGCTTGGGAAGGGTGCAGATTGATCTATTGAATGGAGTGGTTATCCAATTGATGAACCAAAGGCACATACATATTTGTTTCTGGTGAGTGGCCATTCCAAAAGCTGGTGGTGGAGTCACAGAACGGTGAAATTAGGTGCACGTAATCACGGATAACAGATGAACTCATAGGAATGAACTGATCACCTACTGAGGATATCCATTGGGACTTGTCACACATTTGCATTTGCCCTTTATTGGTTTATGGACTCACTGAAGTATTCACTCAAGATATTTACAGGCATTTATCTTATGTTAACATTCGCACTTTATTTATTGGGACCTGACCCACATTTTTTTCATATTGGTATTTGCACTTTGTTGGTTTAATTATATATTTCATCTATTTATTAGCACAGAAAATCTCTCTCTCTCTCTCTCTCTCTCTCTCTCTCTCTCTCTCTCTCTCTCTCTCTCTCTCTCTATATATATATATTACATGTATTCATTGATATATTTGTTCTTAGGAACACATATTTTAGTTATTGAAGTGTATTGGTAAAATAATTTAATCACTTAGTAGGGGCTTGGAGGGCAACCTGGAAGAACCCTCCATAGTAAAAGGGCACAAACATATTTTTTTACATGGTCACAACAGAAGTGGTGAGACACAAATTTATTTAGAAGTTGGCGCAGTCCACACATTGTTCATTAAAGCCAGAACGGGGATGTGTGTGTGCAAACACACAAATACACATTCTGGCAGGGGTGAGAAGACAGATTGTCTGTCCCCCAGGCAGTCCCATCTCCCCACAAGTAGAACACAGTTAATACCTTGATCACCCCCTAGTGTTAACCCATTCCCTGCCAGGGACATTTATACAGTAATCAGTGGATATTTTTAGCTATGATCGCTGTATAAATGTCAATGCTCTCAAAAAAAGTGTCAAAAGTGTCCGATCTGTCTGTCCAGAATGTCGCAGTCCCGATAAAAATTGCAGATCGCTGCCATTACTAGTAATAATAAAAATGCCATAAATCTATACCCTATTTTGTAGACGATATAACTTTTGCGCAAACCAATCAATATACGCTTACTGGGATTTTTTTTACTAAAAATATGTAGAAGAATACATATCGGCCTAAACTGAGGAAGAAATGTTTTTTTTTTTTTTTTTTTTTTTTTTTTTTTTAATTGGGATATTTTTTATAGCAAACAGTAAGAAATATTGGGGGTTATTTACGAAAGACAACTCCACTTTGCACTGAAAGTACACTTGGAAGTGAGGTCGCTCTAAATCTGAGGGGTAGATCTGAAATGAGTGGAAGCTCTGCTGATTTTATCATCCAATCATGTGCAAGCTAAAATGCTGTTTTTTTTTTCCTTTGCATGTCCCCCTCGGATCTACAGCAACTTTACTTCCAAGTGCACTTTCAAAGGCAGTGCAAAGTGGATTTTCCTTTAGTAAATAACCCCCATTGCGTAATTTTCAAAAATGTCACTCTTTTTTTGTTTATAGTGCAAAAAATAAATCCCGCAGAGGCGATCAAATACCACCAAAAGAAAGCTCTATTTGTTGGAAAAAAAGGACACACATTTTGTTTGGGTATAACGTCGCATGACCACGCAATTGTCAGTTAAAGGGGTGGGTGTTCCAGCGGGGAATTTTTTTTTAAAAGTCAGAAGCTAAAAAAAAAGTAGCTGCTGACTTTTAATAATGACACTTACCTTTCCAGGGTGCCCGTGATGTTGGCCGCCCGAGGCCGCCCGAGGCCGCCCGAGGCCAACTTGTCCCTCGGCTCTTGTGTCCCGGCGCCGCCATCCTCACTAAGGGAAACAGGCAGTGGAGCCTTGCGGCTTCACTGCCCATTTCCTACTGCGCATGCGTGTGTCTCGCATCGCTTTGTGAATGGGACGCGCTGTGTTAGGAAACAGTTCCCAGAACACAGCGCACCCCATTACCCAGAAGACAACGCGAGGAGAGAAGACCGAAGATCACCACGGAATAGGAAGAGGCAGATTAGGAAGGGGTTTCTGGTAAGGTAAAAAAAAAAACTGTATTTTCAATTTTTTTTTTAATTTTTTGAAGAATATTAATGCTGTTTGTTTTTTTAGGGTAGCCCTCCACTTTAAAGTGTCGCAGTGCCATATCGCAAAAAATTACCCCGGAAGGGGGTAAAATCTTCCAGGGCTGAAATGATTAATTAGAGAAAACTATACCTCATTTTAGCAGAAGATTAGCAACCCAATCATTTTTACACTTTTTTCTTTTTTTATAATCCAAGTTTTTTATTGATTTTTATCTCAGCATTTTTACACTTAGGCCACGTACACACGGGCGGATTGTCTGCCCAACTTAGTCCGCTGAACCGTGTTTCAGCGGACAATCCGCTCGTGTGTGGGCTTCAGCGGACTTTTTCAGCGGACAGTCTGGCGGACTAAGTCTTTCGGAATTTCCATAATTTTGTCCGTCCAAACTTGGTTTCAGCGGACAGTCCGCTCGTGTGTAGGCAAGTTGGACGGACTAAGTATGGCGCATGCTCAGAAAGGATTTACAGGCTGAAGGTTGCATTGCAGTGTATTGGACGTCAAATTTCTAGTCCCGTCGTACGTGCCATACACGTCATCGCGCAAGCTTTCGGCGGACTGTCTGCTCATCGTGTGTGGTCAAGTCCGTTCATTCAAAAGTTGAACGGACTGTCTGTCGGATTGTCTGACGAACTTAGTTGGGCAGACAATCCGCCCGTGTGTACGCGGCCTTAACATGAACTATTGACACCCTAAGCCACCCTTTTCTTGTACTTTTAAACATATAGAGAAATGCAATTAGAAGCTTATTTTCTGTCTTGGCAAATAGGACAGGACAAAGAGCAGCGACCCATAGAAACTCATCTGACTACAGCACTATGACATCGTATTGATTGTTATGGTTGCTGTACTTTGAACACCACAATTGTTCTTATAATGACTTTATTGAATTGGCATGTGAAGAAAAGAGAGAACCTACAGAGACAAAATAGTCTAAGCAATAACATCTAAGTAATAGCTTGTTGTTTGATTATTTAGTTGTATTCTCTTCCTTTAAAAGGCAGAAATGTCAGCTCAGCATCAGGCTGTCCTTTCTCCTGCCTGAGCTCAATGCTGACAACAGGCACTCAGATAACTGTCAGGATTACATAAAAAAAAAAAAAAGAATTCCTTTGTTAAAGCGGTTTTCAACTCAAAACAAAAATGTAATACCATTTCTTGGACATTAGTGGTTGCATTAGTTTTCTTTTTGGGGATTTCGCCTTTATTTTCACCTGGTGATTTGACAGCTAAATCTGTTATTTTTCAACTTCCTTTAACAAACACAACTGTCCAGCAAAAGTGGCTGTTAGAGGGTTGAGACAAACCCTTTACCACTGACACAGGTGCTTACAATGGTTAGCCTATATTCATATTTAGCACCCTCTACCATAGGTAGGTGCTAAAGTGAGGATTTTTTAAAGGGAAACTGTCAGTTCAGGTAAATTTGGGCAGGCCTATGCTTCAGGCTAGGCCTGTTTGTTTTCATCTGAGGGGCAGGGAGTGGTTCGTGTAGCAATGGGTGTGACCACCTGTGCTTTAGTTCAGAGGTGCCTCCCCTGCTTGCAGGGAGAATATTCTGGAAGAGGGGCAGGGCCTAGGAGAGGAGTGGCAGGCAGCTCATGTGAGGAGCCCTGACCAATCCCCAACTTGAATTGGCAGGGGGCAGGCCTCCCATATAAGCTGAGGTAATAGGCCGCTGGGGAGGAGTTGTCGGCCGGGAGACATGGAGAATGGAGTACGAGGCAGCAGCAAGGGCCCCATCCCCATCTAGGGTGAGAAGTCTAGCGGAGGAGCCCGGGAGAGCTGTGAAGGAGCTTCACCCTTACACGGTCATGGATGAAGTATTCTGGAACAGAGGGGCCGGAGAAGCTGTTGGAACCTATGTCCAGTTAAAGTTCTCCATCATGGACTCGGGGCAGGAGAAGGTCGGTGAGTGGGCCACAGTGGATTTCTGGATGAGGAATGCCAGGGGAACTGGGTGCGAGGCCAGAGGAGAGACTGTGGGGAAAGTGTCCAATCGCTGTAGCCTGAGGGCACAGGATTTGCAGTCCGGACTAGCTGGGAGCAGTAGTCCACCAATCGGCACACGTTACTAAATTACTAGGCCGCCGGGGAGAGGTACTGCAGACCTCTGGCCTAGTAATAGTGCAAAAAATTCTAGCCAGCAACTGGGACTGTTCAGAGTAGTCTCTTTTGTCAAAGGAGGATGATGTGACAGGAAGAGTAATGATCTGCAGTGGAAGTTTGTGCAGGGGGGTGGAAGTCCTGGGAGAAACAGTCTGCAGGAGATACGCAGAGGAAGAGAAATAGTCTGCATGGTGTTTTGCAGGAGAAGCGCCTGTAGATATGTGTACATCAGTACTTCAAGGCTCAACCTTTGTTCTAATTCTTAAATATGATGGCAAAGCAAATGTTCTATGGGCATCCCATATTTCCTTTCTCCCAACCAAGTTATATCCCCCAATAAACAAAACAAAAAAGCAACGCAAATGACTGTTCATTGCCTCGGAAGTGATAGACGGAGGTCTGGCAGCAGGGTGACATGGTGGATATTAGTTACTAGTAGCAACCAAGCGCTACACATATATACATACACTATATTGCAAAAAGTATTGGGACACCTGCCTTTACACGCACATGAACTTTAATGGCATCCCAGTCTTATGCCGCGTACACACGATGAGATTATCAGACGAATGATCATCTGGTTTTTTTTTTTTTTTCATGCTAAACTCATATCGAACCCGAAGAGTTTACTAATGTCACGAAAATTCTGGTACAACAGAATAAAAATGATGTCATGTGTTGCAGTGTATTTGTATTTAATTTTCGAAAGACAACTGTATTGATTGAATGAAAATTGTACGATCTGGCATTGTGCAATTTTTTTTTTTCGTGCATGTCCGATCAAATAATATCAGATGAACTGTCCTGATTGGCTCTCAAAAGTTCTGTACTAACGATCAGATTATCGTATGTTCTGAAATCTGTATTTTTCGTCTGATTTTCTGATCGTGTGTAGGGGGCTTTAATCCGTAGGGTTCAATATTGAGTTGGCCCACCCTTTGCAGCTATAACAGCTTCAACTCTTCTGGGAAGGCTGTCCACAAGGTTTAGGAGTGTGTCTATGGGAATGTTTGACCATTCTTCCAGAAGTGCATTTCTGAGGTCAGGCACTGATGTTGAAGAAGGCCTGGCTCACAGTCTCCGCTCTAATTTCTAATTAATCTCAAAGGTGTTCAATTGGGTTGAGGTCAGGACTCTATGCAGATCAGTCATGTTCCTCCACCCCAAACTCGCTCATCCATATATTTATGGATCTTGCTTTGTGCAGTGGTCTAAATCATTTGGTGGAGGGGGGATTATGATGTGGGGTTGCTTTTCAGGGATTGGGCTGGGCCCCTTAGTTCCAGTGAAGAGAACACTTAAGGCGTCAGCATACCAAGACATTTTGGACAATTTCATGCTCCCAACTTTGAGGGAACAGTTTGGGGGTGGCTCCTTCTTATTCCAACATGACTGCACACCAGTGCACAAATCAAGGTCCATAAAGACATGGATGAGCGAGTTTGGGGTGGAGGAACTTGATGAGCCTGCACAGAGTCCTGACCTCAACCCAATAGAACACCTTTGGGATGAATGCGAGCCAGGTCTTCTCGTTCTACATCAGTGTCTGACCTCACAAATGAGCTCCTGTTAGAATGGTCAAACATTCCCATAGACACACTCCTAAACCTTGTGGACAGCCTTCCCAGAAGAGTTGAAGCTGTTATAGCTGCAATGGGAGGGCCAACTCAATATTGAACCCTACGGACTAAGACTAAATATGGGTAACGCACCTGTTTATTATTACCTCAGAACAACCTAAAGACTTATAAAGGAAGTGACTGTTTGGATTCGGAAGGTTGACCTTGTTACCCAGGAGTCCGTGTGACCTACCCATGAACACTCTCTTACGCAGTGCATGCTGGGTAGGGGATAAAAGGGACCCTAGCGGCCATTTTAGGTCTCTTGGGACCATGTTACCTGCCTGTGCGGATCTGTGGAGGGGTGTCCCGAGAGGCAGAGGCCGACAGCTATCACGGAGCGTCAGCCTGTTTGTTCTTGTGGGGTAACCTGACGGAGCCTGAGAGATGGTGGCCGGACTGAGAAGGTTCAAAGACACTGGGCGGAGAATCGGAGAACCAGATCAATTCAGCAGAGTGGTACAGAGCATCTGGCCCAGCTGACGGAAAGATAAGCTACAGTCACCGGACCAAAGTGATCACGCGGAACTCTGATCTAGTTGGTGAGTGGGTTACGGCCCACCGTTTGTTAATTTTTGCATGCAGTTAGACTCACTTACAGGCTTCACTGGAATCTGCAGTTCCAAGGAGGCATAGCAGAGCCACTGACACTGAGCAGGCTTAAGACCTATTTACTTTGGTGCCTCAGTGCATGTAAGTAAGTTACTGGAATTACACCAGGAGCATTTCAGTTTAATCCTCCACATTACTTTGGATTACAAAATACAAAGGAGTGACTTTAGCTAGCGAAGAAAAGAAGACCCCAGATTGAAGTACTTTAAGTGAGGCCTTAAGGATAGCCTTTAAAGCAGGAGGAGCTCCCAGGTTCATATAAATATATTTTCATACATATGTTATATTCTGTTATATTTAAATATATTGTGCTGTCGTCCTATGTTGGGATGACAGCACAATTACTGTAACCACCTCTCAAAATATTTTACAGTAAACTAGATTTCTGGTTAAGTATCCAGTTGTGTAGTGTATTGTTTTTCCCCACCAGGTGGAGCCAGCGGATCCTGAGTGTACAATACAGGTACTTTGCATTTTTTTATATTGTACTGTATTACATTGCACCACAGCTGTGCCAAGGGGATTGAGTCAAGTTAGTGGGGTTTCTAGGTAGAGTGCAGGTCCAATCAAAATCAGCAGCTCCTTTGGGGGTTAGTGCTACATACATATATATTTATACACACACACACACACATATATATATATATATATATATATATATATATATATATATATACACACACACAGTATATGTATACAGTACATAGCTGTTTATTAGATTACATGGGGAATCTTTCATAGGTTTATCCAAAATAGTTTTAAAACAATTTTAAATAATAGCTGAATGAAAAATACTCTCCTTGATCTGAAGGAATATGTTAAACACACAAGGTCAAATTTGGCAAGATAGGTGAAAGCCCGGGATGTGAAGAAGAATCATCCCTGGGTTATAACTGTCATGAACTGATGTGATTTTCAATGCTAAATAAGTGAAAGCACAATGAAGCCTGCTGTAATGAAATGATTTTGTTTTTGCCAAATGCAATGACAAGTTTAAATAAGCTCATTTAAATACATTTCCATTTATAGTGAATTTATTAAAATATATTATGTGTTATTCAGAAGTTTGCTTTCTGAAATACTGGGGCATGAAAATTACTTATTTTTTATCTTTATAAGTGCAACAATTTTTATTTTTATTTTATTTATTTATTTACATATTTCCTTTCTTTCTGTCCAAATTTGTATGCTTTCATATAGAGTATACTATATGATAGTATGCAGATTTTCAATAAAAAAAATGTTTTTATTGGGATTTACCAAAATCACTTATAAACATGTGATGCACCTATTGTAAAATCAATTGCAGTCACACCAGTATATCCAACTCCTATATTACTATTGCATAGTTACATAATAGGTGAGGCTGAAGAAAGATACAAGTCCATCAAGTCCAACCTATGTGTGTGATTATATGTCAGTATTATGCCGCGTACACACGATCAAACAAGCGGGTGGAAAAGTCTGGCAAACTCAAGTCCGCCAGACATTCCCCCCGTGTGTAGCCTCCGGCATATTTTTTGACCCGAAAGTACGGCGGACTTAGAAAGAAGTTTTGCACTCCAATCTTCCCGCCGGACTCGCATTTCGGCGGACATTCCGGCCGTGTGTATGCCAGTCCGCCGTACTTTTGAAATGAGCGGACTTTTCCCGCCCGGAGAAAAGTCCGCTCATTTTGAGCGGGTCTGCAGGTAGGCGGGGCCCGCGAAGGAGACCCCGCTGGCCCCGCCACCTGGTATGGACTTAAAGGGGAACCCCAACGCCGAAAAAAATCGGCGTGGGGGTCCCCCCAAAGTCCACAACAGACCCTTGTCCGAGCACGCTACCCGGCCGGCCAGGAAAGGAGGGGCGAACGAGCGCCCCTCCCCCTCCTGAGCCGTACCAGGTCGCGTGCCCTCAATATGGGGGGTGCCTTGGGGAAGGGGGGCCGCACAGCCCCCCCACCCCAAAGCACCTTGTCTCCATGTTGATGAGGACAAGGGCCTCTTCCCGACAACCCTGGCCGTTAGTTGTCGGGGTCTGCGGGCGGGGGCTTATCGGAATCCGGGAGCCCCCTTTAATAAGGGGGCACCCGGATACCGGCCCCCCACCCTATGTGAATGAGTATGGGGTACAATGTACCCCTACCCATTCACCTGTAAAATAAAAGTACAAAAAAAACACAACACACGAGATAAAATACTTTATTGCACAGCTCCGGGGGTCTTCCGTCTTTGGGGGTCTTCTCGCCAGACTCCTCCGCTATCTTCTTGTAGCTCTTTTACTAGCGGAGGAGTCCGGCTTTCTTCCTCGCCGCCGGCCTCTTCTTCTGACTTCGGGGGTCTTGTCCCCCTCTTCGGTTCTTCTGCCGGGCCACCGCGCCTTCTTATAGCTCTTTTACAGGCGGTGGCCCGGTCTTCTGTCGCCGCCGCCTTCCGTTCCTCTGTTCTTCTTCTTCTTCTTCTTCAGATGTTGCCTCACCGAGTCCTCCGCTCACAATGACAGGGAACGGGCACGCGGCGACTTATATAGGAACAAGGGGCGGGGTCTTCGGTGGATGTCCCATGGGTTCATGTCACATGGTGACCCCGCCCCCTTACGATGTCACAGTCCCGGAGGATGCTGGGACTGTCGCCATGTGACATGAACCCATGTGACATGAACCCATGTGACATCCACCGAAGACCCCGCCCCTTGTCCCTATATAGGTCGCCGCGTGCCCGTTCCCTGTCATTGTGAGCGGAGGACTCGGCGAGGCAACATCTGAAGAAGAAGAAGAGAAGAACAGAAGAACGGAAGGCGGTGGCGGCGGCGGCAACAGAAGACCGGGCCACCGCCTGTAAAAGAGCTATAAGAAGGCGCGGTGGCCCGGCAGAAGAACCGAAGAGGGGGACAAGACCCCCGAAGTCGGAAGAAGAGGCCGGCGGCGAGGAAGAAAGCCGGACTCCTCCGCTAGTAAAAGAGCTACAAGAAGATAGCGGAGGAGTCCGGTGAGAAGACCCCTGAAGACGGAAGACCCCCTGGAGCTGTGCAATAAAGTATTTTATCTCGTGTGTTGTGTTTTTTTTGTACTTTTATTTTAGAGGTAAATGGGTAGGGGTACATTCTACCCCATACTCATTCACATAGGGTGGGGGGGCCGGTATCTGGGGGCCCCCTTATTAAAGGGGGCTCCCGGATTCCGATAAGCCCCCCGCCCGCAGACCCCTGACAACCAACGGCCAGGGTTGTCGGGAAGAGGCCCTTGTCCTCATCAACATGGGGACAAGGTGCTTTGGGGTGGGGGGGCCACGCGGCCCCCCCTTCCCCAAGGCACCCACCATGTTGAGGGCACGCAGCCTGGTACGGCTCAGGAGGGGGGGGCGCTCGCTCGCCCCCCTTTCCTGGCCGGCCGGGTAGCGTGCTCGGACAAGGGTCTGTTGTGGACTTGGGGGGGGCCCCCACGCCGATTTTTTTCGGCGTTGGGGTTCCCCTTTAAGTCCATACCAGGCGGCGGGGCCAGCGACGTCTCCTTCGCGGGCCCCGCCTACCTGGAGACGCGCTCGAAATGAGCAGACTTTCCTCCGCGTGTGTGGGCGAGTCCGTTCATTTCAAAAGTAGGGCGGATAGTACGGCGAACTTAGTACGCCGTATTAGTCCGCTCAAAAAGTGCCGTGTGTGGACAAGTAGCCCGTTCGGAAAGTCCGACGGACAGTCTGGCGGGAAGTCCGCCAGACTAAGTACGTCGGACAGACGGCTACGTGTGTACGCGGCTTTACATTATATATCCCTGTATGTTGTTGTCGTTCAGGTGCTTATCTAATTTTTTTTGAAAATATCAATGCCCTTCGCTGAGACCACTGCCTGTGGAAGGGAATTCCACATCCTTGCCGCTCTTACAGTAAAGAACCCTCTACGTAGTTTAAGGTTAAACCTCTTTTCTTCTAATTTTAATGAATGGCCACAAGTCTTGTTAAACTCTCTTCTGCAAAAAAGTTGTATCCCTATTGTGGGGTCACCAGTATGGCATTTGTAAAATTAAATCATATCCCCTCTCAAGCGTCTCTTCTCCAGAGAGAATAAGTTCAGTGCTCACAACCTTTCCTCATAACTAATATCCTCCAGACCCTTTATTGGCTTTGTTGCCCTTCTTTGTACTCGCTCCATTTCCAGTACATCCTTCCTGAGGACTGGTGCCCAGAACCGGACAGCATACTACAGGTGCAGCCGGATCAGAGTCTTGTAGAGCGGGAGAATTATCGTTTTATCTCTGGAGTTGATCCCCTTTTTAATGCATGCCAATATTCTGTTTGCTTTGTTAGCAGCAGCTTGGCATTGCATGCCATTGCTGAGCCTATCATCTACTAGGACCCCCAGGTCCTTTTCCATCCTAGATTCTCCCAGAGGTTCTCCCCCCAGTGTATAGATTGTATTCATATTTTTGCGACCCAAATGCATTATTTAGAATTTTTGTACATTAAACCTCATTTGCCATGTAGTTGCCCACCCCATTCATTTGTTCAGATCTTTTTGCAAGGTTTTCACATCCTGCAGAGAAGTTATTGCCCTGCTTAGCTTAGTATTGTCCACAAATACAGAGATTGAACTGTTTACCCCAACCTCCAGGTCATGTATGAACAAATTAAATAGGATTGGTCCCAGCACAGAACCCTGGGGGACCCCACTACCCACCCCTGAACATTCCGAGTATTCCTCATTTATCGCCACCCTCTGAACTCGCCTTTGTAGCCAGTTTTCAATCCATGTACTCACCCTATGGTCAGGCATGTACTGGCCATCGGTACTACCGGGAGTTTCCCGGTGGGCCAATGGCTCTATGGGCCAGTTTTAGTGACAGCTAGTGGCATTGCTAGGGTGGGACATTTGGGGCTATAGCCCTGAATCTGGGGCCCATAGCCCAGAGTCAGACCAGGAGTCCCCAACTACAGGGTCCCGGCCCATACCGGGCCATGGGCTCTCTGCAGCCGTGCGGCGGGCAGCATTGGATAGCTGGAGAGCGGGCAGGCAGCTCTTACTGCCTGCCCTCTCTCTGGTGACCCTGATGTAAGGGGGAGGCTCTCTGGGGAACCTGATGTAAGGGAGATGCTCTCTGGGACCCGGATGTAAGTGGGGGGCTGTCTGGGGACCCTGATGTAAGAAGGGGCTCTCTGGGGATCCTGATGTAAGGGGGGCTCTCTGGGGACTCTGATGTAAGGGGGGGGGGCTTTTTTTGCACAATTGCGTACAGTTTATATACTGTTTTTGTGCGTGTTTGCAAAATTAAAGTGGGCCTGTCTGGATGAAGTCCAGGGCCAAATTTTTGTCCCAGTCCAGCCCTGCCTATGGTCCATGCTAACTGACCTTATTTTGTAAAGTAAACATTTATGGGGAACTGTGTCGAATGCTTTTGCAAAATCCAGATACACCACATCTATGGGCCTTCTTTTATCTAGATGGCAACTCACCTCCTTATAGAAGGTTATCTGCTACAGATATTCTTTTAACAAAGTTCACTTTTATATGTTGTGCCTATAACACGATATGAAAACATAAGGAATCGTTGCCACTTATTGTATAGCCACTGTACAATATTGAATTACTGAATGATATTATCATCTTCACTGTATCAAAATTTTTACTATTGATCTTCCTAATGAAAACTTTTGTAAACAAATTTGTATGCTTTTAGTATTTATTGCTGTTGCTTTGTTGGTATAGAACTCATTTTGTCCGAAGGCATTCTTTTAAAAGTAAAGGTATGTCCATCAGTCTGCATTCTTGACAATGAGTGGGCAGGCTGATTTTGATAACACTGTAATGCTTCATGAGAACTGCTTTGTCAGCTGATCACTGTCCACTTATATTGATCGATGGGTAAGAATCAATACGATTAGTTGCTGGCCACTTCACACTTCACTATAACTGAAGTGTTTTCTGAAAGCCCTGTCATGCAGTGAAGGCTTTTATGATCATGTATACGCCTTCACATGCATTTACTGACACATTGATGCAGGCCTCCCTAGAAATGCTTAGATGTGACTTTTTATGGAGGAGCATCAATGAATACAGTGCCTTGAAAAAGTATTCATACCCCATTGAAATTTTCCATATTTTGTCATGTTACAACCAAAAACTTAAATGTATTTTATTGGGATTTTATGTGATAGACCAACACAAAGTGGCACATAATTGTGAAGTGGAAGGAAAATAATAAATGGTTTTCAAATGGTTTTCCAAATAAATATGTGAAAAGTGTGGCGTACATTTATATTCAGCCCCCTTTACTCTAAAACCCCTAACTAAAATCTAGTGGAACCAATTGCCTCCAGAAGTCACCTAATTAGTAAATAGAGTAGAGTAGAGTGTGTAATTTAATCTCAATATAAATGCAACTGTTCTGTGAAGCCCTCAGAGCTTTGTTAGAAAATCTCAGGGAACAAACAGCATCATGAAGGCAGAGGAACACACCAGGGATAAAGTTGTAGAAAAATGTAAAGCAGAGTTAGGTTATAAAAAAATATCCCAAGCTTTGAACATCTCACTGAGCACTGTTCAATCTATCATCTGAAAGTGGAAAGAGTATGACACAACTGCAAACCTACCAAGAAATGGCCGTCCACCTAAACTGCCAGACCGGGCAAGGAGAGCATTCATCAAGAAGCAGCCAAGAGGCCCATGGTAACTCTGGAGGAGCTGCAGAGATCCACAGCTCAGGTGGGAGAATCTGTCCACAGGACAACTATTAGTCGTGCTCTCCACAAATCTGACCTTCATGGAAGAGTGGCAACTAGAAAGCCATTGTTAAAAAGCCATAAGTGGACCTATTTGCAGTTTGCGATAAGCCATGTGGGGGACACAGCAAACATGTGGAAGAAGGTGCTCTGGTCAGATGGGACCAAAATTTAACTTTTTGGCTTTAAAGCAAAATGCTATGTGTGGGGCAGGGCCATCCTTAACCACTTCAGCCCCGGACCAATTAACAGCCTAAGGACCAGAGGTCTATTTACATTTTCGCACTGCACTGCTTTAACTGGTAATTGCGCAGTCATGCAATGTTGTATCCAAACGAAATTTGCGTCCTTTTCTTCCCACAAATGGAGCTTTCTTTTGATGGTATTTGATTGCCTCTGCGATTTTTACTTTTTGCGATATAAATGGAAAAAGACCGAAAATTTCGAGGAAAAAAAGATATTTTCTACTTTTTCGTTATAAGAAAAATCGAATAAACTCAATTTTAGTCATACATTTAGGGCAAAATTTATTCAGCCACATGTCTTTAGTAAAAAAAATGTCAATAAGCATATATTTATTGGTTTGCGCAAAAGTTATAGCGTCTACAAACTAGAGTACATTTTCTGGAATTTACACAGCTTTTTAATTTATCTCATTTCTTGAGGTGCTAAAATGGCAGGGCAGTACAAACCCCCCCAAATGACCCCATTTTGGAAAGTAGACACCCCAAGGAAATTGCTGAGGGGCATGTTGAGCCCATTGAATATTTTTTTTTTGTCCCAAGTGATTGAATAATGACACAAAAAAAAAAAAAAGTTTACAAAAAGTTGTCACTAAATGATATATTGCTCACACATGCCATAGTTATATGTGGAATTGCACCCCAAAATATATTCTGCTGCTTCTCCTGAGTACGGGAATACCACATATGTGGGACTTTTTGGGAGTCTAGCCGCGTATGGCACCCCGAAAACCAATCACTGCCTTCAGGATTTCTAAGGGTGCAAATTTTTGATTTCACTCCTCACTACCTATCACAGTTTTGAAGGCCATAAAATGCCAAAATAGCACAACCCCCCCCCCCCCCAAATGACCCCATTTTGGAAAGTAGACACCCCAAGCTATTTACTGAAAGGCATGTTGAGTCCATGAAATATTTTATATTTTGCCACAAGTTGCAGGAATATTAAAAAAATTTTTTTGCACAAAGTTGTCACTTAATGATATATTGCTCACACATGCTAAGGGCATAAGTGAAATTACACCCCAAAATAAATTCTGCTGCTTCTCCCGAGTACGGGGATACCACATGTGGGGGACTTTTTGGGAGCCTAGCCACGTACTGGCCCCCGAAAACCAAGCACTGCCTTCCGGATTTAAATATAAAATGCTACCAAAAAAAACTGTTAGCGATCTCAGGGATCAGGCCTGACTCTGCGAACGCTGCAGTTATGTGTTTAGTGTTTTGTAAGTGACAGTGATCGATTGATACTGCACTTGGGTGGGCTGGGCGGAGGGGCAAAAGCAGGTGCCAGCAGGTATCTGGGCTGATTCTGCTAACAATGCATTTTTTTGGAACCCTAAACTACTGCGGACGCTAGTATAGATCTGATCAGATCAGATGTTGATCTGTTCAGATACTATACCACTACGGGAGGTGTATGCTTTGCGCGTGGGTGTTAGCGGTACTGGCACTAACCTAGCGCTGCCTGGGGCGACGCAGACCCTGACTCTAAAACCTAATTGATATCACCCGCCAGGTGATCAGGGGGTTAAACCTTTATTGGGTAATAAATGGTGGGTGCCCTGATGCTATAAAAAGCAAACTAACCAGAGCCACCCGTAACACTTATACAGTGATCACTGGTGAAAGGGTTAACTAGGGGCAATCAGGGGGTTAAAATCTTTATTAGGTAGTGAATGGGGGTCCCTGGCGCTATATAAAAACTTGACGGGGAACCTAAATAACTAACTGGCTAACCAGCGTCACCAGTGGCACTAAACGGTGATCGCTGGTGAAAGGGTTAACTTGGGGCAATCGGGGAGTTAAAAACATTATTGGGTAGTATATGGGGGTACCTAGCGCTATAAAAACTTGGCGGTGAACCTAAAAAAATAACTAGCTACCTGGCAGCACTAGTGACACTAATGCAGCGATCAGAAAAATGATCGCTTAGTGACACTGGCAAAAGGGGGTGAAAGGGTTAACTAGGGGCAATCAGGGGGTTAAAACCATTATTGGGTAGTATATCGGGGTACCTAGCGCTATAAATACCTGGCAGTGAACCTAAAAAAATAACTAGCTACTTAGCAGCACCAGTGACACTAATGCAGCGATCAGAAAAACGATCACTTAGTGACACTGGCAAAAGGGGGTGAAAGGGTTAACTCTAGGGGCAATCAGGGGGTTAAACCTTTATTGGGGGGTGGTAGGGGGCTACCCTGGACCTAACACTAACTGCCCTGACAGTTTTTACTTTTACAACTGACACTGAATGCAGTGATCAGAAAATAAATGATCACTGCAATCAGTGACACTGTGACTGGCGGGGGGATCGGGGGGCGATCGGGGGGGTGATCGGGGGGGGGGGGGGTTTGTGTGCCTATGTGTGCCTACATGTTAGTGTAGTGTTGGTGCACACTTACTTTCACTCTTCTCCTCATAGTCCGGTCAAAAAAGACCGCCCGAGGAGAATGACATCACTTCCTCCCTGCCTGTGTTTACTATACACAGCGGGAGGAAGCGTCTCATTTGCCAGGAGCAATCGAGAGGGGATGGCCAGAAACCAACGGCCATCCCCTCATCCCGGATCGCTCCTGAAGCGAAACGGATGGCCGCATCCAGCGGGAGGGGGTCCAATCAGACCCCCCACCCGCTGGAAGGCAAGCACGTACGTGTACGTGCTTGTGCCTGTACATGCCATTGTGATGACGTACATTGGCATGCGGCGGTCTTTAAGTGGTTAATATTGATTGGAACCCGGGCAAACATTTTCTTGCCCCCCCCACACACACACACAATTTTGCTCTCCACTATGATTGTGATTGGTTGCCAGAGGTTACGGTGTATCATTATCTCTTACTGACTGGTTGCTAGAGGTTACAGCACACATTACGGCTCACTGATTAGTTGCTAGATGTTACAGCACATGATTTCTTCTTGTTGATTGGTTGCTAGAGATCACTGTACAGTAATACTCCTCACTGATTGGTTGCTAGGGGTTACAGCACATCATCTATTCACTGCAGGGTGCAAGATATAAATATGAATGCCGCCCTTATTTACATATTTATGCCGTCGGGTGCAGTTTTTTAAATATGAATGCTGCTATTTACATATGAATTCTGGTTATTTACATGTAAACACAGGGTCTGCAGGTGAGTCATCTGTACACAACAATAGGGCAGAGCTGGGCAGCATTAGTAGCAACACTTCATACTGAGATATCAGGACATAGCACAGGACTAAAACTTCAATGGACAAGGGGATTTAAACTGGGACAGTTGGCAAGAATGGGGCAGTTGCTTTGGGCCCCACAACAATGACAGGGCTCAGAGCAGCTGACCCTTTTGCCCTGCCTTAAAGACGGCCCTGGTGTGGGGGAAAACTAACACTGCACATCACCCTGAACACACCATCCCTACCGTGAATAATGGTGGTAGTGGCAGCATCATGTTGTAGGGATGCTTTTCTTCAGCAGGGACAGGGAAGCTGGTCAGAGTTGATGGGAAGATGGATGGAGCCAAATACAGGGCAATCTTAGAAGAAAACCTGTTAGAGTCTGCAAAAGACTTGAGACTGGGGCAGAGGTTCACCTTCCAGCAGGACAACGACCCTAAACATACAGCTACAATGGAATGGTTTAGATCAAAGAATATTCATGTGTTAGAATGGTCCAGTCAAAGTCCAGACCTAAATCCAATTGAGGATCTGTGGGAAGTCTTGAAAATTGCTGTTCACAGACACTCTCCATCCAAATCAACAGGACTTGAGCTATTTTGCAAAGGAGATTGGGCAAAAATGTCACTCTCTGGAGCTGGTAGAGACAGCTACAAAAAGAGTTGCAGCTGTAATTGCAGTGAAAGGTGGTTCTACAAAGTATTGACTCAGGGGGGCTGAATACAAATGTACCCCACACTTTTAACATATTTATTTGTAAAAAAAATTTAAAACCATTTATCATTTTCCTTCCACTTCACAATAATGTGCCACTTTGTGTTGGTCTATCACATAAAATCCCAACAAAATACATTTACGTTTTTGGTTGTAACATGACAAAATGTGAAACATTTCAAGGGGCGTGAATACTTTTTCAAAGCACTATATGTACAAAGGAGCCCTTAAGAAATATGAGTTAAAGTTAATTCTCTGCTCATTGTTAGCAAAAAAGTGCACTTACCAGATTTTTGGATTGTAAAATCTATTGCTGTACTGAGAGCTGATGAAAATGTTGCAAAGAGAGGACCGCAGGGCCCCCCCTTCCCCAAAACACCCCCCCCATGTTGAGGGCACGCGGCCTGGTACGGTTCAGGGGGGTGGTGCTCGCTCGTCCCTACCCCCTTTCCTGACCGGCCGGGCTGCGTGCTCTGATAAGGGTCTGGTATGGATTTTGGGGGGACCCCCACGCCGCAGAGGTTCCCCTTTAAATCCATACCCAGCGACGGGGCTAGCAAGGTGTTAATCTTGCCGATGGAGGTGGAGACATTGACTTCCTTTGCTAGTCCCGTCTACCTGGAGTCATGTTCAAAATGAATGGACTTTACTCCGTGTGTGGGCAAGTCCGTTCATTTGGAAAGTCTGGCGGACTCGCACACAGACGAGCGGGCAATTTTGAGTCAAGTCTTCTTTTTAAGTCCGCCGGACTTTTGGGAAGAAAAAGTCAGTCATAGCCCACACACGGTCGAATTTTCTGCCGGACTCTGGGCCGCCGGATAGTCCGAGCGTGTGTACGCGGCATAAGTCTGCATGGTTTTTGTCCCAGATGGAAGTCTCTTCTAAAGATGATGCACAAGAAAGCCCTGCAAACAGCTTGCTGAAGACAAGTAGACTAAGGACATGGATTAATTGAACCATGTCCTGTTGTCTGATGAGATCAAAATACATTTATTTGGTTTAGATGGTGTCAAGCATGTGTGGTTGCAACAAGGTGAGGAGTACAAAGACAAGTGTGTCTTGCCTACAGTCAAGCATGGTGGAGGGAGTGTCATGATTTGGGGCTGCATGAGTGCTGCAGTCACTGGGGAGCTACACTTTATTGAGGGAACCATGAATGCCAACATGAACTGTAACATATGGAAGCCAAGCATGATCCCCTCCCTTTGAAGATTGGCCCACAGGGCAGTATTCCAACATAACGACTCCAAACACATGTTCTGTTACAGTCCCTACCTTGCCAAGCAGACAGCCAGGCATGGTCATGCCCCAAGTGGCTCAAGGTGGTATTGAACCCATAACCATCCGTTAGCTGTAGTTTATCCAATCAGCTGGGTATAAAACACTGCCTCACTCTGAGGGCTTTGTCAGTTCCTTGTCTCTTGCATTGCCAAAGGTTCCAGTATTCCAGTATTCCTGTGTTCTAGTTACAGTGTTCCAAGACTGACTCCGGCTTCTGACCCTAGCTCTGCTTATCGTTTATTCTGTCTTATGGAATCCCTGACCTCGACTATCCTTTGGCAAATTCCTGTCAAGCCCCTTGCACAGATTCACAGCCCAGGTAGCTTATTACCCTGTTACCGTGGGCTATTTTCAAGGGTGAGCATACATCTCTGCATCATGGACTCTAACCTAGGTAAGCCCTTACACCTTCAAGACAACCACTGCCTTGCTAAAGAAGCTGAAGATGAAGGTGATGGACTGGCCAGACCTAAACCCTATTGAGCATTTGTGAGCCATCCTCAAATGGAAGGTGGAGGAGAGCAAGGTCTCTAACATCCACCAGCTCCGTGATGTCATCATGGAGGAGTAGAAGAGTGTGAGGGCTGGACTCTCAGCCCTTCCTTCTCTGTGCTCAGGTTGCTCAGCTGTCGGTTAATTGCCAGTACTCATTGTTTCACAGTGTCACACCTATTGTCACACCTATTGATCATCTCCTGCTCATCAGTCAAGCCCACAGCCAGTCCCTTCTGGCTATTTAAACAGCCTGGTTTATTTCTTCATTGCCTTCACCTTGGTCATATATCTAGAGACTTTCTGCTGTGTTCATGTTAAAGACTTGCCTGGCTTACATCCCTTCTGGTTCCTGGTCCTGTCTGCTGCCTCTGACTATACTGATCTCTGGCTTCCTGATTTCCTGGCTTGTTCTGACTACCAGATTTGGCTACTGAACCCTGACTATGTTTTGACTATGTTTACTAGATTTTTACTGCGTTTTCTGTCACCATCTTTTTCATGGTTCCTGATAAAGAGGACTCCAGTGGCAACCTGTGAAGCTCTGGTGAACTCCATGTCCAAGAGGGTTAAGGCAGTACTGGAAAATAATGGTGGCCACACAAAATATTGACACTTTGGGCCCAATTTTGAAATTTTCACTTAGGGGTGTACTCAATTTTGTTTCCAGCGGTTTAGACATTAATGGCTGTGTGTTGAGTTATTTTGAGGGGACAACAAATTTACACTGTTATACAAACTGTACACTCACTACTTTACATTGTAGCAAAGTGTCATTTCTTCAGTATTGTCACATGAAAATATATAATAAAATATTTACAAAAATGTGAGGGGCGTACTCACTTTTGTGAGATACTGTATATATATTTATTTAGCAGAGGCTCTAGAGAATAAAATGGCAGTTGTTGCAAAATTTTGTCACACAGTATTTGAGTAGCGGTTTTAAAACCCAATTTTTTGTAAAATATGAAAGATGATATTATGGAGAGTAAATAGATACCTAACATGTCATGCTTTAAAATTGTGCATGCTCTTGGAACATACTTAAAAATCTCCAAAGGCAACGCTTTGAACATTTTTAGAGCTTTTTTTAGAGTGATAACTTTCTAGAGCTAGAATTATTGCTCTTGCTCTGGCATTCGCGGCGATACCTCAGATGTGTGGTGGAAACAACATTCATATAAATAGGCGTGACCTACCAATGTGTTTCACTTCTGCACGGGAGCACAGGGGGACAGGGCGCTTTTAAAAAACTTTATTATTATTATTTATTTTACTTTTTTCTTTTTTTTTTACACTGTCCCTAATTTATACTTTTTTTTATCACTTTTATTCCTATCTCAAGGAATGTAAACATCACTTGTGATAGAAATAAAGCATGACAGGTCCTCTTTATGGAAAGATCTCGGGTCAACAAGACCCCAAATCTCTCCTCTACAATGGAAAATATCACATAAAAAAATAAATAAATAAATAAAAAAAAACATTGCTCTGACGCTTTAAAAATAAATTGGCATGTTTACATCGGCTGTGAACCAGAAGTGATGTCATGTTGTCGCTCCGGGCTTCCTAGGCCAAGGAGATGAGCGGAGGCCATCTTTCCTCTGCTTATCTTTATGGCCAGCCACCACAACCGCTGGATTGGTTCTCGGGCATCACAGTGGGTTAGGTAAGCCTGAGAACCCTTGGTGACCCCTTCCCCTGCTTCTAAAAGTCAACCAGCAGCTAATCATCTGCTTGGACTCCTTTTTTTGTGAATTGCCAGTGCTAAAATAAACAACTTGCTTAAAGTGCTAGTGCTACCTAAACTCATATGGAATTATTGCAGTGCAAATTGCAGGTGGTGAATAAAAACAGAAAAATGTTAGAAAAATACTGAAAACATTGCTGAAAAAAATTTTGAAAAATATTGAAAGAAATATACTCTATATTTCACAGCTGTGTGCAATCAAAAGTGCTTATGTGCTTTTAGTGCAAAATACGTGCATAGAAAGCTTATGAAACTTATATCATCTTCATGCGATAAAGTCCATTGAAAAACCATTAAAAAACATTAAAAAACAAGAAAGTCCAAGAAAAGATAACTTAAAAAAAATTCCACAGTAATTCAATCAAAGTGACTTGTGCTCAGTGCCTGGTGTATCATGAATTGCAACCGGTGCGTTTTCCGTGCATAGGACAAATTGCCGCACTCACCAGCTCCCCTGCCCCTGCAAGGGTTAACTCGCCTCCACATAAGCACTTTTGATTGCACACAGCTGTGAAATATAGAGTATATTTCTTTCAATATTTTTCAACATTTTTTTCAGCAATTTTTCAGTATTTTTCTAACATTTTTCTGTTTTTATTCACCACCTGCAATTTGCACTGCAATAATTCCATAGGAGTTTAGGTAGCACTAGCACTTTAAGCAAGTTGTTTATTTTAGCACTGGCACATGTAACATGTATTTTATTTGCTGTCACAGGAGAGCGCCATAGCTACCACCTTAGCATTCACATTTCCTTCCAACCTATTAGGCTGGTTTTACCTGGTAGTGGCAGCCCCCCTTCTCTACATATGTGATTTTTTATATTTTTTTGCCTCTTTCCAATGTCGTTTTTTCTGTTCCCATAGCGCAAACCTTATTCCTCCCCCCCCACGTTTACTGATTGTTTAGAGATTCTCGGGATTTCTGACAGTTTAGGGTATATGGCTGCTTGCACCCACCATGTCCTTACCAACCAATAACACCACTTGGCTCATTCACTTACATGGCTGGGAATCCTCAGCCACGTAAACAAATGAGTGGGGAGCGCAGGGTTTATAAATCATTGAATATATATGGCTACATTGGCATATTTAGGTGATAACTTTGCCCAATCATGGCCAGGGCCAAATTTGGGGAATGATGTTATGACTATCCCCTCCCCTTCCCTTATATAGTACTTACATTGAATGAGAAGAGTGCCTTATATTGGTAGCTGCTCAGTTTGGTGAAATATCTATTCCTCTGTCACCCATATACCCCTGCAGCTGTGATCTTCCGATGCTGCAGGGGTTAAAATAACTCCATTCTTTGAGCACTTTTCATTTTGGGAAGTAAAAGTACAGCTTTTTTGAATGGAGGAGGGAGCCAGAAAGGGGAGACATACACAAAACTTTTGATAAGTGACTGCAACAGGTCCAGCTGGAAGATTGCTTCTGCAGGGGTAATGGGGAGATGGGGGCAAAGGAATGAACAATTAACTGAACAGAGCAGCCACCAGTACAAGGGACACCCCTCATTCAGTGTAAGTACCATCCATTGTTTGTGTAGAGCTACCCTCATAGGGGTTGCTGTAGTTTCGAAGGTTCTTCCCCAAGACAGTGCAAATGCAGCCAGGCACACCAAGAGTCCACTCATTCCTGCTTATTGAAAGGTCAATGGTCAAGGGAGGTCATGGGAATGGTGATTTTATTAACTGCTCAAAATACACCAGGTGACTTACATAAGCAATATGGAGAAAAAAGTTTTGTCTTTAATGTAAAAATTGATATAATAAAAATATAAAAGCAATTAGATCCCAGCGACAAATGTATGGCAAGAAATGTTGTTACACCAACAAATAGTAAACAACGAGGAACACATGGATCAACGCATTTCTCCCCAGAAGAGCTTTCTCAGGATCCACTTTTCTATGCTATGCATATTAGCTAATTTTGCCTTTGTCTTGCAGGTCTTTTTTTTTTTTTTTTTGATGTGGGTTTACAACCACTTTATCTGTAGTGGTGCGCTATCAATAAAGAGACATAGGGATTCTTCCCTTTTGATCCATTACTATTTTGGGATTGTGCCAGAATTTATAACAAGTTCTCCCACCTAAATACTTCCGTAGCCTGGAACAGTCTACAGGTTCATGGCTGGGGAACTTGAACTGATGTGCAGCACAGAAAAGAGGCTCTACTCACAGGATCCTGGCAAAAGATCAGCCCGCAGGTGAAGCCTCTTGTAAAGTAGTCCAGCGTCCAGTCCAAAGGGCTCCAGGGGAAAGTAGCTCAGATATATTCCCTCAGGGGGAAAAAAACAAGATCCTCAGATCTCCAGACTATATAACAGCATCCCAGACACCATCTAGGCACACCTCTCCAGGGATTGGTTAGGCCCTACTCAATATTTGGGCAGGTTATTTGAATTCTCCCTCCCTAAGCTACAAAAACATCTTCTAGAGGCAGGGGAAAGTGTCAGAAACCATGAATCAGCCTGAGACAGAAGTACAGTTAAATCACACTTGTTTAATAATAATAAAAAAGGTAAACAGAGTAAACGTTGTCAAAACATAGACAGAGTTCAGGAACCAGAACAGATAGTCAGACAAGCCAAAATCGTCAGGGAGCCAGAGATGAGCGTAGTAGAACAGAAAGCAGGATCTGGAGCCAGGAGGAATGTAAGCCAAGTAAGTCTTTAACAGGAACACAGGAGAGCGTCTCTATAGATGTGACCAAGGCGAAGCTAGAGATCATCTGGACTGGATGGCATAAGTAGGCAGGACTGACAAACAGGATATCATCAACAGGTGAGATAGGAGCTGGCAATTAGCCGACAGCTGAGCGGCCAGCTCAGAGCAGGAAGAACTGAGCCCAGCCCTGACAGGAAGCAATCAAACTCTCAGCCTGTGAAGCCCTGAACAGACCAGATCAAACAATTTCTGCCCCCCCTGATTACAGCACAGGGGCGGATCCAGGGGGGCAACGGGGCAATTGCCCCCCCCACCGAGAATTCGGATGAGTGGGCTGCTTCGCGGGTGAGAGAGCGGGCGGCTCCGCGGATGGGCCGAGCTGTCATCCGGCTCGGTTGGTGATCCGGTGTGAGGCTTGGTGGGTGGGTGAGAGTGTGGGTGAGCAGCTGGGCGGCTTGGTGGGTGAGTGGACAGCTGGCCAATTAGGGAGCCGGCAGTGCAGTTCCACTCTCACTGTGGAGGCAGCCGCGGGAAGCAGAGAAATGACATCATCTCTCTGCTGCCTGACTGGTAATCTGCTGCCTGACTCTGGGACACAGCAAGAGACCACCTTAGCAGTAAAGTGACACAGCAAGAGACAATCCACAACGTGTGACAGGCGACGTGGCAAGTGACAATCTGTAACGTGTGGCAAGTGACAATCCCTAACACATGGCAGGCGACGTGGCAAATGACAATCCGCAACGTGTGACAGGTGACGTTGCGGATTGCGGATAAATTGCCCCAAAAAAAATGTATTTTCTGGTAGCGCCCCTCCCGAGACTAGACTCTGGATCCACCCCTGTTACAGCAAGAGCCAAAAACTAAATTTACATAGCAGCCCAACTAGGAGGGTGCTACATCTGATTTAAAAGCCATGAAATGTAACTAATACATTATATATTTAACACTGTGCAGTAGTGATGAAAAATCTGTATGTTCTTCACTTGTTCCTGTGGGTTTCCTTCTGTTGCTTTGGTTTTCTACCATAATCCAGAAAACATATTGGCATGTGAACTGGCTTCCAAATAAGTTTTCTTATGGGTTATTGTGTGGTTGTGATTGGGACATTAAACTGGGAGTTATGTTGGTGTGATGTGAACAATGAAATATATACTGGAATGCGGTGCTCAAAATTTCTGCACTACATAAATCCAGATCATAAAAAACTAGTTACTTTGCACAGAATCACACTGGGTAAAACTACTACAATTATCATTTGTGGACAAGGGAATGGTTTTTGGTGGGATTTTAACGGCGTCAGGCAGTAGAATTACTAACAGTACACCAAGATGTAAAAGAATATAACAAAATGTATTTATACAGAAGACAAACTTAAAAGTATTGGCTGTACATATAATACGCAAATATGGATACACATCTAATCAAATGGTGGAGAAAGTGGTCACTCAACAATGACATGGAGTGACTTGTCCCAACATGTTTCTCCTCTTAGGGCTTCCTCAGGGGATGTTTGAAGAGTAGATATGATACTGCATAGAACAGAGTACAATTAAAAACAATACAGAATTATAATACAACAAAAATGAAAAATACTAATGATGAATATGCTGTTGACCGCCCTGCCCGGTGCTCATCAAGCTCAATGCAGGATCAGTTGCATACAGTATCCAGAGTTGTGTTCCAGCAGCTGGATGGGTACTTCTTTCCCTGTTCCCGAAACAAAAGTTGAATTGGGCTGAGCACTGCTCAGCTATTCACAGGAAGCTTTGTATTTTATGATTAACTACAATGTTTTCTCTAATTGAATGAGGTGGAGGGGCAGGCAGATGACATCACCCTAATTTCATATGAAATTACATTATATGTTGCAAAGAAAATCAACTTTTTTTGCTTGTGCATGATTTGATTATGGACGTCTACAGAACTTCCCCTCATTCACTAAGCTCGGGGGGGCACAATCCCTTCCAAAGTGCAATTTCTTTTTATAAGTGAACAGCCTATTTGCCTTTAGTAAATAAATCCATGGGTGTCTTGGAGCAGTTAAACTATATTGGTTTCTTGACCTTGCCTTTTACTGGATCCCTCCAACTTTTTCAGCAATTTAACACTTCAACAGTTTACATTAATAAAAATGTGCATATTATACTGTATATACCCATGTATAAACTACATGGTGTGATTCCAAATGTTGTTTTGATCAAAATTAAAATTCTATTCCTTGGAATATTCATTGGCCTGCTACTAACATCTTCATATATCTTTTGATGTGGACTTCAAAGTGATGTCTTTCTGACACACAGATATGGGTCAGTAATCAAAAACCTAAAATGTAATTGACTTTTGTCCTCCATGGATTTTCCAGTGATGTGAAAATACTTGTCTTGATACCAACTTGAACTTAAGCCCCATACACACCATCAGATTTTCTGCAGATTTTTCCCTTCAGATTTACCAAAACCATATAATATGAGGTCAAACCTTAGGAGTTTCAATTTGTATAGAATCAGGCCGGCCCTTACACTACATGGTTTTGGTAATTGTGAAGGAAAAAAATCAGCAGAAAATCTGATAGTGTGTATGAGGCTTTAGTCTCACCAAAAATATTTCCTACCATCAGTCAAAATCATGTCATATAGTAGAGAGAAGAACAAACTATTTGTATGTACTCCTTTATGTTATGTGTTTAACCACTTGCCGCCCGCCCTATAGCAAATAGACGACGGCAAAGTGGTTTCATAATCCTGACCGGACGTCATATGACGTGATCAGGATTATGAACCGCTGCGCGCCCCCGGGGGCGTCCATCGCGGCGATCGTTGTTGCGGGGTGTCAGTCTGACACCCGGCAACTACGATCTCAGTAAAGAGTCTCCGACGGAGACTCTTTACCACGTGATCAGCCGTGTCCAATCACGGCTGATCACAGTGTAAATAGGAAAAGCCGGTGATCGGCTTTTCCTCACTCGCGTCTGTCAGACGCGAGTAGAGGAGAGCCGATCGGCTGCTCCTCTGACAGGGGGGGTCTGTGCTGATCGATTATCAGCACAGCCCCCCCGAGGATGCCCACACTGGACCACCAGGGACACCACCAGACCACCAGGGATGCCAAGGACAAGGTATGCCACCCTAGACCACCAGGGATTGCAGTCAGTGCCACAATGGATGCCAATCAGTGCCCATAATGGATGCCAATCAGTGCCCACAATGGGCATCACTGATTGGCATGCATTATTGATTGGCACTGATTGGCATCCATTAGTACAATATATTATAATACAATGCCGCCTATCAGTTCCCATCTGTGCCGCCTATCAGTGCCTACCCATGCCCACCTGTGCCGCCTACCCATGCCCACCTGTGCCACCTACCCATGCCCACCTGTGCCGCCTACCCATGCCCACCTGTGCCGCCTAACCCATAGCCACCTGTGCCACCTATCCATGCCCATCCATGCCAATCCGTGACAATTTGTGCCACCTATCAGTGCCCATCAGTGCCACCCATCAGTGCCGCCTATCAGTGCCACATATCGGTGTCCATCAATGCCACCTCATCAGTGCCACTTCATTGGTGCCACCTCATCGGTGCCCATCAGTGCCGCCTTATCATTGCCCATCAGTGTAACCCCATCAGTGCCCATCAGTGAAGGAGAAAACTTACTTATTTGCAAAGTTTTGAAACTGAAACAAAAAAAAAAACATTTTTTTTTTCAAAATTTTCGGTATTTTTTTATTTGTTTAGCAAAAAATAAAAACCGCAGAGGTGATCAAATACCACCAAAAGAAAGCTCTATTTGTGGGAAAAAAATTATAAAAATTTCATTTGGGTACAGTGTAGCATGACCGCGCAATTGTCATTCAAAGTGCGACAGCGCTGAAAGCTCAAAATTGGTCTGGGCAGGAAGGTGTTTAAGTGCCCTGTATTGAAGTGGTTAAAGAATAATTTCAGGTATGGATATTTTATATATAGTTGCATTGGTCTAGCTTGGACTAATGTATCTTTGTATATACAGTACCAGGGCTTTTTTTCAGTGAGAGTGGGGAATGCTTTTCCAGCACTGAATGTAGGTAACGGTAAGGGGTGCTGGGGGGTCTATTGGTGCAGTGGCAGATCTCTTGTTGGTGTTGGGTCTATTGTTGCTGGTGGTTGATCTATTGTTGTTGAGGGTTTATTACTGCTTTGGGGGTCTATGGTTGCTGGCTACAGGGGATCATAGTTAGTCAGGTTGAAAAAAGACACAAGTCCATCCAGTTCAACCACAAAAAAATAAATAAATAATAATAATACTAATAATATCATACAATCCCATATACCCAATTCTATACCCACAATTGATCCAGAGGAAGGCAAACAACCCCAGCAGAGCATGATCCAATTTGCTAAAGCAGGGGAAAAAATTCCTTCCTGATCCCCCGAGTGGCAATCGGATTTTCCCCGGAACAACTTTACCTATAAATTATAGTACCCAGTTATATTATGTACATTCAGGAAAGTATCCAGGCCTTTCTTAAAGCAATCCACTGAGCTGGCCAGAACCACCTCTGCAGGGAGTCTATTCCACATTTCCACAGCTCTTACTGTAAAGAAACCTTTCCATATTTGGAGATGAAATCTCTTTTCCTCTAGATGTAAAGAGTGCCCCCTTGTCCTCTTTCTTGACTGTAAAGTGAATAACTCAACACCAAGTTCACTATATGGACCCCTTATATATTTGTACATGTTGATCATATCCCCCCTTAATCTCCTCTTATCAAGAGTGAATAAATTCAGTTACTAAAATCTTTCCTCATAGCTGAGTTCCTCCATGACTCTTATCAGTTTGGTTGCCCTTCTCTGCACTTTCTCCAGTTCCCCGATATCCTTTTTGAGAACTGGTGCCCAAAACTGAACTGCATATTCCAGGTGAGGTCTTACTAATGATTTGTACAGGGGGGTAAAATGATATCTCTCTCTCTGGAGTCCATACCTCTCTTAATACAAGAAAGAACTTTGCAGGCTTTGGAAACAGCAGCTTGGCATTGCATGCTATTATTGAGCTTATGATCTACCAAAACCCCCAGATCCTTCTCCACTATGGATTCCCCCAGTTGTACTCCCCCTAGTATGTATGATCCATGTATATTCTTAGCCCCCAAGTGCATAACTTTACATTTCTCAACATTAAACCTCATCTGCCACATAATCGCCCAATTAGACAGAGCATTGAGCATTGCAACATCTTGTAAGGACATTATTCCACTGCATAGCTTGGTGTCATCTGCAAAGATGGAAATGTTACTTTTGATCACAGACTCTGTATCATTTATAAAGATATTAAAAAGTAAGTGTACCAGCACTGAACCTTGGGGTACACCACTGATAACCTTAGACCATTCAGAGTAAGAATCATTAACCACTACTCTCTGAATTCTGTCTTTTAGCCAGTTTTCTATCCATTTACAAACTGATATTTCCAAACCTGTAGACTTTACCTTACACGTGAGCCGTGTGTGCGGAACTGTATTGAACGCTTTTGCAAAATCCAAGTATACCACGTCCACCGCCACCCCTCTGTCCAAGTTTTTACTTACCTCTTCATAAAAAGAAATCAGGTTTGTCTGACAACTTCTGTAAATTTTACCTCTTTTATTGTTATCACTAACAAATGTCATACAAATTACAGAGCACCACAAATGATACTTGGTTCTGTATTCTCTAAAAGGGGTACTAGGAGGTGGGTAGGAGGTGGAAGTAAAGGAGAGTGCTCAGAGGTGGGTAGGGGTGGGGACAAGGGGTAACTCGGAAGGGCGGAGTACCTGCACATATTTTCTAAGAAAAAAAGCCCTATACAGTACCATGCCTGGCCAATGCCCCTGGAAGCTGGAAATCACTGAAGTAGACACTGATATCTTAGTGCTCTCCACTTGCATCCAAGCCCCATGCTCAGCTTCCTTCCTGATGCATTGTGAAGACAGGAGGCTGATCGCTTGGCATGGCCACCATTCAGAGAATGCTTTGCGTTTTCTGAATGAGTGCAAAGAGTTCTCTGATTCTCTGAGAGTTTGATGTATCCACCCATCCTTTCCACCTTGTCTACTCAGCGAACCATACCTGTAATTCTTCTTTTAACACCATAATGCAAATTTTTCACTTTTATTGATACAAAATGGTAAAAACATCAATAAAAGATAATTTTTACATGTATTTTGGCAATTAATCCAGTTCACTCAACATGTTTCGCTATGGCTTTTTCAGGAGATAATTTTTATGGATGCTGCACATGTAAACTACAAAGAGAAATAGAATGTATGAAGGTAAAAAACCTGCAGCTTTTACAGTCACTTTAATTTGTCATTAAACCCAATAAAGGATTTCTCTTTATTGGTTGTATAACGGAGAGTATCATTGTATCATGGAGAGACCGCAGGGACTGTACTAGCTCCATCTTGTGGAAGATTTGTGACCAGTCAAGCAGCACATTAATCTGAATGCCCATTCAATTTATTGTCGCCTGCTGAGACCCTCTGTAACGGGGGGTTACCTTGAGTCGGTAAGGAGCCAACTTATATGTATGGTGGTGGCAAAGAGCACATCCGCACTGTGGAAAGTTTTGTTTGAATTCAGTCATCCACTTGAAAATCTACCACGGGTGGTCGGTTAACCACATGGACATTATGCATTACTAATAATAATTTTTATTTTTAATTATATGCCACTATATAGTGTTAATATTGATTAACTTATTTTATTCATTTGCTTTTTCATTTGTTTATCACATCATTTATGCTCACTTTGTTTTGCACCTTGTTTGAGTTTTAGCTTACCACTTATGCTTTGTATTTTTTAATTTAATACACAATGGTATTTTTTCCTTGATACGAACACATAACTATATCTCATTTGTGTTGGTTAGTATTGCACATGTATACATATGCACAATTTGTTAAAGTGATCTACCCCTCAGGTGTAACAACTTGAGGTTTTCAGCTGTTTTCACTTTTGGAATGGTACACATACATATCCTTTTTTGGGGTTCACACCAATTTTTGTCTATATAGGTTAGCGCAATTCCCCTTTTTTTCCTTATCCTGATTTTTGTATTTGTGGTATATATTAGAGTTGCATCTTCCGATAAATTTTGTATTTTGGGCACTCCGTAGCGCAGTTTGTTTCCCCTCTTTTTTACTGATACTTTAGTGCTCTCCACTTGCATCCAAGCCCCATGCTCAGCTTCCTTCCTGATGCATTGTGAAGACAGGAGGCTGACCGCTTGGCATGGCCACCATTCAGAGAATGCGTTGCGTTTTCTGAATAAATGCAAAGAGTTCTCTGATTCTCTGAGAGTGTGATGTATCCACCCATCCTTTCCACCTTGTCTACTCAGAGAACCATACCTGGAATTCTTCTTTTAACACCATAATGCAAATGTTTCCGTTTTATTGATACAAAATGGTAAAAACATCAATAAAAGATCATTTTTACATGTATTTCGGCAATTAATCCAGTTCACTCAACATGTTTCGCTATAGCTTTTTCAGGAGATAATTTTTATGGATGCTGCACATGTAAACTACAAAGAGAAATAGAATGTATGAAGGTAAAAAAAACCTGCAGCTTTTACAGTCACTTTAATTTGTCATTAAACCCAATAAAGGATTTCTCTTTATTGGTTGTATCATGCAAGAGCAATAATCAAGCACTTTACAATAATGTCTTTATGTATGTTTTTGCATTTTAATCATATACAATAAAAATTTGATATTTTATCTTAAAACATCCTTGTCTGGCCTGTACAGTCCAATTCTGGTTCTTTGTTTTCGGTCTATTTAATTGTGTTTGCTTGTAATATTGCATTGTATACATATTACCTTAGTTACTATCACATTTGTTTAACATTTGGGGGATGCTTGTGACATAATATAATCATGTTAGGTTAATGACATTGACCTACTAAGCTATAGTCTGATTCAGTAAAACCTTGGTTTAAAAGCGCTTTGCAAGACAAGCAAATATTTTTGGGAAATTTTGACTTGATAAACAAGAGATATACAAGTAGTGTCACGTCACAACTGAGTATAAAAGAGAAAGGAGGCGCCTCTAAGTGTGGCAATATGGTTACATTTAATGAAAGTACAACATTTAGCAACTCACATGGTTGATGATTAAAACAGGTACATCTAAGTATGCAGGCATCCGGGGTAAAGCTGTCCACATAGACCGTCCTCCGCACCGCTAATGGAACCACTGACAGACTGTTATTCCTTTAATCTAAAAATGAACTATTCAAAGGCCCATGCATTGAATGTCTTACTTCCTGTAGCGGTAGTGGAACAATGTCAGTAGAACTTAATCTTCCTTTGGAAAAAAAGGAGCCATTAACATTTTCAGGCATCAAAAAACAGGCGGTCAGTACATCAGGATTGATCAAATTTCAAATACATATGCCATAGTTTGGGGACTCTACAACTTTCCTACAGACTAAATAATAAACACAGAGACAAAAGGATTGGGTAGTGGCGCAGCCGGATTGGTGTAAAAATAAATACATAAGTCTATCAGAGTAGACTTTTGAGCAAGCAGTTCTGTGTAATGGGAGAACAGTCCCATGTATCAGGGCCACATAGAGATAAGTTGGTGCTTGCACCAGCCACAGTGAAGGTCCACCTGACTATTACGTGGCACAAAGTAAGGGGGGACATTAAAAGTAATGATTTTAAATAAGGGACTGTTTAAAGTCCATGTTAGTCCATTGTATTAGCACCTTGAAGGCAGCCCTGTGTAATTAAGAAAATAATCTTGGAAGGCTGAGCGAGAAAGTACAGACGCGCCACTCTAAGTGCAGTAAAACTTTGAATTTTAATAAGCAAATTCTGCATGTGTACTCACAAAAGTAGGATTAAAAGAAGCATGTCAGGAATAGGTGCATAACCGTCTAGGGGAGGGGAAGAAGTCCATCTGTGGCTGTGTCCTGGTGAAGTGGTGCAGGTTGCGCTAGGGGTTTCCGGCGTTTCCTGGACCTTGAGCATGCAGGGAGCCAGGGGATGACGTCACTTCCAGTTGAAGCAGTGGACCAATAGGCAACGAGTTTACGGAGCATGCGCTCCTTCTTCAAGCCTGAAGGGCCAGCCTTGTAAGGGAAGTGGAAGCAAAATTGAAACATGCAGAAAAGGAGAGAAAAACAGGTGCTTCTGAGTGAAGACTGTGAACGTTTAAGGAACATAAGTGCAAAATAAACTCACTACTGTACTACTACTACTGAGTTACTACTGTATAGGTAAATAGCCACGTGTTAGTTCAGTAAGACGCTGACCTCTGTCCCGGCTGTATGTTGTTCCTGAAGCTCACACAACCTGTCGTGATAGCTGTCCTGGCCCACAGGATGCTTAGCGATCGAGTGGGGTTGAGAATGAGGCTTAGAGAGCAGCTGGAGCTCAATGGAGAGGTCTGGAATGCAACGATGGTGCCACCAGTCACGACACGTTGCGTTCCAGCCCTCTCCATCAAGCTCCAGCTGCTCTCCAAGCCTCGTTCTCGATCCAACTTGATCGGCAAGCATCCTGTGGGCCAGGACAGCTATCATGACAGGTTGTGTGAGCCGTGGGAACAGCATAAGCCGGGACAGAGGTCAGCGTCTTACTGGACTAACATGTGCCTGTTTAACTATACCTCAATGTGAGGGTATATTGCATTCATGTTCCATTAAATGGTTACAGTCTTCACTCAGAGGCACCTGTTTTTCTCTCCTTCTAAATAATAAATACTGAATTGGGTTATTTTCACCAAAGAAATGTAGCAGAATAAAGTTTGATTTAGCAAAAAAAACAAAAAACCCAGTGATAATAACATACCACCAAAAGAAAGCTCTATTTGTGTAAAAAAATTATGCAAATTTCAAATGGGTACAGTGTTTTATGACCGTACAATTGTCATTGAAAATTTGACTGTGCTGAAAATTGCTCTGGGCAGGAAGCGGGTAAAAGTGTGGTTAACAATTATTGGTACCATCGTGCATCAGCTAAATGGCAGCATTTTTATGTGCATGTCGAGAAAGTGCACAATTTTGTGTGCCTTCCCAACACACAGTAGTGTGAACCTAACCTTAGATCCAGTCATATCAAAGCGGAGTTCCACCCAAAAATGGAACTTCCGCTTTTCGGAATCCCCCCCCCCCCCCTCTGGTGTCACATTTGGCACCTTTCAGGGGTATAATCCAGGTATTTGCTCCCACTTCCGGGCATAGAAAGCCACGGCATCCGTGGATATCTATGCTATATCTGGCGCCTCCTCCACCCCCCCCCCCCCCGCTTTCTTCTGGGAGACACACAGGTCCCAGAAGACAGCAGGGACCACCGGGATCCTGCAGCGCGAGTCGCGAATGTGCAGTAGGGAACCAGGTTATGAAGCCGCAGAGGCTTCACTTTCTGATTCCCTTACCCAAGATGGTGGTGCCTCAACCCGAGAGCCGAGGGACAGATCAGCTTTGTGTGCCGACATTGCGGGTGCCGTGGACCGTGGACAGGTAAGAGTCCATATTTTAAAAGTCAGCAGCTGCAGTATTTGTAGCTGTTCACTTAAAAAAAAAAACCTCCACTTTAAAGCAACCTACCCTCTCTTCAGAGACCGTTTAGGATCTATGGTCAGTCCCCCCCCTCCACTGCCAAATTTGGCACATTTTTTTTTGGGGGGGGGGGTACCTATTTTTAACAGTTACCCGCTCCCACCTCCAGCTGACTTTGCCATGGTGAACTCATTCGGAAATGTGAGACGCCTTCCTCCGTCCCCCGCCGTCAGGCCATTCATAAAGAGCAGCGCACTTTGCGTGTGCGCAGTAGGAAACCGGCCGCAAGGCTTCACTGACGGGCGCCCTTATCCGAGATGACGTTAAGCAGAATCCGAGAGCTGATGGAAAAATCGGCTTGGGTGAAGACATCGCAGGATCCCTGGACAGGTAAGTGCTGACTTTTATTTTTTTTTCTGAAGGAGCCTGGAGCAGGGTTGCCAACCGCCAGTAAATTTACTGATTGTAAAAATCAGTGATTTTTTTTTTTTACAACTGCCAGTAAATATCGGGGCTGATAATTGCTTGTTGACTTTTTAAGTGTAAAAATAGCAAATTACTTCATTGTAGGCATTGTCAGTGTTTCCATCTTATGTTTATACTGTTCAAATACTCACTGTGTTAGTTTTCAATAGGAGTTCTGTAATTTCTCAGGTTGCCAGTAAGAAAAGAGCCCCGCCAGTACATTTTCCATGTTTCGTCAGTAAAAAAAATGCTGCGGGAGGTTGGCAACGCTGGCCTGGAGCTCCTTTTTAATGTTACTTTCATGTAAAAATATAGGAGACTTTATATATACCTGTATCTCTTAGCCCTTGTACACACAGTAGGACATTCCGACAACAAAATCCGTCGGACAAAGTTGTCGGAAAATCCGATCATTCGTAACGTGATGACGTTATTTCATTACGACCGGACTACGTTCAGGCTAGTAGCCAATAGCTTTGGTCTAGGAATTTGATCTGAGCATGCGTGGCACTTTGTCCGATCGGAATGCTCTACAAACGATCAGACAAAGTCTGGTTCGATCATGTTGGTGGAAAATTTTATAGCCCAGCTCTAAAACTTTGTCGGTCAGATATTCCAACGGAAACAGTCTGATGGAGCCCACAAACGGTTGGATTATCCGACAACGCGGTCCGATCTGACATTTTCCGTCGGAATGTCCGACCATGTATACAAGGGCTAATAGCTGCATGCATGTTAAATCATCAATAAAAACTTTATGGAAAGAAAAAAATACAATAAGCAGTGTAACTTTGCTGGTGAGTGTAGAAGTTACTGTATAAGTAAAATCCAAATCTCACCAACAATGTTGCCGAGGCGGGGGGGGGGGGGGGGGAACACGCCAAAGATGATGGCTGCTCCTTCCAAATGGTTCTTCTTGTCTGTATTGTCACTGCTAAATACATTTATGCACTTATAGAATCGTCTAGATTGTAATCTCTAATGAGCAGGACCCTCTGATTCCTCCTGTATTGAATTGTATTGTAACTGTACTGTCTGCCCTCATGTTGTAAAGTGCTGCACAAACTGTTGGCGCTATATAAATCCTGTATAATAATAATAATAATAAAAAATAAAATGAAATAGAAGGTAGTGTAGAATGGCCACTAGATGGAGCCCAATACAACATTAGCAATTTTAACAAAAAAATAACTGAGTACGTTCTGTAATAATTTTTTTTTTATTATTTTATTTGCTCAGACATTAAGATTTTCATTTTTATTTTTTTGCCAGTGCTCTAATTCAGCTGCAGTCACCTCAAGCAATAGTAACAGAAGTAACATAATGACGTCTTATGCTGAGACATGACAGATATTATATTCTATTTGTACACATTCTAATAAAAAATAATTACAAAGAAATTTTCAATCAGAATCAATACAGAACTAAAAAGTGTCAGCCAAAGAATGTATATAGACTTGTGTTTGTGTGGCATTCGTATTATTATATTGATATAATGTAACTGTCCTAGCTGTTAAAGTGATTGTAAAGGATTTTTTTTTTTTTTTTTAAATAACAAACATGTTATACTTACCTCCACTGTGCAGCTCATTTTGCACAGAGTGGCCCCGAACATCCTTTTCTAGGGGTCCCCCGGTGGCTCTTGCGGCTCCTCCCTGCATCAGATAACCCCCTAGGGGAAGCGCTCTCCCAAGGGGCGGATTACCTTGCAGGTGCGAACCCAAGTCCAGTATTTGCGTCCCTAGACACGAAAGCCAGACTTGGCCCCGCCCCCTGCATCATTGGATTTGATTGACAGCAGCAGGAACCAATGGCTGCATTGCTATCAATCTATCCAATAAAGAGCCGGGACCCTGTGGAGAGAGGGACAGCTCGTTCCTGCCGAAGGGATGAAGGGGCCCAGGTAAGGGGGGCGGCACAGTGGTGTAGTGGTTAGCACTCTCACCTAGCAGTAAGAAGGGTCGCTGGTTCGATTTCCCAACCACGACACTACCTGCCTGGAGCTTGCATGTTCTCCCCGTGCCTGTGTGGGTTTCACCAGGTGCTCTGGTTTCCCCCTACAATCCAAAGGCATGCAGGTAGGTTAATTGGCTTCTGTCCAAAATTTGCCCTGGTATATGAATGGGGACCTTGGATTGTGGGCTCCTTGAGGGTAGGGACCGATGTGAGTGTGCAATGTACAGGGATAGGGACAATTGTAGACACTCACTCAGGTTGAACTGGATGGACCGGTGTCTTTATTCAACCTTACGAACTATGAAAGTAAAATGGGGGGCTACCAGGTGTTTTTTCACCTTAATGCATAGGATGTATTAAGGTGAAAAACACAAGGGTTTACAACCCCTTTAATGTCTGATTTGTAGTATGTGATCCGACACTTCCACTGGTGGCCCGCTCCCTCTTATGCCGTGTACACGCGATTGGTAATTCGGCCAGCGAAAGATCGATGAGAGCCTTTCATCGGAAAATGCAACCGTGTGTATGCTCCAATGGACTTTTGCTGACGGAATTTCTGCCAGCAAAAGATTGAGAGCAGGTTCTCTATTTTTCCGACGGAAAAAGTTTCTATTGGAAATTCCGATCGTCTGTGGCAATTCCGACGTGCAAAATTCCAACACATGCTCAGAAACAATTAGACGCATGCTCGGAAGCATTGAACTTCATTTTCGTGGCTCGTCGTAGTTTTGTACATCACCACGTTCTTGGCAGTCGGAATTTGGTGTGACCGTGTGTAGGCAACACAAACCATCCAAGGCTTTTCCGACAGTAATTCCAATCATGTGTACATGGCATTAGATTATATACAGAGGGATCTGTGGGTACCATGGACTCGGCATCCACCGATCGTTAGGCAGAGAGTAAGAATGGCAGTCTGCCTATGTAAACAAGGCAAATCGCCGTTCTGTCTGTAGGGAAGGCATTGATCCTGTGTTCATGCAAAGCAGGGACAAGGATCCATCTCTTCCACTAGTAAAAGCACCTCCCCCGCAGTACACAAACACTAGCTAGGCACACAGTTAGCAATTTGATCGTCCCTGATGTTTAACCTCTTACCAAACAGTTTCATTAGTACAGTGACATATTTTTAGCACTGATCACTCTATTAGTGTCACTGGTCCCCAAAAAGTGTCAAAATGTCTGTTGGTGTCCCGACTGTCTGCCACAATATTGCAACCTTGGTATAGTTGCTGATCACCGCCATTACTTGTAAAAAAATAAAATAGAAAAACAAAAAAAAAAATCCCATAGTTTGCAGACACTATAACTTTTGCGCAAACCAATCAATATATGCTTATTGGAATTTTTTTTTTAACATACAAAAACATGCAGCAGAATACATATTGGTCTAAATTGATGATGAAATTAAATTATTTAATTTTTTCATTGGATGTTTTATAGCAGAAAGTAAAAAAATATTGTCAAAATTGTCCCTCTTTTATTCCTGTTTATAGCGCAAAAAATAAAATCTGCAGAGGTGATCAAATACTACCAAAAGAAAGCTCTATTTGTGGGAAAAAAAAGACAAATTTTGTTTGGGTACAGCGTCGCACAACCGCGCAATTGTCAGTAATGCAGTGTCGTATTGCAAAAATGCACGGGTCATGAAAGGGGGTAAATATTCCTGATGTCAGGTGGTTTAACCACTTGTGGCCTGCCGATGGTCATATGACATCGCCAGGATATCAGGCCGCTGCATGTCCCCAGGGGCGCATAACGCGGCGATCGATGTTGCAGTGTATCAGTCTGAGTCTCACACAGACTCTTTACCACATGATCAGCCGTGTTCAATCACGGCTGATCACGATGTAGACAGGAAGAGCTGTTGATCGCCGTTTCCTCACTCTTGTGTTTATCAGCACAGCTCCCCCTCGGATGCACGCCAAGGACCACCAGGATGCCACCAGAACCACCAGGGAAATGACAATCAGTGCCCAGGCAGCTGCCAATCAGTGCCATTGTAAAATTCCTGCCAGTGCCCTTGATGCCTATCAGTGAAATCCAGGGCCTGTGCCAGTGCCAGCCATCAATTCCCACCAATGCCCCCTTTCAGCGCCAATCAGTGCCGCCTATCAGTGTCCATCAGTGCCACCTATCAGTGCCGTCTATCAGTGCCACCCATAAGTACTCATCAGCGCAGCCTTTCAGTGCCCATCAGTGCCATATATCAGTGCCACCTATCAGTGCACATTGTCAGTGCCCATCAGTGCCACTTCATTGATGCCACCTCATCGGTGCCGCCTTAACAGTGCCCATCAGTGAAGCTTATTAGTGCCGATCAGTGAAGGGGGAAACTTACTTATTTACAACATTTTATAACAAAGAAAAACGTTTTTTTCCAAAATTTAGGCCTTTTTTTATTAGTTTAGCAAAAAATAAAAACCGCAGAGGTGATCAAATACCACCAAAAGAAAGGTCTATTTGTGGCAACAAAATGATACAAATTTAGTTTGGGTACAGTGTAGCATGACTGCGCAATTGTCATTTAAAAAGTGACAGCACTGAAAGCTGAAAAATGGCCTGGGCAGGAAGGTGCGAAAGAGCCCGGTATTGAGGTGATTTAAGGACCAAAGTTTAAAACTTTTTTTTTTCTGTAAAACCACATTTAAATAAATAGGTAAAGATTAAAATTTACATGTAGTTCACATTTGGACCACGTGAGGGCACCATAGGATTAAACAAGATAAAGTAGAAGAACAAGTAGACTTATCTATTAAAATGCTGAAGATCCAAGTTAGAAGACTCGGGTGTTAGAACATCAGTATTTAATAACGACTCAGTGGGCTGATCAGACATGAGCCCCCTGGGAGGGAGTGTTCATTAAAAGTTGATTTGTCACCCTTAGGGACATATGTATAAAGCAGTGAATGCGACTTTCATTAAATGTTCACTGATTGTGATGAATTAATGCTATTTAAAACACATGCACCAGGAAGATTCGCCTGCAGTGAATGTTTAGTAAATGTAATGCCGTGTACACACGGTTGAACTTTCCGGCAGACTTGGTCCGGCGGACTTGAATCCGTCGGACAATTCGATCGTGTGTGGGCTCCAGCGGACTTTTTTTTCCCCAAAAGTCTGACGTACCTAGCAATAAAACGTTTCAAATCAATGAAGAGGTTGGGGGATTTGTGCTGGGAGGAGTGATTTGGAGTGGGGGTGAGAGGATGTGTATTTGGAGGGGGAAGTGTATTTTTATTTTAGGGGGGAGGGGGGCTTGCTGACACATCTTGGGGGGGTTCAGTTTGGTATGTTTGGCCTGGGCTCTAGATGACCTTGTCCCGGCACTCTATACATACATTCCTATTTCTACACTCCCCTACCCACAGTTGATCTAGAGGAAACATGACAGTCAGGGAACGAGTGTCCTCAAAAGGAGAGTGAAGGAGAGCAACTTCCAATATTAACTAAAGATAGTGTTTGCCAGTTGCTAGGTAGGATTGCTGGTTCCACTCACACCTGAGCGTAGCAGAAACGCGCTCTCTCGATGGCTTTCTTTTGTGTGTGTTTTTCACGTTTTAGCGTGCGTTGCGCCTAGAGCAGCCCCTTCACTTACGTGGGCTGCCTGACATGCAACAAACACCCCAAAGGATCCCCTGAACCTTTTTGGTTGCTTGTTTTTTTCACTTATGCCGCATTGCCGCATACACACGATCTGACTTTCCGGCAGACTTGGTCCGGCAGACCGAAATCCGCCGGACAATTCAATCGTGTGTGGGCTCCAGCAGACTTTTTTTTCCCCAAAAGTCAGACGGACCTAGAAATAAAACATGTTTCGAATCTATCCGTCAGACTCAAGTCCGACGGACTAAAAATCGGGAAAACCGTTCATCTCGGGTATCGGGTGTCATCCACAGACACCCGCTATCCCAAAGGGTTGCATGTATGTCCATATTTTATCCGCAAACGGATGGATGAAATACGGACATACAGTCCGCATGTGTGAAAGGGGCCTAACTAGCACAAATTCCCTCTGTCCTTAACATATCACCTCTTCTAGCGCAAACTTAGCCAAATCCCCCCTCTTAGCATAAATCCTCTTCCCCCATCCCCCTCCCAGTCTCCTTGCGGCACCCCCCACCTCATATGACACCATAGTGCCCAGGGCAGTCATCCCTCCTGCCCAACCCTTTACCCAGTCCTGTATATATATATATATATATATATATATATATATATATATATATATATATATATATATATATATATATACATATACACACACATATACATATACATAAATACATACATATATATATATATTACCATTATTATGTTTTTGGTCAATTATATTGTTATTGATGATCTGTTAATCAAATTACAGATACCCTCCTGATGAAGCGGCATAATATCCCACTGTGATCCCATAACTATCCCACTGTGATCTTCTCCGCCTGGGGATCATTATCTTGGTGATAGACATGGATTTTACCATGCTTACTATGCTTTTAACCTGTTACTGATTATTTGTTATGTGGTATTCATTTTGTATTTTTGTATCAATAAACTTTTGCATTATTTTTAAATATCTGTTTACATACTTGAATTCACCCGTGCTTTACTGTACCGAGATAGTCCAATTGCCCTATTCCTTTGGGGAGGCCTGGTTGGGGACCAAGCTCCCGATCCCTTTATCTCTAAGTTTCTGGATGATGGTACAATTCTTCCCATTTCTTTTATTACATGTACTGACTACATAGGCTACACCTATCTCTCATACAATATTACCAAAATTATTGAGACGTCTGCACATAACATTTAACTGCTTCCAGACTGCCCATCTCACATTCACTGCGGCAGGGCAGCCTGGCTGCATGAAACAACGCACCCGTATGCTGTTTCCTTTTAAGGGTCTGGGGCACGCGCGCCACCACCGGGCCGCCCCCGCTGTGATTGGACACAGCGGGAGCCAATCAGCGGGTCCAGTGGATGACCACCGGGACCCACCAATCGTTTTGGAAGGAGAGGCAGAACGGTGGTCTGCCTATGTAAACAAGGCAGACCGCCATTCTTTCAGAGAGGAAGAGAGAGATCTTGTGTTTCATGCTAATTAGCAACACAGATCTCTCTCTTCCTCCAGTTAAACCATCCCCTACAGAGTTAGCAAGCACGCCCTAGGAGCACACTTAACCCTTTGATCTCCCCGATGTTAACCCTTCCCTGCCAGTGTAATTTATACAGTGAGAGTGCATTTGTTTTGCACTGTTCACTTTATTAGTGTCACCAACCCCTAAAAAGCATCAGTTAGGTGTTTGATTTGTCCGTTGCAATGTTGCAGTCCCACTGAAAATGCCATAAAAATATCCTATAATTTGTAGACATGATAACTTTTGCGCAAACCAATTATCATTATTATGCTTATTGGGATTTTTACCAAAAACATGTAGCTGAATACATATTGGCTTAAATTGATGAATACATTCAATTTTTTAATTTTTTTTTTATTGGATATATTATATAGCAGAAAGTAAAAAATATTGTTTTTTCTTTCAAAATTTTTATGTTGATAGATAAAAGAAAAACGCAGAGGTAACTAAATACCACCAAAGAAAGCTCTATTTGTGGGAAAAAATGACATTTTGTTTGGGTACATCATTGCATGAACATGCAATTGTCAGTAGATCTTCGCAGATACTGTGGCAATCTATGCCCGGAAGTGGGAAAAAATACCTGGATTATACAGGTATCTGCTGCCCCCTCCCACCTGAAAGGTTGCCAAATGTGACACCCGAGGGTGGAGGCATCCGAAAAGTGGAAGTTCCATTTTTGGGTGGAACTCCGGCTTAAGTGGCCCTTGCTCTTTAAAATGTTGGGCGCCCCTGCACTACAAGGATGTGCTGGATGGTGGAAGATCTTTCTGATATTGGCTTTGATTTAAGAGAGACTTCACGTTTGGCACATTGAACACTGTTTACTTATTTTTTTTTTTTTTTTTTTTTATGTTTTTGTTATATTTACTGATGCTGCATCATTTCACAATATTGTAAGTCTGTTAGTCTTCATATATGAAACGAGCCTTATATGTGAAATCGACAGATTGCAATCAACTATTATTTATTCGTTCAAACCTCCTTGCGACCATTGGTGAAACACGTTAAGGTGGGGTGGTCCCTGGTTGGAGACAACATGGATGCATTTGTATGATTGACAGCCTAATCAAGAACATTGGAAGAAGGATACTTTGGCCTGCGGATTCTATTGATCAATAACTATTGGCTTTAAATAGCTTTCACCTGTCTTCTACTTTTGAGTCGATTGGTAAAAAGACAATTCTATTGGATTGGAGAGGGTTGTAGATGTTCCATGTAGTGTTGGCATGAGAACACAGGAGGCAGAAAATACATTTTTAACTAGAAGTTATCCAGAGATTCTTGAAAATTTCAAAGCGATTCATGTGATTGGGCATGTAATTGCCATCATTCCTTATAAAACTTGAAAAAGTTTGTAAAACCTCTATTGTGAGATTTTTAAGGCAAGAAACAGTATTTTTGAAAAAAAATCATTTATTATGTAGATAGAAAAATTCCCATAAAAATCTCAAACATGTTACATACAAGTATTAAAACATTGTATATTGAAAAAGACGAGACAGTGATATTTTAATCCGACGCGTTTCAATGGGTAATGGTTATTAGAATCTTCATCAGGGATACTGTATCACTATCTACAAAAATGCAGCATTTTAGGATTACATGTAGGGATCACATTCAATGCATATAGATGTTATCCATAAGTATACAAAAATAATACCTTACTTAAAATACATGATTGATCAAATAGCAGGTGCATTCCCCATGATATCAGCAAAGGAGGTCCAAATATCACATAGTGAACCCTAGTTCTCTACAGGACGGCCGGATATAATATCCAAAAATAGTTTGGCGCTTAAAAAACACTCCAAATACTGTGCAAATATAAAGACAAAAGTCAGGGCAAGGCAACAATTGTCCTTAATTACCATAGGCAAAAAAAGGGACACTTACTCTGCAGATAGAATCAAATTCAGGTCCTCTGGCACTGAGAAGTCTTGCACAGGCACTAATTTACCTACTTCAGCTAGCTGAGGAGAGGAATGGTGCCATTCGCCGTCCTCGACGTCCTCTTGTATGCTGTTCTGTGCGTCGTCCTGACGCGCCACATGATCATGAGGATGCTGCACGTGATGGAGCACCATGTCATCAATGATGCCATGGTGAGCCATCATGTGCCGCGTCACGCAATCATGATGACACGGCACGCAACAGTGCACCGCGTCATCAATGATGGATTACGTGGTCTTAGTGACGCTGTACATCTGGCTGCAACTATTGTGGCCAGGGCGTAGTACAGTGCCGGAACCCCAGCATTTCCTGTCTCTTGGATGTAACCATCCGGGAGATCAGGGTAGGCTTCCATGTTGGATAGACCCACGAAAAGGGGGGCGTGAGAAGGACGCAAAAGGAAAACTTCACAATCATGTGACGCAACCAAATGGCCAAACACCCCCTTACACTCCAGATACCATCTGTAGCAGAGAACATGGCCATACCAGGACAAAAACTGCAGACACACTTACCTCTAGTGGTGGAAAAAGCCATCCATCTGAGGGAATAATAGGGCCCCACATGTCTGTCAGGGGAGGAGGCCCTTTTGTTTCCGTTAGAAAATAGATAAGCAGGACCTGCCACCTTAATCCCAAAAAGGAGATTAGGTGCTGATTCCTGAGCTGATTTCACATGGGGAATACTATTCTGCTGTACATACCGAATCTCAATTCATTATAGTATACACCTCTCTTCCTATTGGACACCCCAATCCCAGGATGCCTAAAACAAGGGAAAGAAAGAGGACATAAATTATATACATCAATATATTGAAGTACATCTCAAAGTCAAAATATTCTCCCATAAATCCAAAGACATAAAATCCCATAGTGAAGGAAGAGAGAAAGAAGAAAGGAATGCCAAATTGGCATTATATCAGAGTGGAATTTATAGAAAAGGCATTTGTCCATAGAGGCTGATAGTCCCATGGAGAAAAGATTGTATTATAATGTACCATTCCTTTTAAAGGATTAATCTGTTTTTCCTGAGTTGAAACCCTCAAGAAATGGTCTGAAACTCTCCACTTCATTGAGGCGTGGGGGGGGTGGGGTCTTTTAGGTATCTGATCCAGCGCACGAGGAATGCCCTGTGTCTCACATGTGCCAAAATGTTTCAGGACAAAAGTCTCCCCATTGGGCAGTACCAGTGAGGTCCTCCTACTGATAACTGAACATTGTGAACAGGAACCACAAGGATAGGTGCCCCAGGTCTTACATGGGTCCTTCCTTGTGTTCCCTTTATACTCACTATTATATTCACAATATTTCCAATTGATTATGCCTTTTTATACGTAATTTGAGGTTTTGGTGTAACTAAATCTCTCAAGATCAGATCCTCAGTAAGGATAGACCAGTATTTACTGATGATTTTCCTTATTTGATGATGTTCTTTAGAGTATTTGATAATAATCCTAGTGATCTTATCTTCTCTATTTCTCTTTTTTGGTTTAAAAATAAGGTCTCGTCTGACAGTACCCTTTACACAATTAAATGCCTTCTTAAAAGTAGTTTTAGTATATCCCCTAGCCAGCAGTCTAGTGGTGAGCTCATCACATTCTTTTTGGAAATCCTCATCAGTAGTACAGTTTCTTCTCATACGTAGGAACTGACTAAATGGGATTGATCTCTTTAACGAGTCTGGGTGGAAGCTGACTTCATGTAACAGGGCATTACCCACAGTCTTTTCTGAAAAGCTACTAGGAATTAGGGTTCACTATGTGATTTTTGGACCTCCTTTGCTGATATCATGGGGAATGCACCTGCTATTTGATCAATCATGTATTTTAAAGCAGGGTTCCACCCTAAAGTGGAACTTCCACTCATCTGAACCCTCCCCCCCTCCGGTGTCACAGTTGGCACCTTTCAGGGGGGTGCAGATACCTGTCTAAGACAGGTATTTTCACCCACTTCTGGGCATAGACTCTCACGGGAGTCTATGCTGTTTCCTGTCTCACCGCGCTGTCTGCTGGGACACACACGGGTCCCAGAGACAGCGCAGACCATTCCTATTGCGCTGCGCGACTCGCGCATGCGCAGTAGGGAACCAGGAAGTGAAGCCTCAATGCTTCACTTCATGATTCCCTCATTTAGAATGGCGGTGGCAGCATCCAAGAGCCGAGCGATCGATCAGTCTCAGCTGCCGACATCGCTGGACCCTGGGACAGGTGAGTGTCCATTTATTAAAAGTCAGCAGCTGTAGTATTTATAGCTGCCGGCTTTTAATTGTTTTTTTGTAGGTGGAATCCCTCTTTAAAGTAAGTTATTATTTTTGTATACTTATGGATAACATCTATATGAATGAATGAATGAAATACTTGTATAGCGCACAACGCGAACTGAATCGCCCCAAGGCGCTGTGACGAGCTTTGATCAGCAGCTAGAAGAGGAAGGTCTTGAGTTTTTTCCTAAAAGCCAAGTGGTTTTCTTCCAGGCGGATGTTGATTGGTAGAGCATTCCATAGCCGAGGTCCTTGGACAGGGAATCTCCGATCCACCTTGGATTTATACCGGGCTTTGGGCACGAGAAGGAGGTTTTTGTTGGCTGATCGAAGACTGCGGTTTGGTGTGTAATGATTTATTTTCTCAGCTAGGTATTGCGGAGCTTCTCTATGCACGCATTTGTGGGTGAGGCAAAGGGTCTTGAACGTGATCCGATTTTTTACGGTTAGCCAATGTAAGCTCCTCAGGGAAGGAGAGATGCATTCCCAGGGTTTTTTTCCTGTTATCAGCCTTGCCGCCGTGTTTTGGATCAGTTGTAATCGCGCAAGTTGATATTGTGGTAATCCTATGTAAAGCGAGTTTGCGTAGTCCAGTCGTGAATTAATGTTTGTTCCAACTACCACTGCTTTGTCATTCTTTGGGATAAAAGGGATGAGTCTGCGTAGCATGCATAGCAGATGGTGAGATCCACTGACTACTGCTCCTATTTGCACATCCATTGACATTTGTGTGTCTAAAATAACCCAGAGACTCTTGGCCTTGGTCTTTGGGGAGATGGTCTGCCCAAAGACGGTTGGTGGAGACCAGGAGGTTTTGGTTACGGAAATTATGATTTGGGTGTAAGATAAGAAGCTCTGTCTTTGATTCGTTGAGTTTGAGGGAGTTGGTGGTCATCCAGTCCTCTACTGAATTGAGGCAGTTTTCTAGTTGTTGGTGGTGATCTTTTTGTCCAGTGATACGGAAATAAAGTTTCGTGTCGTCAGCGTATGAGTGGAAGCAAAGGTCTGAACATCTGATGATTTGGAGGAGTGGGCGAATGTAAATGTTGAAGAGAACTAGTGACAAAGGTGATCCTTGAGGCACTCCGCAGGTGTCTGGCCGGGATTCAGAGAGGAATTTTCCTAGTTTCACTGTCTGTAAGCGATTTCCTAGGAAGGACTATATGCATTGAATCTGATCCCTACATGTAATCCTAAGATGCTGTATTTGATTTCCTGTAGATAGTGATACAATATCCCTGATGAAGATTCTAATAACCATTATCCATTGAAACGTGTTGGATTAAAGTATCATTGTATCTTCTTTTTCAATATACAACGTTTTAATACTTGTATGTAACATGTTCGAGATTTTTATGGATCTATAAAATAAATACATTTTTTCAAAAATACTGTTTATTGCCTTAAAAATCCCACAATAGAGGTTTTACATACTTTATCCTGAGATTCTTTTGAGGAAGGTTCAGTCTGAACATGCAACTAAAATTATCACTTGTAATGCTGTATAGAAAAAAAAAAAGGAAAATAGGATTCTGTTTGTGCACCGGTATCATGAATTTTCTTCACTTTTATTTTCTTGTATCTAACGCCATTGGCACATTCTTCCAACTGCATATCCTGATATAGAAGAATTTCAAAATATGCCTATACAGGCACACAGACAACGGCTGTGAGAACAGGTTCCTATCCATGTTTAATATACTCTGAATGTGCCAGTGTTGTTAAGGTAATACCTTCCCCAATTCTGATGCGTCGGAGAGATATAGGATTAACCTATTGACTGTGGGACTTTAAAAATGTATTTTTATTTTATTTTATAAAGAAAAAGGATTTATTCATATAATTCTTTGTTACTCTATTGTTATCAAATTGCTATGCACCCCCTGAAACACTAGTCCAAAAAACTAACTTTTTTTCTCTACATAACTGGCCCTATTAATTCCCCATTTAGGGCTCTTTCATACTTGCAGTGAATTTCAGTGCCCTTTGAAGGGTGATCCACATGTGGATAACTTTTCAGGTGATGTTTGATAAGGTAGGGTAAGGAGGTGTTTTATTGCCATATTTAACCCTACTATATAGTACATGCAATTTCGGAGTGACCTCAATGAACTCAATGGGCAGGTTTGATAGACGGCACTGCCTGTCAAACTCTGCATCCAGCTTTAAAAATGCATACAGCCTCATCTGGTTGCATTTTGCAAATTCGGGTGGATGGCCAGGGGGAGGTAAGACCACTCAACTTTTACCACCCACCTTCCTAATTGTTCACCTGGATTACCTCCAACAAGGGGAAAAGGAAGACCTTGCTGGTCTAAATCTCGGACTAGTTTTATGTCTCTCCAACCACCTTCTGGCACACCTCCCCAGGGATTGGCCGGAGCTCAATAAGTATGTAGGATGCCCATTTGCCTTGCCCAACCCAGAAACCTCTGAAAGACAATGGAAAGCAATCAAACCTGCAGCCTGTGAGATTCAGAACAGGCAAAAGTAATCATGGGAATATACTAAATTCTATTATACTGATCAGGCCATTAGTATCACATACAGTATATACAGAATGTTTTGTGTGTGCGTGTTTATATATATATATATATATATATATATATATATTTACACACACACAGCAATGTATATATACTGTATGTGATACTGATGGCCTGATCATTTTATTTGCAGACACATTATTCATGGTTGGTGAGATTTTGGGTGTAGCAAAGCCATGCCCTTTATTTGAATAATTTGTTCTGAAAGCTGAGTTCCAAGAACGGAGAGTTGCTGCACTCAGATCACTTATATAGACAATAGTTAATGAAGCGACACATTTAATCTTAGAAAACACAGCAGTAATGGACTGCATTTGAGGAGTAAATGGAGCGGGGCAAGGTCAATTAAGGCAGAAAGGGTGTAACTTTATAACAAGGAGAGTCCTGCACACAAAATCATCAAACAGGTGCTTGGAAGGGATAGAGGAGACATGAGCCAGACTAAAGAACTGTATACAAAAATAATACAGTAAGAAAACAGCAGCAATGACTAGTCAAAAACAAAGCTGAAATTAACATTGTGTTCTGTTTTTATAAGGAGACTGACCCAATCTCCACACATGGCTTTATTTATCCAATTTTCTCATTGCAAAGCACCAGGACCCAGTTCGGAGTCTATAAATGATTTAAAGTGGTTCTAAAGCCTTAATTTTTTTCACTCTAATGCATTCTGTGCATTAATGTGCTGCAGTTGCCCCCCCAAACTTTACCTGAGCCTGATCCGATCCAAAGATTTGCACAAGCGCAGTGGCTCCTGCCACTGTCTCTCTCCTCATTGGACAGATTGATAGCAGTGGGAGCGATTGGCTCCCGCTGCTGTCAATCAAATCCGGTGACACAGGATCCGAGTCATGCTGTCTGTGTCAATGGACGCAGTAGCGGGACTCGGGCGTGAGCATGCACGGGTGCCACCAGGGAAAGCCATTTTCCCTGGGGACACCCGATGCAGAGGAGAGGCCTAGAGAGGCGGCGGGGGACCCCAGAAGAAGAGGATCGGGGCTGCTCTGTGCAAAACCATTAGATATAAAACAAAAAAAGCTCTATAACCACCTTAAATTAAAGCATCTAATCCCAACAGCAAAAATGTATTATATTGCAGATTACCAGTTCTTAGAAGTGGTGGCTGCATTCACTTTTTTTTTTTTTTTCTAGGTGTAGTGCACCCCAGTAGGAGCCGCTGGTGAATACAGCCCTATTTCCCCACTTAGAGCACTCACAGTAAGGTACACAGCATTTTCTTCATTCCTCTTCTGGCTCAAAGACACAATCTAGGGTTTTTTGGGCTTTTTTTTAATGGAAACTATGAACTGGGGAGGAAGGGAGCATGGGATACACCAAAAACTGTTGAATTGGACAACGTCAAGACTCCTTAGCTTTGTGGCTGCACAGCAGTGGCAGCCCGTCCATTAGGGGTGCCCGGGAACTGCCCCCTCTCTCCTCTCCACCCCCTATATGCATAGCATGAATCTATCCATGGCTGCCCCCTATTCATGTGTCTGACCCCTTTCAGGTTGCCGGGCACATGAATTACAGCAATGGCGGTGTATTTTTGAAGCACCTGATTAGAGTCATAGGCTCTAATAGGCTTCAAAATCAGATGGACTCGGGTCGCAGAGCATGCGTCCTAAACCCACCCTGGTGTGTTGCAACAGCGAATGAACCCCATCAGCAATGGGGTTGGTTACTGACTTAGCCACAGGATCATCAGTTGTCTCCTGCCAATGTCCACCAGGCTGTTCCTAGTGAGGAAGATGTAGACTCATACTACCATAGGACAGTTATATTCTTTCCCACTAACCAATTCATCGCTCTCCCCAATGAGCTTCTCCAGACCTAACTTGATCTCTGGACTTAAGCATGCGAACAGCCCCCCCCCAGCTAAGCCCAGGTGGGAACTTGGTGTCTTCCTGGTGGCTCCTACCAAAAATATTTCCCTGGGGCAGAGCACCTGCATGGGGATCTCCTCCAGTAGGACTGGACCAGGAACTCTGCTGCTGCTGCTCAGGCTTTAGACTATTTATGATTTTGAATTTTAAAGTATTTATGAGCTCTCTCACCACCTTCTGGGCACACCTCCCCAGGGATTGTCTGGATTCCCATAAATATTCAGGCTGCTTGTTCTGTTCTTCACCCCACTGTACTAGAACAGATTTTTCAACTAGGGTACGCAGGCACCCAGGGGTATCTTCAGGGGTGCTTTGGGAATGCCAAAAAATTCCCAAAAATTGTATACACGCCAGCGGATGGATGAAGCCCCACCTTTGGTTAGAACATTTTCATTGTACACCATTTTAACCTTCCAGCCGCCAGTGTCCTAACAACCAATGACATCATCGGTTAATAAGGAGGATGTTGGGATGCCTACACAACATCCTTGTTTGACCATCCCCCGCCCCTCTCCAAAAGCACAGGGGGTCACATTAGATGAGTGAGGGAGAAAATAAACATTGGAATACTAGTCAGTACCAATAAGCAAAGATGTATTGGCTTTGGAAGAATAAATCGCTATTAATGTTGGGTGTTCTACAAGTGTGGATTTTGCTGCGTATGTAAAACTATTAGTTTAGTTTTTTTACATTTTGGAATGGCGTGCTCTGAGATTGTTCTGAAAAGTTGAAAATCACTGTTCTAGAATCCTCAAGAAGGAGAAAGTAACAGAGCAGCAGCCTATGAAACACTGATCAGCCCTAATAATCAACCCCGGTTTCATTGATTACAGTGAAGCATAACTAAATTTACCTAGCAGCCTATTTTACACTAGGAGGGTGCTACATAGGCTTATTTTCGTTTCCTTTATTTTCTCCTGATGGTCAGTACTGTACGTCTGTTATTTTTCAACTTCTTCAACCTAACCTTGACATTTCACTATTCCTCTAGGCATCCGCCTCTGGTAACGGGTGACATGTCTGCGCACAATGTATGAGTTTTCTACCTCGTAACGTTATTCAGCCCATAGAACATAAACAATAACAGGCACTACCGCCAGTTGCCAAAGTAAGCACCAGATTAGTTTAGCACCTATGACTTGGCCCTTGTCAGGCGTGCCTGCCAGTCTACCAGTTTTGGAACTTGATAAGAATAAAATATTTTTCTTGCAAAATTTAGAATTCAGGAATGCAGGTTACCTCTTCGGGGACTGTGTCAGCTGACAGTCCGCTGAGTGGATGTGACATATTTATGGCCAAGCTGGCTTCCGTTCCCAGTGATGCTCTTGTATAGCCATTAGGTATGGGCTGCAGGATGCCAAGAAAGAAAAATGACACAGCTTTTACCATAATTTTAACAGACGGTTTTACAACCTTCAGATTAAACTAGGGCTGCAATGTTTTAGTGTTTATTTTCAGTAGGCTTTTGAAAAAAAAAAAGTCATTTTAGAAATATTTTTTCTTTGGCTGGTATGGTTGAACATAGACAAATTACATCACAATAAAGACGTTGTCATACTCAAGGATTACTTCCTTACCGAGACAAAGATTCAAAGAAATAATATCAAAATAAAAAATGTTATCTGGTGAAAGCGACAGTTGGGCACTCATCATAGGCATCATTTATTTATTTATTTGTAGTAAAATTCTTAAAGGGGATCTTAACCCATTGACTTAATGGCTTTAAAAAAACTGCTACATTCCCAGCCAGGAATGCTAACTATCACATTTTCTTGTTCTCTCAACAGAACTGTCAAACCATCAAATGGCTGCTGTCATAACTGATCGCATGGGAGTTGCAAATCAAACTAAGGCTATGATGGCAGCTTCCTTGTCTAAAAAGGAAAGGAGGGTATAGTTCCACTTTAAAATCAAAGGTAATTACTTGTCTACAAAACTCATTTAGGCGTCATGCTTACAGATTGTTCAACGGAAATGTGACCAGGAAAAAGTAAGCAAATGTACTGGTATTTAAAGTGTATCTAGGATCAAAGTGTAAAATTGTATATTCATTTTCACATTGTAGATATATTAGAAAGGGAGCTGATGTTGTACCACATCCTTGAGATTGTAGGACCCACCTCTCCCCAGACCTACTTATAATAGCTTAACTAAAATAAGACCACGAGACCATTATTTAATTTTGACAAAACTTGGCCGCGGCACCTTTATTGGTTTTCAACAGTGTATTTATCATCACCATTTATTAAATCGCGTAACCATAAATTCAACCAAACCGAATTCTATCTGCTCGGTTTTTAGAACTCGAGCAGTAGCACAATTTAAATATAAATAACAGTCCCCCCAGAATCTGGGGTGACCCAACCACATATAGGTGCTCGCGACTGGGGCGGGAGGGAGGGAGCTCCAGTCTTCTTGGTGGTCCACAGTCAAAGAGGAATACCCCTTCACCTGTTAACCTTTTATAACCTCAGGAAAGCTTCCAGCACATTCCCTTAAACCTGATTGGCCCTTCCCTAAACACCTGTTTTCACCTTCTTAAAGGGGCCTCACCCAGCTAAACTAATCTTTACTGTCCAGCTAGCTGCACTCATCTGTAATAGCTGACAGGGGGGGGGGGGGGGATTATGGGGAGTCCACAATCTCAAGAAAGTGGACGCATAATGCATCCCCTTTTTTCATGAGATTGTAGGACCCACCTCTCCCCAGACCTACCTATAATAGCTTAACTAAAATAAGACCACAAGACCATTATTTAATTTTGGCAAAACTTGGCCGCGGCACCTTTATTGGTTTTCAACAGTGTATTTATCATCACCATTTATTAAATCACGTAACCATAAATTCAACCAAACCGAATTCTATCTGCTCAGTTATTAGAACTCGAGCAGTAGCACAATTTAAATATAAATAACAGTCCCCACAAGCCGGCCTTGACCTCAAGGACGGCCCACCCCACCTGCCGCGGCCACGGCCTCCTCTATGCTATATTGCAGGCCTAAATTGAATATATCTAAACCCACCTCTGATAAGTACACCCCATCAAGTCTATACAGTCCCGGATAGCCACCTTCTAAGTCTACATGCCGATAAGATAGACCCCCAAGCTGGGGCATGAATTTCTCCATTGCCCTATTAACTCTTTTCCTCATCTTTTCCATAACCCTCCTCAGGTCAGAGGAGAGCCAGGAAAGACGAGGGACTATCTCTGAGAAGACTAAAATTGTGCCCGGGAAAATAGTGCTAAAACGAAGGAGGTCCCTCTTGATCATAAAAATCAAATCTAAAGTTCTAAGGTTCCCCAAATCATTACCGCCTAAATGTATTACCAATATAGAGGGCGAGGGCCACATTTGACATAACCAGTTTAACTGAAAATAGAGTTGATACCACTGAAGTCCTCTAATGACCTTCCAAAGTAAGTGAAAAGATTCTGGTTGTAATGACAGATTCGTTGAATAACTGCGTTGAGCCGCTCTTTTTTGCGCCCAGTATATAAACGAATGTCCCAATATCCACACCGTGTGTTGTGCACCTGGAAATTAAACAAAGAGATTAGGACGTACATATAACCGAAAACATTGGGACTTCCACCTCCCCATTTCTTTAATGTCCGCATCCGGGAACCCTGACCGGGCTGCTTCAGAAGCTGCACCTATCCTAAATGAGTGTTATGAGAATTTGAAATCACTCAAACCCAGCCGTTCTAAAAAATTTTTGAGTACTGCATCAAATTGATATTTTGTCAGAGGCCTTAAATCTGCGTGAATCAGGAAATGCCCCATTCCCGGTGGTCTAATAGACAAGAATTGTTTAACAGCTGCTACTGGGCACACTAATATATCCCCGAATTCCTGCAAATGGACCCACTTGCCCTTGCCACATTGATCCGTCTTGGAATATTGCAACCAAATGTGTACCCCATAGCTATCCACCACCACCCGTTCATTCCTAATACCTGAAACACCCAGTCTATTTGCAGGCACCAATTCCGAAATGCGGAGATCGGTCTTCTATCATCCGCCAAGACTGTTGACCTCCTGTAACCCTTTAGTGCCTGTTTCAAAGAAAAATAAGAAGAACAAGGTTGCAGACCCCTCAGCTTAAAGAAAAAGGAGATACCAGCCAAAGCTTTCGTTATATAACTATATGAGTAGCTTTGCTGCATTAAACTATCCATGAAGGCTAAAAGCCTGTCTTCGGATGGTTTGTAAACACAAAAACCTCCCACACTGGCAAAGGACAGCCAACTTCTCCAGGCTGCTGAGTAATCGGCCCACGTCTTGGGCGCTAAAGACCTCTGAATGGCTTCAGATACTTCCTTCATACCACTTCCCACAGATAGTCTGGGCATGGAATGCCATCTCTGTCCGCTTCTGGGAGCAACAACCGAAAACGGTCCATCTGAAAACGAGATAAAGAATCGGCTATGTTATTCAAAATCCCCGGAGTATACTTAGCCTTCAGCCAAATGTTGAATTTAAGGCATCTGAAAACCACCTGCCGAAGAACTTTAATCACTAATTCAGAACTAGATGATAAACAGTTCACTGCATACAGTACTCCTTTATTATCTGTCTCCACTAGTAAACGCTTATTCGAAAAATTTGAACCCCACAGTTCCAGAGCCACCAAGATTGGGAACAATTCCAACAAAACTACATTCTTAGTAACGCCCTGCTGCACCCATGACTCAGGCCAGCTCTCACAGCACCAATGATTCTGCCAGATAGCACAGAATCCTTTCGCGCCCGCTGCATCCGTGAACAGTTGGAAATCTGGGGCAAAAATAAAATTAGACTGAAAGAAAGACCTGCCATTATAACCCTCTAGAAACCTAAACCACACCAATAAATCCTCCTTAATCGAGACAGTCATGCGAATGTGAGCCATAGGGGATTTTATACCTGAAATAGCCAGGTAAAGGCATCGTGAAAAAATTCTGCCCACTGGCATAATTCTGCAGGCAAAAGCCAGAATACCAAGGAGAGACTGCATGTCCCTCAACTTGATTTTCTTCTTTTGCAGAGCTTTGGTAATCAGACCTTTCAATTTGCTAAGTTTCGCCTCGGGTAAACGAAACTCCATCATACATGTATCAATTTTAATGCCTAAAAACTCTAATACCGTACCAGGCAAGCATGTCTTTTCCTCAGCCAGTGGAACACCGAATTCCCATGCAATAGCTTTAAATAACTCCAACAATTCAGCACAATGCAAAGAGTCTAATGGTCCTACAAACAAAAAATCATCCAAATAGTGTATAACACTATCCGAACCAGATCTCACACCCAAAAAAAAAAAAAAACTCAAAATAGGCGCAAGACAGTGAACACCCCATAGGGAGACACTTGTCAAAAAAATATTGCTTCTCAAAGAAAAACCCTAGGGAATTGAAAGCCTCCGGGGAAATAGGCAGGAGACGAAAAGCTGATTTTATAATCGGCCTTTGTCAACAAAGCCCCAGTGCCGCACCTCTTAATTATATTGATTGCATCCTCAAATGTCGCATAGGAAACGGAGCATAAGTTTTCATCAATATCATCATTCAATGAATCTCCTTTCGGGAACGACAGATGATGGATAATGCGGAAAGCATTATGCTCATGCTTAGGAACTACTTCCAATGGGGATATCCGAAAATTAGGGAATGGCGGATGCTCAAAGGGCCCTTCTATACGCCCTTCCGCCAATTCCTTACACAAATTATCCCTAACTATCTGAGGGTACAAGTCTACTGATTTTAAATTCCCCACTAATATACAGCCAACCCCTGAAAAAGAAGGTAAAGGAAAGCCTTTAGAAAAACCTTCAATGAGGAAACGTGCCCTCTCCTTGTCTGGGTAGCTGTCCAGCCATGGGCGCATTTTTTCCAGCCTCACTGGAGTGCAGGCTTTTTGGAAAAATATCCCTCTGCACCGGACCAAGACTGACATTCACATTCTTTTTAAAACATTTCGCTGCTGGGTGTGTACCTGCGCAAATTGAACATTCATGTCTGTATTTACAAGCCAAATTCCAACGACACTGACTTTCATTGAAAGCAAAACAACAGCCTTTTCTAAAAGCCGGATTTGCAGCGGTAAATGCAGCTGGCCTTGGTGACACCGACTTCTGAGGGAGTATCAAATTGAGCCACAAACCAACATCCTTCATTCCCCATTTTAATGCTGGGTGTATGGACAATTTCTGGCGAAAAGACTCATCATAGTAAAACCATCCCAGGCCGCCAAAGCTCCTATAAGCCTCTAATATATGGTCCAAATGTTGGAAAAGACCCCCACACAGCTCTGGGTGCTTCTCCGCTAGTATGCCCGCATAGATACAGAAGGCCGCCTGTAGCCAATTGTTAAAAGACCTGGGGACCGGCCTACGCCTATCTTCCTCGCCTCTCTCTTCCCCTTTCTTATCTGATCTAATCATAAATTCCTTGTAGGAAGGGAGGAGCGAAAGTATGTCTATATATTCCCCCTTCCATATTTTATCTTTTACTGATACATTTAAATGACATCCTAATGGTGACATCTCACATGGCATAACCCCTTTCATGCATGTTTCAGATACATTCAGTGCATTAGAAGGTGCAGCTGTGTGTAATGATTCAGGACCTGTAATGTCATCCTGCAATCCCCTATTGATATTCCCATTGTGAACTGTGAAATTAGTAGGAGCAGGAGCCCAGCAACAGAGGGGTTAACAAGCAGCGATGCCACAGCAGAAGAGGGAGGCACAGACACCTGAAAAAGAGATTGAACCAGAGAAGACAAAGATCCTACTAACCCATTCAGAATATGCAGTTGATTTAACTCACCAGCTGCTGAAGGCTGTCCCGCATCATGCTGACTTTCCACCTCCAGAAGTGCTGCTGGGTCTGAGGGTTGCAAGGAATACCCAACCTGGGACTGCTGAGGCACCTCAGCTCGCTGAGAGCCTTGCTGTGTTATTTCAGCTGCAAGCTGCCTTGAGAGGTGCTGCACTGGCTTTCTCCCCGTTGGTTCTGCTGCTGTCTGCTGTACTTGACTCCGCCGACCGCCTTTGTCTGCTGGTGACTGGAAGTAAGTTCGCAGTTTCTTCGAGCCGCGACGGCCCCTTGACACACCGACCGAATCTTCTGACCGTTCGTGAGGTCCTCTTCGTCTGCCTCCACAGCCTGCCGACAACGTTCGGGAGGAGCACTTCTCCTTGTTCTTCCTCGAAGGGGTGGCTCTTTCTCTCTCCTCCCTTCGCCATTGAGACTAGCCTGCTCGCCGCCCACCGCCGAGTCCCCACCTCCATCTTCTTCCAGCTGTACAGCTGAGTCTGACTCTAAACAGCGGCAAAGCCATTCCTCTCCTCCTGTACTGCCTGCCTTCTCCAGGAGCTGCCGCAATAAGGATTCCATTATGAGGAGAGCTCCAGTCTTCTTGGTGGTCCACAGTCAAAGAGGAATACCCCTTCACCTGTTAACCTTTTATAACCTCAGGAAAGCTTCCAGCACATCCCCTTAAACCTGATTGGCCCTTCCCTAAACACCTGTCTTCACCTTCTTAAAGGGGCCTCACCCAGCTAAACTAATCTTTACTGTCCAGCTAGCTGCACTCATCTGTAATAGCTGACGGGGGGGGGGGGGATTATGGGGAGTCCACAATCTCAAGAAAGTGGACGCATAATGCGTCCCCTTTTTTCATTAAAATTGCCAAACTCACTGGCGATCTTTCTAAATTGAAGATCTGGTATGATACCATATTCCCCAATAGGGATCACCAAAATAGTTGGTAAGCAGAGTTGGTCACATAAGCCAGATAAGATTTCATCAATCACTGGACGTATTTGGGCAGATGGACAGATGCTACACTTTTGTACTTTTAACAATAGTGTAATATGTGCTAGGGTCCAAGTTTAGTTTATAGGTTGGCACATCAATTTATAGGTTGATCCACCACAACCATCTATTGGTCTTCCTTATGGTTGCAGGCATGCTGCATTTGGTGACTGGTGAGATCTTACCTGACTTACATGACCAACTCTACTTACCAGCTATTTTGGTGGTCCATATTGGGGAATATGGTTTCATGCCATATGGTAATATTGTAGGATAAAAGGTAAGTCTTTAAATAAGGTGCTCCCTATTAAGGGTACATTTTTTGTATAGCCATTAGGTATGGGCTGCAGGATGCCAAGAAATAAAAATGACACAACTTTTACAATAATTTTAACAGACGGTTTTACGACCTTCAGATTAAACTAGGGCATAAATGTTTAGTGTTTATTTTCAGTAGGCTTTTAAAAAAAAAAGTAATTTTAGAATTTTTTTTTTCTTTGGCTGGCATGGTTAAACATAGACAAATTACATCACAATACAGACGTTGTCATACTCAAGGATTACTTCCTTACCGAGACAAAGATTCAAAGAAATAATATCAAAATAAAAAGATGTATCTGGTGAAAGCGACAGTTGGGCACTCATCATAGCCATCATTTAAAATTCTTAAAGGGGATCTTAACCCATTGACTTAATGGCTTCAAAAAAACTGTTACATTCCCAGGTGGGAATGCTAACTATTGCATTTGCTTTTTCTCTCAACAGAACTATCAAACCATCAAATGGCTGCTGTCATAACTGATCACATGGGAGTTGCAAATCAAACTAAGGCTGTGATGGCAGCTTCCTTGTCTAAAAAGGAAAGGAGGGTATAGTTCCACTTTAAAATCAAAGGCAATTACTTGTCTACAAAACTCATTTAGGTGTCATGCTTACAGATTGTTCAAAGCAAATGTGACCAGGAAAAAGTAAGCCAATTGAAAATGTACCGGTATTTAAAGTGTATCTAGGATCAACGTGTAAAATTGTATATTCATTTTCACATTGTAGATATATTAGAAAAGGAGCTGACGTTGTACCGCATCCTTTAAAATTGCCAAACCCACTGGCGATCTTATAAATTGAAGATCTGGTGTAATACCATATTCCCCAATAGGGATCACCAAAATAGTTGGTAAGCAGCATTGGTCACGTAAGCCAGATAAGATTTCGTCAATCACTGGACTTATGTGACCAACTCTACTTTAAAAATATTTGGGCAGATGGACAGATGCTACGCTTTTGTATTTTTAACAATAGAGTAATATGTGCTAGGGTCCAAGTTTAGTTTATAGCTTGGCATATCAGTTTATAGGTTGACCCACCACAACCATCTATTGGTCTTCCTTATGGTTGCAGGTATGCTGCAGTTGGTGACTGGTGAGATATTACCTGACTTACATGACCAACTCTACTTACCAGCTATTTTGCTGGTCCATATTGGGGAATTTGGTTTCATGCCATATGGTAATATTGTAGGATAAAAGGTAAGTCTTTAAATAAGGTGCTCCCTATTAAGGGTACTTTTTTTTTGTTGTGAGCTCTTTAAAGCGGAGGTCCACCCTAAAGTGGACCTTCCGCTCATCGGAACCCTCCCCCCCTTCGGCGCCACAATTGGCACCTTTCAGGGGGAGGGGGGTGCAGGTACCTGTACAGTACAGGTATCTGCACCCACTTCCGGGATAGCTCTCTGCGGAAAGGGGCGTAGATTACGCCCCTTTCCAAAAGTCCCCCGCTGCCTGCTGGGAAACACACAGATCCCAGAGGCAGCGGGTCCATCCTTATTGTGCAGCGCGACTCGCGCATGCGCAGTAGGGTCACCGGGAAATGAAGCCGAGAGGCTCCACTTCCTGATTCCCATACCCAAGATGGCGGCGGCAGCACCCGAGAGATGATCGAGAGATCGGCTTCGGGTGCCGACATCGCGGGCGCGCTGGACAGGTAAGTGTCACTATTTTAAAAGCCAGCAGCTGCAGTATTTGTAGCTGCTGGCTTTTAAAAAAAAAAAAAAAAACAACGCGGGCTCCCGGCGGACTCCCGCTTTAAATTTTTCCAGTATTTGTTACTACAGTATAAATAATTAAAGTGATCCTGAAGGCTGAAGGTTTTTTACCTTAATGCATTCTCTGCATTTAGGTAAAAACCTTCTTAGAGGAGCTCGCCCCAGCCCCCCCACCTTATACTTACCTGAGCCTGATCTCGATCCAGCGATGTGCACAAGAACAACGGCTCTCTCAGATTTCTGCCTCCTCATAGTGGGAAAGTAGTGGGAACCATTGGCTCTCATTACTGTCAGTCACAGCCAGTGAGGAGGGGTGGAGGCGGGGCTGAGCCACGCTCTGTTTTTCAATGGACACATGGAGCGTGGCTCAGGAGCAAGACCGCATGAGTGCCTCCAAAGCATGCAGCTTGCTATGGTGGGTATTTCACAAGGGGGAGAAGCCAGGAGTGCTGGAGGGGGATCCAAAAAGAGGAGGAGAGGGGCTGCTCTGTGCAAAAACCATTGCATTAGATTGTAAGCTCCAAGGAGCAGGGCCTACCTATCCCTCTTGTTTTGAAATGTATTGTTGCTGTATTGTCTCCCTTTATACTGTAATGCACTGCACAACCCGTTGGCACTATATAAATCCTGAATAATAATAACAATAGAGCAGGTAATCATGACATGTTTGTTATTTAAAAAAAAAAAATCACTTTAATAACCCTGATTAGGATTTGAAGACCAGTGTTTGGTCCACATGCATGGACAACTACAATGCAATCTATCAAGTATGTTTACTACATACGAAATATATGTATGATTATTTTATACTTACCTATATGTTGTAATTTAGAAAAGAACCACATACACAGCCACCACCAAAAAGAAAAAAAATTAGAACCACATGTTTCAAACAAGAGTTCTGTTTCCCATGTATCATGTGATACCGTTTCTATCCCGGGAAGGGAAGGTAATTGATAAAATGCATCGAGGAGAAGTGGAGGGATGCTCTGCCATTGACCATGGCCTTTATCTACTGTGTAGTAATATATTTGCAATTACAAACAATCATGAGAATATATTAGGTAGTCAATGATGTTAAATATCCCTTCCTGAGAATAATTAAGCCTGTATTCACAGGCATGTTTCTACCAAAATATTATGTGATATTTTAAGATTTTTTAATCCATTAGGTTTTAATTGTATATGAATAAACTATTTGTACTTTTATGAAAATGTGAGGTCACCTTTGGTGCCTGTAAAGTCTGCTGTAGCATTTTTTTGGCCACTGCTATTACTCTGAATGATCTTGTAGTGTGTAAACTTAGGCTGGCCAAAGGCGGCGCAAATTTCTTTCCTGCAACCACGGGTCGTCTATGGCCGGCCTTAATTTGTGAAGACCCCCACACATTTACTTCCTTGAATTCCGTGGTATGTCACTATGTCCTGTGAGTAGGCACTTCTGTGCAACAAGGGGGCTGTAATAAGGGGTTTGAAGGGCCTAAGGAAGCAGAAAAGGTGTTTTCCGAATTTCCCATCTGTAGCTTGTCTGGGCTTTACAAATGTGAAAAACCAAAGTGGTAAAAACCAAATCGGTAAATATAACAGCAGTAAACTGAAATAATGTGAAAACATATAAACATGTGTTATAAACATGCACAGTGAAAGTCTGATGTTCACATGTGTGAACAAAATAAACCAGTGAAAGTGAGAATTCAAATAAACATAAAAGGAACTACTAAAAAAAGTGTCCATCTAATGCATGACTTGTGAGTCCTCAATGGAATTTGATGGTGGTGCAAGCAATATATGACTGTCTGTGAAGCTGTTAAAACAAGGAAGTCTTCTGTCAAGAGAATATGGATGTGTACTCTTACCAGATAAGGTGGACCCACTTACCAGTGGTAGTGGGTCAGTAAGGCTTGTATAGGCCAAACGCCTCAGGATTAAGAGTTGACAGGAAGATGGTCAATTCCAAACGGGGTAGTTCCACTCCTTCGACAGTAGTGATCCAGCTGGAGTTGCAGGATTCGAATAGCTCACAAAAAAAGCATGGAACCTCCACCCAATAGGGCAGCCGTCTGGAGACCGATGGTAAGTGCAAGATAGGCTCAATCAAACCAGGGTAGAGAAAAGAAAAAATGGAGAAGCTCCATATGGTGCAAGTCAAAAATGGAGAGGTTTATTTTATAAAAAGTACAATACATTGTGGTAGATGAGTACAAAAATACTGGTGATCACGAGTTATAAAAATGTTAAACAAGCAATGTGGCAAACAAGCAAAGTAAGTCAGACGCGTTTCGTCCCAATGGACTTCAACTGGGGCTTTACAAAGCCTACTTGGTCAAAGCCAATTAGCGTGGGGATTACATTCAACAATGGCTTTGCTGTGAATTTTATTATCAGTATTAATGAGTGAAAGAGGTCTATAGTTTTTAGGTGGTGGTTTTCTGGTTTAGGGATTGTCACAATCACAGTCTGCAACATTTGTTTCAGGAAGGAGCCAGAGGATACAGAAGGATTTTAGATATCTGCCAAGTATGGTGCAATGGTCTCTAGTGATGTTTGTAGTATATATTTGGAAAGCAATTAACACCTGAAGATTTTTTTTACTTTTTATATGATAAAAAGGTGATTGTATTTTAAATTTTCTTATTAGAAATAAGCCCTTACAGCATATACCTTGACTCATATTTAAGTCATTAGCTTCCCTCCGGCAGAAATCATGAACATGTGCACCGGGCTCTGCCCTGCAGTCTTGAGACTCACTTTAAATTTGTCAAACTCCTTCAGCCTCCGTACGACATGAGATCATTCACTGCCTTTCCAACGTACATAATTTATAGACATGATTCATATAAAACTCCCAATTGTGTTTGCAAATTAAGAATATAGATTTCAAATTTATGAAAAAAAAAAAAAAAAACAGCTGCCCATCAAATAGTAATTTTCAAGCCAGCAGGCAGAACTGGGAGCAAGCTGTTAAATTTTCAGGAACGTATGACACTTAGAATAATTTGTAGTGAAATTAGCAGCGCGCAGAGTGTGAGATCTCCAGTGCAGGGTGTGGTATAATGTTTTTCCTCTGATTAATAAAAAAAAAAAAATAGGACATTTAATGTGTGTCCTTACACACAAATTACCAGCAATAAAACAAAACCAGTTCAATGGATTTGTTTCCTTTCACTTCATAAATTACATTACCTTGTATTTAATTCTTATTTGACTGCATTGTTAATATAGTGCCTAAATAAAGTCTTAATTTCTTTGGCAGTAAAGCTGTCTATTATTGTGCAAAAGTTTTAGGCAGGTGTGAAAAAAGGCTGTAAATTAAGAAAGCTTTCAGAAATAGAAGTGTAAATTGTTTTTTTTAACAAAATAGAAAGTAAATTTGGCAAACAAACGTTTACCACTAGCACCCCCCTACATCTCACATTCACTCTTGTTTAAGTGTTTTCACACTTGATGGCAGAAAGGGTTATTATTTTTTCATTGAACTTTGTTTTGTCTTTAGAGTTCTGTGACACTCATGTTTAATAAACAATTAGGGATGGGCAAACGGTTTGGCTTCAGCATAAGTTCAGGCCATAACTTTCGCTGTTCAGACGTTCAACGAAATACTGAACAAACGGTTTGTTCGACCTTTTGTTTAGCCCCCGAACCGACCACAATGCATTGCTGTGCTGAACAGTGCATTGCAAGCTCTAAATGGCTGAAGCAGTTAAAGCTTCAACCAATCAGGGCACAGAGCACTGTCAGAGTCATGATTGGACACTGTCATCATGACTTTATCCAATCATGGCTCATTCCCACCCCGCAGTATAAAAGTATTCTTTCAATGGCAGCCATTTTCAGTGTGATTTTGGCATGGAGAGTGATAGAACAGGGTTCTGTGCTATTAGTTAGAGTGCTATACTGTGCTTTTTTGCTTCAATTGTCAGTGTAGAATATTAGTTTAGTATCAGTCTAAGGATAGTGTGAGTGTAGTCAGGAGGATCATCATTCAGCTTTGCATAGTGTGCAGCTAGAGTAGAGACAGCTTGGATAGTTTCACTGTAGTGTAGTGAGACTGTGTCAGTAATCTTTACATTAGTGTATAACTAGAGTAGGGACAGTTCAGATAGCGTCAGTGTAGTGACGGTTGAACACCGTCTATTTGATTGCGTTACTGTCAGTTTAACGCCATTTACTTCTGTGTGCGTTATTGTCAGTTAAACGCCATATAGTTTTGTGCATTACTGCCAGCTTAACACCATTTCCTTCAGTGTGCGTTACTGCCAGTTTAATGGAATATAGTTCTGTGTGGGTTACTGCCAGTTTAACGCCATATAGTTTTGTGTGTGTTGCTGCCAGTTTAATGCCATATAGTTTTGTGTGCGTTACTGCCAGTTTGACGCCATATAGTTCTGTGTGCATTAATGCCAGTTTAACGCCATATAGTTTTGTGTGTGTTAATGCCAGTTTAACGCCATTTATTTCTGTGTGTGTTACTCCCAGTTTAAAGCCATATAGTTCTGTGTACATTACTGCCAATTTAATGCCATATAGTTTTTTGTGCGTTACTGCCAGTTTATTGCCATATAGTTTTGTGTGCATTATTGCCAGTTTAACGCCATATAGTTTTGTATGCGTTGCTGCCAGTTTAATGCTATATAGTTCTGTGCGTCACTATATGTTTGGCACATTATATTGCTGTCTATTATAGTGTATCTGTGGAGTGTGTCTGTGTAGTGTGAGTACTCAAATTAAAGTGCACCAAACACCTCTTTACATTGAGTGCATCTACGTACAGATTTCAACTTCTTCTTTACATTTGCTTATAAGCCAATTATGTCTCAGAGGACAACACGGAGAGGCAGATGTTCCCTTGGCACTGTAAGGAGGCCACCAACAAATGTGTCCACAGGGCAAAGGTGGACATGGTGGTTAGTCCTCAGGCAGGGCATCATTTCCTCTGTTTAGCGAGTTTGCCGTCCTATCCAGCCACAGCATGTAGAGGTGGTGGTGGACTGGCTTACAAAATATTCCTCATCCTCCTCATTCTCTGTCACGCAAGTAGAGACAAGTGTGCAGTCCCCTGCAGTTGCCAGAGTGTATAACCCTGCCTTCTTGTCCAATATCCGTGCCATAGTCCCAACATCAGCCATTGAGGAGTTAGCTGAGTTATTTGACCACAGCGTCAGCCACTTGCTCCTTGATGATGCCCAGCCATTACTGGATTCAGATGATGGTTCTGAGGTTGAGGATGACAGGAACATGTGCCTAGAGAGAGGGAGGAACACTGGTAGACAAATTGGCATTCATGTTCCACAAGCCGCAGTGTATTGCCAAGTTGTCTCCAGTGGTAATGATGGAGATGGAGATGGAGATGATGAGGTCACTGATGCGACTTGGGTGCCAGATAGAGCAGAGGAGGAAACTGAAGGTGAGGCGGCACAACCCCAAGGAGGTCAACATAAAAAAAAAAAAAAGAGTAGAGAGCAGCCACCAAATTCCATCACATTCTGCAGCTGTTATCTCCCAGCCCACTCCCCAAAGCTCAGCTGTCTGGGCCTTTTTCAGCACATCTGCAGCAGAATGCACTGTTGCTATCTGCAAACTGTGTCTCAGGCACATCAAACGTGGCAAAAACACCAACCATTTGGGTACTACATGCTTAACAAGGCATTTAACGTCCAACCACTCCATTGGCAAGAGCACCTAAAAGCCACACAAAGCCCGACAAAAGGGGCACAAATCTCTCCATCCTCCTCCTCCTGCTCCTTACCACTTCAGTCTGCCCTTGCTATACCGAGTCATTACCTCTCAGCAGGCTCCACTGACAGGGATGATGGTACAGCACAGGGTGTCCCAGGTCCTAGCAGCACATCTGTCAGCAGCATACCACCAGCTGTAGACTGTAGCCGGGAAATTTCTCTGCCCCATCTGCTGCAGCAGAAAAAAAATACAGTACCTGCCACCCACATGCCCAGCATCTAAATGCAAGCTTGTCAAAGCTGTTGGCTCTACAACTTCTGCCTTTCAGCCAGCTGGATTCTGCCCCCTTCCGTGAATTCGCACAATGCGCTGTACCACAATGGCAGGTTCCCTACTTTTAATGTAAAGCCATTCCATCTCTCTACCATCACATGAAAGGAAGGGAATGCTCTGGTATCATTGGGCAAGGCAGTCGGCCATAAAATCCACCTTACTGCTGACAAGTGGTCCAGCAAGCATGGACAGGGACAATATATTTTGTGCACGGCACACTGGGTAATGCTGCTTGAAACTAGAAAGGATGCAGGACAGAGATCGGTGCTGCAGCTTTTTGTGCCCCCACGTCTCCATACAGCTGGTGGTGATGACAGACCTGTGAGCTCTACCCCCTCCTCCGCCACCTCCATACCCTCCTCTGCAGAACTGTCCTATGAACATTTAGGTACCCCCTAAGCATTCAATGGGCTATTCCTAGAGTTGGAGCAGAAATTCTTGCAGCTCTGCAGGGACAGGCCCAGAGGTGGTTCACTTCACACCCGCTGGAGCCAGGAATAGTGGTTTGTGATAATGGCTCAAGCCTCCTGTCTGCCCTCAGACAGGGAAAGTTGACACGCCTGGCACAAATGTCCTCAATTTGGTGGTGTAGAGTTTCCTAAATACATAACCAGGATTGCAAGATGTGCTAAAGCTGGCCAGAAGAGTCTGTAGCCATTTCAGGTGGTCATACAGCCAGTGCTTGGTTGGCTGAAATTCAGCGGGAAATCCACCTGCCTGTAAACCGCCTGATTTGTGACATGCCCACCAGGGGGAACTTGACTTTCTCAATACTGCAATGGCTATACATGCAGAAGAAGGCCGCCAACGAGTACCTCTGCGAAAATGGCACAACAGCAGGCTCAGGCTGCCTTGGCTTTTTTTCCCCATGCCAATGGCTGATGATTAAAGAGGAGCTGCACAAAAAAAAAAAATATTAAAAGCCAGCAGCTACTAATATTGCAGCTGCTGACTTTTAATAATATCACACTTACCTGTCCCAGGTTCCAGCGATGTCGGCGGCAGATGACGAGCGATCGCTCGTCTCGCTGCAGCCACCGCCGCCATCCTCTGTCAGGGAATCGGGAAGTGAAGCAAGAGGGCTTCACTGCCCGGTTCCCTACTGCGCATGCGCGAGTCGCGCTGCGCTGGTTCCCCGCTGTGTCTCTGGGAACTGTGTGTTTCCCAGAACACAACGGGGGGGGGGGGCGGAGCCATGCGGCGGTGGGCGGAGCCATGCGGCGGTCTGGCCGGAAGTGGGTGCAGTTACCTGGATTATCCAGGTAACTGCACCCCCCTCCCCCCCGAAAGGTGCCGATTGTGGCACCGGAGGGGGGGAGGGATAATACTAGCGGAACTTCCCCTTTAGGGTGAAGAACCGCTTTAAGGATGCAGGCACTGTATTGTTACCATTTGAAGAGGCCATAAGGATAGTGAGCTGTGACAGTGCATACATCAGTGAAACAATCCCTGTTGTGTTCCTGCTGGAGCAGACTCTGCATGGCATTATGGACAGGGCACAGGAGGCAGAGCAGCAGGAGGAAGAGGAGGACTTTCTTTCCTCTCAAGGCCCACTTTATCCAGACACCATCATTCCTATGTCACAAAACACACAGGAGGAGAGAGGGAGGAGGATGAGGAGGAGGATTCTGGCACTTTCATAGGCTTCCAAAAAGAGGAAGACATGCGTCAATCTGTAAGCAATGGCTTTCCAACCCCAGGACCCTTGGGAGTAGTACGTGGCTGGGAGGAGGAAGTTCCAGATGCGGTCATCCAAAGTGACCCCAAGGAGTCTGTTTCTCAAGCCTAAGCAAATTTGAGGCGCATGGGCAACCTCATGCTTCAAAGCCTGCAAAAGAACACGTGGCATAAAGGAGAAGGATGATTACTGGTTGGCAACCCTCCTTGACCAACATTATAAGGGGAAGGTCTCAGAAGTCATCCCGTCCCCTCAAAGAGTGCAGAAGATAAAATCTCTTGAGGATACGTTAAAGGATTTTAATTGAACGTTTTTCCTGACTCCAGTAGGTTACAGTGTTGTGGAAAACGTCATTTTGAGTCTTCTGTTGGTCAAGAGAGGAGCGTTGGAGAAGGTGTCCACCTAAGTGAGGCATTTCTGAATTTTTTTAGTCCTCGCCGCCCAGGCCCAGGTCTTTCAGCTTCCACATCCCATCGGCAGCATCTACATCACATGGTGGACGATTACCTCGGGCCAAAACAGAGATGTAGAGCTTTCCAGCTGACGATCCAATGCCAGAACTTGCCCAGTATGCTATTGAGTTGTTGGGCTGCCCTGCTTCCAGAATTCTTTCAGAACGGGCATTCAGTGCAGCAGAAGGTTTCATTGCTGATCATAGAACGGATCTGTCCACAGACTCCGTGGATCAGTTGACTTTTATAAAAATTAATCAGTCCTGGATTTCCAGGTATGAAGCCCCTGATGTCAATGTCACTGATTAAGCCTTTTTTGGGATGTGGAATCTCTGCAGGACTTTAAGGCTGCTTGGCTTTGAGGGTGTTCAATCATTTCATCTGGAAGAATGCTTTTGGTATAGGTTTTATGGGCACAATTAACACCCAAAGACCAATTTTTCAGCACCCGTTTGGCAGGTGCATATCATTGCAATTTTTTATAGAAAGGCCAATTCTTGCTTTCATCAAGATTACCTCTATAATAGGGTTATGGTGGGCCGACACCTAAAGACCAATTTTTATGCACCCGTTCTTCTATACAAAGTCAAAGTGACACCAGAATATATCCAAAAAATCTCCAATCTTGTTTCCAGTGTACTACATTGTGGCCTCATCATACACACTGGCTCCCCAGCTGTTGCTGAGCAAAATAAAGGCAGCTTGCAGGGAAAATTTCATTTTTTTGGCTTTATAATTGCAATTATTGCTGCAGCAGATTCTAGACATGGTACAGATCTTCCACTTTACAGGGGACCCCCCAGGCACTATATTGGAAGGAATTTTTTATTTTTAGGCTTTCACTTTAAAAATAAAAAAATCACTGCTCATTTAAAAATGACGTTTTTCACAAACTTTTTTTTTTATTGATACATGTCCCCCAGGGCAGGACCCGGACCCCTATAACCATTGTATGCCCAATTACTTGAATATAAGCCTTCAAAATTGGCACTTTTGATTTTTGACGTTCGGGTCCCTTTGACTTTAATGGAGTCCGTTATTCGGGTCCGAAACTTTTGCGGTGTTTAGAAGTTCTGGTGCGAACCGAACAGGGGTCAGTTCGGCCCTTCCCTATAAAAAAAATACCTTCCTTTTGCCTAATAGAGCATATCATAGAAAACCAAATGTTAGGCAGCTGTCCCCTGGATGGTCAATAAAACCCATCATACTGCATATGTGTAAATGTCTCAGAACAGCTAGATGAACCACCATGATCTCATCTAAATTAAGACAGAATAATGGACAGTGTATTGGTGCCCCAAGGAGATACACAAAGGATCAGCAGGATCAGTCCAATAATTACTACTAATGAAACTATACATGATAGAAAGGTTGGGCACCCAGATAGAAATACTACTTTTAAACATAATGACAAAAAATAAAAAATAAAATGGGTTTACTGACGCTCAGCCTAGGTTTACACTGAGTGCAGGAATGAAAGCGTTCAAGTTCAGCTGAACTCGCATGCTTTTATTCCCGCATGTCAGTCCTGATTTCAGCAGCGATTTCTGAGACATCTGTGTGGGTTTCTGCACAGATGTCAATGGAGATCCCCCTCGAAAATTACCACCGGCAAATGCCGCCGATTTGACATGCGATTTGACATGTCAAATCGCACCAATGGGAGCCAGGGATTTGGTATATATTTATAAAACATTTGCATAGCTGTTTGTCCATCAAAACTGCATGTAAGTTAATTCTGTGCCAATTGAGCAAAATCCATTTGCAGAGAATAGAGCCTGGGAACAATTTATCCCATTCAAAGAGAATACATTTATGTGCAGTTTCGATGGATGAACAGGCATGCAAATATTTTATAACTACAACCCTTTAAAGTGTTACTAAACCCACGACAGTAAAATCAGTCTGTATATGCAGTAAAACATGCTTGTTCTACTCACTGTGGAACCTAAGTGGTTAATCCCGTGCATTGTGTAAAATGGCTGGTCTTCTCTGAACCTCCCCTTCTTCCATAGTCCCCAATTCATCACCTGATAGAACAGAGCTTTGGGGGCACTCTGCACATGCTCAGTTTGGTGTGTATTCCTAGAGAGTTTTTTTTTTTTGGGAGGGTGCATGTGATCAGCACAGAGCCAATCAGCACTGTTCAGACAGAAGGTCAGGGGTTCTGCAGCCTCATAGGACAGTCAGAGAAGAATGAAAACTCCTCCTACAAGTTTTAACCAGTGCTTGACCAGACACTGATAGAAGTCACAAGACTGCTATATACTGCTAATGAGAAAAGGTATTTAAGAGTTTATATTTACTAAAATAATTGCATTCATGTTCTGTGTACTGTGGGAGACCAGATATAGTGAATGCAGGCTCCTGGGTTTAGTAACACTTTAAGTAATTCTATAGGAAACAGGAATAGCCTGTTCACTGGTCATGTACTGAACAGAAAGCTAAAGATTAACGCCACTTTTTTGAGAAAAAAAAACAATCCCCTATGGGCGATCAATGTACATTCAAAGGATTTAACTCTCTCTTAGGGAGTATTTTACCAAAAAATGAAAGGCCTATTGCAGAGGATGCCTAACATTTGACTTGTATTTTAATATTGACAATGTGACAATCACACATGCAGGAAATTACATTTCTGGGGGCGTTATGTACATCAACTGTATACAGAATGCCTCCAGATTACCATATTGCATTGAATTTTCCAGAAAAGTGGCTAAAATGGAAATAGAAAGGTAATTTTTAAAGCGGAATGAAGCTCATCAATTTAACAGTTTTAAAAATCTGTTACATTTCCGGCACATGCCGGAAATGTAACTAACATTGGTTGTGCTTTCAACCAAATTGTTAAACCATCCAAAGGCTGGTATAATAACTGATCACATGTGCAGCACCATGGCAGCTGAAGATCAAACAGAGGCCAATATGGCAGCTTCCTTGGCTGAAAACCATAGGAGGGTTCAATTCCACTTTAATAACATTTATGCTCCGTTCACTTCTCCATGTATGGGGGTGACAATCACGGTAAAAACCTGCAAATAGAATTGCGTGACACCCATTGCCCAAAGGAAGCTCCTGTATTTCTCTTGGGTGTCGGGCATCCTGCGATATTGTTTGCACGTTTTTACCGTGATTGTTGCCCAACAAATCACGGCAAAATCGTGTTGTGTGTGGGGTGCTATTAAAATCAATGGGCAACAAACCGGGAATGCACGGGTGACCCACGATTTGCCGCTATTGCGAATGACAGGCAAAATCACAGCAATTCCGGGCTGCAATTCGGAACGCGGAGATGTGAACAGATCCTCAAATCACAACATGGCTTGTGTAGCAATTTTAAATGCTATACTACTTTTTTCTATTTGATATACATTTTTTTTTCACAAAAATTGAGTAACCCTTCAAAGTGTTACTAAACCCAGGACCCTGTACTATTCACTATATCTGGTCTCCCACAGTACACAGAACACGGAAATGCAATGAGTTTAGTACATATAAATTGCTAAATACCTTTTCTCATCAGCAGTATATAGCAGTGACTTCTATCAGTGTCTGGTTAAAGCTTGTAGGAGAAGTTTTCATTCTCCTCTGACTGCAAGACTGATTACATGCATCCTCACAAGACGAAAAAAAAAAAAAAAAACTCTGTAGCAATACACCCCAAACTGAGCATGTGCAGAGTGACTCCAAAGTTTCCATACTGTCAGGAGATGGATTGGGGACAGTGAAAGAAGGGGAGGTTAAGAAAACAGGATCAAACAGCCTTTTTTACACAATGCAGAGTATTAACCCCTTAGGTTCCACAGTTAGTATAACAAGCGTGCTTTACTGCATATACTGACTGATTTTACTGTTGTAGGTTTAGTAACACTTTTACTTCCCCTTAGGGAGTATTTCACCAAAAATGAATTGCCTATTGCAGAGGATGCTTAAAATGTATTTTAAAGCGGAGCTCCACCCTAAAGTGGAACTTCCGCTCATTGGAACCCTCCCCCCCTCCGGCGCCACAATTGGTACCTTTCATGGGGGAGGTGGGTGCAGATACCTGTACAGTACAGGTATCTGCACCCACTTCCGGCATAGATATCCGCAGAATCTGCGGATATTTACGCCACTTCCAGCGGGTCCCCCGCTGTCTGCTGGGAAACACACGGATTCCAGAGACAGCGGGGACCATCCTTATTGCGCAGCGCGACTCGCGCATGTGCAGTAGGGAACCGGGAAATTAAGCCGCAAGGTTCCACTTCCTGATTCCCATACCCAAGATGGCGGCGGTAGCACCCGAGAGACGATCGAGAGATCGGCTTCGGGTGCCGACATCGCGGGCGTGCTGGATGGGTAAGTGTCCTTATTTTAAAAGTCAGCAGCTGCGGTATTTGCTGCTGCTTTTAAAAAAAAAACAAAAAAAAAAAAAACGGCGGAACTCTCGCTTTAATATAGATAATGAGCCAATCATGAGCAGCAAATTACATTTCTGGGGTGTTCTGTACACCAACTGTTTACAGAACACCTCCAGATTACCATATTGCATAGAAATTTCCAGAAAATTACAGCAGCTGCAGATTGAAATGTAAAGGTCATTTTTTGTAAAAAAAAAAAAAAAATGAAATGACAACATTGTGTAGCAATTTTATATGCTATATATATATATATATTTTTTTTTTTTTTATTTGCTATAAAAAATGTTTTCACAAAAATGCAGTCACCCTTTAAGTGATTTCTGAGCAACTGTCTTGGCCATATTTCATTGGAAGTAATTGCTTCAACAATCATGGTAACGTATGATTTATGATATGCATTGATCTATGGCCAGCTTTTACAGTCTATTAGTTCACTATTTGTATCCACCCAGCCCCTCCTAATACCACCTTTATTTGAAATTTCCATAATTGCAGCCATCTGTAAAAGCTAACATGCAATTTCTTCCTGATGCAAGCCTTGGAATCACAACTGGTTTCACTGGCATTGTCATTCGACGTGCTCTTGCTGCCTTGCTACAGACATTCGTCTACGCACAATGGGACGAACGCTTTATTTAAACTCTGTGCAGCTGCTATCTGTGAATTCATTTTGCCGCTGTCACTTTTAATTCCATGTAAGCAAAATAAAATAAAAGAGAGAACAAAACAAGAAGATAACACTCAGTGGGCCCCTCATGAGTCTATGCCCCTCCATTCTTCCCATCTCTTTATCAAAGACAGCCTGATGAGACCAGCAGCCCCTGGGCATTATTTCCTATTTATTCTACGGTCTAAAGTTAATTTGAGCAGATGAGCATGGAATGAGAAAACTAAGCAGGCAGAAAAAAAAGTGACATCCAGCACTTTAGGCCAAATTCTTAAGTCATCATAAATAAATAAAACATAAGTAGTCAGCACAGCCTCTAGCTTAGGAATGACGTATCAAAAAGGTTATATGTGCTATGAGAATAATAAAAAAAAGAAGATTGCCTAGGGCCATGAGAGGTGGGCGATTTAGTAGTAACGATCCTCCTTTTTTTATATCACTAAAGAAATCATTGCTACTTTTTATGGAATCACTAATTAGCTAATTTCACACAATTTGTATCTCAGTCTTTCAGCGATTGAGTTGGAGCAGTGTTTCATGTCAATGTCAAGACCACCAGCGATAATAGCTCAGCATTCTCTTTGGTGGCATAGCTACAAATCTCTGACGGTTGTGTTCTGTAAAAGGTAGGGAATTCATCATGTGCCTTGTGAGGGGCTGTGGGAGAATAGGGATTTTAATGCTTCCCCAAAAAACTCAAGTTGAAAAAAACATCAATAAAAACACATTTTTATTTCCATATTAAAATGACTACATTCTAAAAACATATATCATCAGCTGCAAATCCAAAGTATAATGGAACAAACGTGCCATATAACAGGTGTATGTCAGGGCTGGCTTAGCCCTTCCTTCTCTGGGCTGGCTGCTCAGCTGCCAGCTAATTGCCAGCTCTCATCTCTCTCCACAGTTACCAGCTGTTCCTGATCATGCTCGTCTGACCTGCCTACTTAAAGCCTTCCAGCTCACTTCACCTCTGCCTTCGCCTTGGTCACATCACAAGAAACCATCTCCTGCGGTTTGTTTAAAGACTGGCTTGCTGACATCCCTTCTGGCTCCTTATCCTGCTTGCTGTTGCTCTACTTGGATCCCTGACTTCTGGCCTGGCTGACTACCCGATCTGGTTACTGGACTCTGGCTATGCTTGACTACGCTTTTTCTATTTACCTTTTTATTATTATTAATAAACAAGTGTGATTTAACTGTACTTCTGTCTCAGTCTGATTCATGGTTTCTGACAGTGTATTGATGTGTTTCGCCCACAGAGAACTTCTTCAGGATCCACTTTGTTGTTCAATATCTTTAATAATACAGCTGACAAATAACATAATACATAAATTATTACATGTGCACATCTCACCGATCATCATTTAATACGTCCAATAATCAGATAATAAAAACATGTTTGACATCCAAGGCAGCTGTAAAAAGATTAGCAATATAGGTGAGGTTTCAGTTTTCCTTATCTAATGGCATTACTTATTGGCATCATTGTATATTAGTGTTCTGGGTATCAAAAAGTCCCTCTGTTTTCCCCCGTTCTCCCTCTGTGTTATTCTCTTATGTAATGATTACAGACATATGTGTGCAGATAATCATTGGGACATGTGAGTTTACTGGGACATGTGTTTTTATTATGTAGGGCATGTGTGTTTTAGGGACATGTGTGTTTTGGGGACATTGTGTGGGGACATGTTTGTTTACACTGTGTGTTTTACATGTGTATTTACACTAGGTTGGTGATCATTGAGTAAAAAGCTGTATAAAACAGCTCATACTCACTGATCACCAGCCGGCTGCAGCGATCTGCTCTCCTCTCCTCACCGAAAACTTCAGTGTGAGGAGAGGAGAGCCGATTGCCTAGCAACCGGCTCTGTGTTTACATCACATGACGGCTGTGATTGGACACCCCCATCATGTGATCAGGAGGGCCAATCACAGAGCCCTGCTGCCGATCAGAGATGTGCCATGTCCGGGTGACACGAGCGCATCGGGATTGCGCCGCTACGTGGGCACGCGTGCGTGATCCCCCTCCTTCTGAAGGATGTTCCTGAACGTCCATTCAGAAGGAGAGAGCGCCCACCTGGCCATATACAGTGGTGTGAAAAAGTGTTTGCCCCCTTCCTCATTTCCTGTTCCTTTTGCATGTTTGTCACACTTAAGTGTTTCGGAACATCAAACCAATTTAAACAATAGTCAAGGACAACACAAGTAAACACAAAATGCAATTTGTAAATGAAGGTGTTTATTATTAAAGGTGAAAAAAAATCCAAACCATCATGGCCCTGTGTGAAAAAGTGATTGCCCCCTAAACCTAATAACTGGTTGGGCCACCCTTAGCAGCAACAACTGCAACCAAGCGTTTGCGATAACGTGCAATGAGGCTTTTACAGCATCCTGGAGGAATTTTGGCCCACTCATCTTTGCAGAAATGACCTAATTCAGTTACATTAGAGGGTTTTCGAGCATGAACGGCCTTTTTAAGGTCATACCACAACATCTCAATAGGATTCAGGTCAGGACTTTGGCTAGGCCACTCCAAAGTCTTCATTTTGTTTTTCTTCAGCCATTCGGTGGTGGACTTGCTGATGTGTTTAGGATCATTGTCCTGCTGCAGAACCCAAGTTCGTTTCAGCTTGAGTACACGAACAGATGGTCGGACATTCTCCTTCAGGATCTCTTGGTAGACAGCAGAATTCATAGTTCCTTTTATCACGGCAAGTCTTCCAGGTCCTGAAGCAGCAAAACAGCCCCAGACCATCACACTACCACCACCATATTTTACTGTTGGTATAATGTTCTTTTTATGAAATGCAGTGTTCCTTCTACGCCAGATATACTTGGACACACACCTTCCAAAGAGTTCCACTTTTGTCTCATCGGTCCACAGAATGTTGTCCCAAAAGTCTTGGGGATCATCAAGATGTGTTGTGGAGAAATTGAGACGAGCTTTGATGTTCTTTTTGCTCAGCAGTGGTTTTCTCCTTGGAACTCTGCCATGCAGGCCATTTTTGCCCAGTCTTTTCCTGATGGTGGAGGCATGAACGCTGACCTTAACTGATGCAAGTGAGGCCTGCAGTTCCTTGGACGTTGTTGTGGGGTCTTTTGTGACCTCTTGGATGAGTTGTCGCTGCGCTCTTGGGGTAATTTTGGGCGGCCGGCCACTCCTGGGAAGGTTCACCACTGTTCCATGTCTTCGCCATTTGTGGATAATGGCTCTCACTGTGGTTCGCTGGATTCCCAAAGCTTTGGAAATGGCTTTATAACCCTTTCCAGACTGATAGATCTCAATTACTTTCTTTCTCATTTGTTCCTGAATTTCTTTGGGTCTCGGCCTGATGTGTAGCTTTTAAGGATCTTCTGGTGGACCTTACTGTGTCAAGCAGCTCCTATTTAAGTGATGCCTTGATTGTGAACAGGTGTGGCAATAATCAGGCCTGGGTGTGGCTAGAGAAATTGAACTCAGGTGTGGACAACCACCGTTATAGTATGTTTTAACAAGGGGGGCAATCACTTTTTCACACAGGGCCATGATGGTTTGGATTTTTTTTCACCTTTAATAATAAACCCCTTCATTTACAAATTGCATTTTGTGTTTACTTGTGTTGTCCTTGACTATTGTTTAAATTGGTTTGATGTTCCGAAACACTTAAGTGTGACAAACATGCAAAGGGACAGGAAATGAGGAAGGGGCAAACACTTTTTCACACCACTGTATGTACATTGGATGGGTGGGAACTAGTTAAAGCAGGGACGTGCAGTAAGGGGAGGCAGAACCATGACCATAAAAAAAAAAAAGCTTCGTAGCTCGGCGATCTGAGGTCACACAGGCTCTAAATGGGGAAAGGGGGGGGGGGGGGGGTGTAGGTAGCCTAAGTCCTACCCCACCACTGGTAAAAATGTTGAGCTCCTACGATCTATGGTTCCAGAGATACAGGGCTGCTTGCCTGTCAGAAGCTACATACGGAGCGGCCAGTTTAAACACAAGCTGGTACACTCTGTTTGCAGCAGACTGATTGGATGAGCTCACAGTGCCTCTCCTCACTTACTCATAGGCACTGAGCTCAATGGACAGCTTGGAGTCTTGGACCAATGGTAAAGTACCATTATCATTTTTTTGCTAGAAAATTACTCAAAACTCCAAACATTATATATATTGTTTTAGCAGACACCCTAGGGAATAAAATAATGGTCGTTTCAACTTTTTACACAATATTTGCACAGCAATTTTTCAAATGCGTTTTTTTTTTTTGGGGGAAAAAAACTTTCATGAATATATAAAAAAAAAAAACACTAAAGATACCAGAGTTTTTGTATAGTGTGAAAGATGATGTTACGCCAAGTAAATAGATACCTAACATGTCATGCTTTAAAATTCTTGTGGAATGGCACCAAACTTCAGTATTTAACCGCATACCGACCGCCGCACAAACAGTTACGCTGGCAGAATGGCATGGACAGACAAATGGGTGTACAGGTACGTCCCTTGAAATTTGCCGCTGTGTTGTTGCACGTGCGCGATGCTGCCGCGAGCTCCGCAAGTGTGATCGCAGGTCCCGTGTACATCCGCGATCATCTCAGAGAGGAAGAACGGGGAAAGGATGATGTTAACAGGCATTTCCCCGTTCTGCCTAGTGACACTGACCCTGATCACAGCTCCCTGTGATTGGCAGCGGTGATTAGTGTCATGTCACACATAGCCCACCCCCGCTACAGTTAGAGTCACTCCCTAGGACACACTTAACCCCTGCAGTGCCCGCCTCCCGGTTAACCCCTTCACTGCCAGTCACATTTACACAGTAATCAATGCATTTTTAATTGCACTGATTGCTGTATAATTGTGAATGGGCCCAAAATAGCACCAAAAGTGTCCGATCTGTCCACTTTAATGTTGCAGTCATGATAAAAATCACTGATCGCTGCCATTACTAGTAAAAAAAAAATTTTTTTTATAAAAATGCCATAAAACTATCCCCTATTTTGTAGAGGCTATCACTTTTGCAAAAAACAATCAATAAACACTTATCACAATTTTTTTTTCCAAAAATATGTAGAAGAAGAATACATATCGGCCTAAACTGAGGAAAATTTTTTTTTTATATATATATTTTGGTGATATTTATTATAGCAAAAAGTAAAAAATAATGCGTTTTTTTCAAAGTTGTCGCTCTTTTTTTGTTTATGGCCCAAAAAATAAAAACCGCAGAGGTGATCAAATACCACCAAAAGAAATCTCTATTTGTGGGGAAAAATGACATCAATTTTGTTTGGGAGCCACGTGGCACGACCGCGCGATTGTTAGTTAAAGCAACGCAGTGCCGAATCGCAAAAAGTGCTCTGGTCTTTGGCCAGCCAAATGGTCCGGGGTTTAAGTGGTTAAAAATCTCCATAGATGACGCTTTAACATTTTTTACAGATTACATGTTTAGAGTTACAGAGGAAGTCTACTGCTAGAATTATTTCCCTAACGTTTGCGGCGTATGTAACCTGTGTGTATCTGGCTCTGATACTAGCCAGTGCCTCACCAACCACTCACCTCACCGCATGTCCCTGCATTAAAGTGTCCTGTTTGTTTATCTAAATGTGGTGTGCTGGTGATATCTTGAATTGGTCTCCCTCCCTGTGGGCACATTGCTGCAACAGAGGCCGCACACAGTCTACAGGTATGACATTTAGGCCAATTGCACATGAGGCTGCCCAGCTCTAGTATGTCCTTCTCAGCCAGAAGGTACAGGTGCAGCATCTAGCACCACTGTAGGCAGCCTATTAAAGTCTGTGGCAGGCTGCAGATGGATTGGGATGAACGCTATACCAGGTGGGCTTGTAGGCTGTGTGGGGACTTTGCCAAGCCTGCCAGCCCCTTTGATGCAGCAATGGCTGAGCTCAGCATTCTGCCACATAGGGAGTCTCCCTAAGCATTATGAGTGCGCAGAAAACCTGCTTTTTCGACCTTCATCCCCCAAGGGCCCCCAAACCCTGGCTGGAAAATGCACCTGCCCCTGAAAAGGCGCACTGAAAAACCAGCAGGGACGCCTATGTAAAAAGGGCCATAAAAGAAGCTCCTATCTTAAAAACTGCATAGTGACTTTTAATATGGGGCCACTTGAAAGCAAAAGCATTGGAGCTTCTATACAAACATATTGCCACTGCCCCCACCTATAACTTATCTTAGCAGCAAGGAGCACATGGAAGGGTGATGCATGTCAAACAAAACCAAAGAAAATTCCCAGCTCAACTTACTGACCAATCTGCAACCAACGGAATTATCACATCTAACAGTATGCGTTAAAAACATACTGCCTATAATGCATGTGCTTCCACTGTGGAAGCTCTCAAAATCTTGAGTTAGGACTACAGATAATACTGGGGTGTCATGAAGTGGCTCTGCAGCTTACACATGGATTTGCAAATGTATGCAAACGAAACCCATGTTTTTAATACATACAGTTAGGATAATTTGGTTGGCTGCAGAATGATCGGTAAATTGAGCTGGGAATTTTCTTTGGTTCGGTTTGACATGGGAGCTTCTAACCTAAATTCACGTGGACAAAGAGGGGTAGAGATTTTGTTGCTTTAAGAGGGGGCTTAATGAAGCTGCACTCTGTGCTTTGGCCATAAACAAAGTAGTTATTTAGTTACGGGCAGTTTGACTACAGTCAGAAACTCTACAGAAATACCAATCCTTGATGCATGCTGTCTGTGTCCAGGGTTGGTTAGGGGCTCTTTTAGCGCAGCAGCCCATTTTTACATGCAATACCGGTGGCTGCAGTTTCCTGATTGTGTATCAAACCCCCTCCCACTTTCAGGACCATCTGAGATACAGACCTGACAGTGAAAGAGTTAAAGTCCCACTGCAAGGGTACATTTTGCCTAATTCCCAGAGTTTGTCTTTAATTGATCATTATTACAATTGGTTCTCTGGCACAAAAAAACATTAATTCAAGTGATCAAAAATAGACATTAAAATTCTGCCACAGCCAATCAATGCGGAAGAATTCTATGATGCACATCATATATGAAAGGATCATTTTATGACATCAACGTTATAATATCAATACAATGAATAGTAGTGCCTACTCACAGAGCAACATGAATATATGTCACAGAATTCAAGGAAGTAAATGTGTGGGATTTTTAAAAAAATAGGATTTTTATGACAGCTTACCTGTAAAATCCTTTTCTTGGAAGTATATCACGGGACACAGAAATAGTGAGTGATTGAACCAACAACCTTTGCAACTGTGAAGCTGAAACCGAATCCTCTGGGATAGGGTCCTCAAATGAGGAATCATCCTCCTGCCCCTCCAGAGGGCCCCTCAGGGGCACATCCGAATCCTCTACCCACTCCTGATCTGCAGATGCTGAGTCCAGGGCAGGGGATCTTTCGTGCTTTCTGCCAGCCTGGGAGGAGGATGCGGAAAAAAATTTCCTTCCAAACCAGCCAAGGCTGTGGCCAAATCGTGACGTATGCAGAGGCTGGAGTGTTGGAGGTAGCTTCAATGCCTGACAGCTCCAATGGCTAAGCTTGGTCAGCCGATTCAGGACTTTTAGGAGAGGATGATACTGTGGAGCCGTGACTAGGGTGGTCAGACCCTGACCGCTGCGTTTTTGTGCTCCTTCTCCCTGATTTTGTCCCCCTCTTTTGGGAATACATATATACATACATACATACATATATGCCGCTATCATTGTCAGCAAGATGCCAAGATGTGTCTGAATTGCCTGTAGCCAATCACCCAGCGCTAACATGCTCTTGGACTGTGCCTGTGTCGCTCCTTCAACCAGCACTCTGTACACGGCAATGGCTTATACTTAGCCGCCGGTCCAGGCCTGCGCTGTGAGAAAGTGTGCATGCTGGGGGCATCTAGCCCTGCCCCCTGTGACAACCTCTCAATCCCCAAACTGTGAAGGAGGAGAGCGCTTCGCACATGCGCGCGCACGCGCGGCGGTTCCCAACAGCAACCCCGGGGGGAAGGGGGTGAGTATACTGATGCCTGGTTTCTCCCCCCTTCTTCCCTCTACGAGCAGCTGCTGACAGGAGCCTAGGAAGCAGACCCCTCCACAGGTAGTGCTTGACACAGCTATCCATAGGGACAAGCAAGAGATGTTAACATATGTCAATAACACCCTCTAGTGGTTTGAAAATATAATACAGACAAGACAACATCTACTTAAAAGAAGCCCATAGGAATGCCCCAGGATCTTAACTTACCATTCCCGTCACAGAGTACAAAATGGAATACTCACAATGACCCAATGTTCACACATTATGGCGGGTTGGAGTCATGCTAGACCTTCAAGGGCATGGTCCCCATTTAATGTAGGGTCTACTGCCTTGGACCCGTATAGCGCCCTGCCAGAACAAAAACCTGCGGCATAAGAATGTGACCAAGGCACTGGATCCCAGGGCCCAGCTCTCTTAAGCGAAGTGTTACGGGCAAAACCTCGTTCTTCTGTACCGAGGCTCGGGTACCAATCAATTTAGCCTTTGATTGTGGCTTTTGAATAGATCCAAATGTGCAGCTCCTTGACCCTGACAGGCCTTTTCCAGGGAGCTTCTTAACCACTTGACCACTGGGCACTTAAACACCCTTAATAACCAGACCAATTTTCAGCTTTCGGTGCTCTCACATTTTGAATGACAATTACTCAGTCATGCAACACTGGACCTATATGAAATTTTTGTCCTTTTTTTCACACAAATGGAGCTTTCTTTTGGTGGTATTTAATCACCGATCGGTTTTTTTATTTTTTGTGCTATAAAAGAAAAAAGACCGAAAATTCTGTAAAAAAATGAATTTTTCTTCATTTCTGTTATAAAATTTAGCAGATTAGTAATTTTTTTCTTCATAAATTTTGGCCAAAATTTATACTACTAGATATCTTTGGTAAAAATAAGTACAAATTGGTGGATATTATTTGGTCTTTGTGAAAGTTATAGAGTCCACAAGCTATGGTGCCAATATCTGAAAATTTATCACACCTGAAGTACTGACGGCCTATTTCAATTCTTGAGACCCTAACATGCCAGAAAAGTACAAATACCCCCCAAATGACCCCTTTTTGGAAAGAAGACATTCCAAGGTATTTAGTAAGAGGCATAATGAGTTTTTTGAAGTTGTTATTTTTTCCCAAAATTCTTTTCAAAAATCAAGATTTGTTTTTACTTTTTTTTTTTTTTAAATTGTCATATTATCAGTTTATTTCTCACACACAGCACATGCATGCCACAAATTACACCCCAAAACACATTCTGTTATTACTCACGAGTACGGTGATACCACATGTGTGAGACTTTTACACAGTGTGGCCACATACAGAGGCCCAACATGCAGGGACCGCCATCAGGCGTTCTGGAGCACCCAGGACAATTCTGACATTTCTCTCCTACATGTAAAAATCATCATTTATTTGCTAGAAAATTACATAGAACCCCAAAACATTATATATTTTTTTTAGCAAACACCCTGGAGAATACAATGGTGGTTGTTGCAACTTTTTATCTCGCACGGTATTTGCGCAGCAATTTTTCGAATGCTTTTTTTTGGAAAAAAAAACAGTTTTGTGCTTAAAAAATAAAAAAATAAAAAACACAGTAAAGTTAGCCCAATTTTTGCATAATGTGAAAGATGAAGTTATGCTGAATAAATAGATACCTAACATGTCACTCTTCAAAATTGCACACGCTCTTGGAATGGCGCCAAACGTCGCTACTTAAAAATCCCCATAGGCGACGGTTTAAATTTTTTTTACTGGTTACATGTTTTGAGTTACAGAGGAGGTCTGGGGCTAGAATTATTGCTCTCGCTCTAACGTTCGCAGCGATACCTCACATGTGTGGTTTGAACACCATTTTCATATGTAGGCGGGACTTACGTATGCGTTTGCTTCTGCATGCTATCACATGGGGACAGGGGCGCTTTAAAAAAAAAAAAAATTATTGTTCATTTTACTTTATTTATTTTAGTTTGACATTTTTTTCCCCAAAAATTAATTTTTTGATCACTTTTATACCTATTACAAGGAATGTAAACATCCCTTGTAATAGGAATATGGCATGACAGGTCCTCTTTACAGTGAGATATGGAGGTCAATAAGACCCCGCATCTCACCTCTAAGCTGGGAAGCCTGAAATAAAAAGAAAATAAATAAAAAAAGATTCTGGCTTTGATCGTATTGGCGAGTCGGTAGAAGCACCGGAGGGCGGCGGGAGGGGGGGGGGATGTCTATGGCTGGGTATTGCAGGGTATCTCCGAGTATGGCTGGGTATCTCCGAGTATGGCTGGGTATCTCCGAGTATGGCAATTTATGGCAGGGTATTGCAGAGTATTGGCTGGAATTGTACTGCAGAGTATTGGCGGGTAGTGCAGAGTATTAGTGAGTATTGCAGAGTATTAGCTGGTATTGCAGAGTATTAGTGGGTATTGCAGAGTATTGGCTGGTATTGCAGAGTATTGGCTGGCATTGCAGAGTATTTGCGGGTGTTGCAGAGTATTGGCTGGTATTGCAGAGTATTTGCGGGTGTTGCAGAGTATTGGCGGGTGTTGCAGAGTATTGGCTGGTATTGCAGAGTATTGGCTGGTATTGCAGTGTATTGGCGGATGTTGCAGAGTATTGGCGGGTATTGCAGAGTATTGGCAGGTATTGCAGAGTATTGGGGGGGTATTGCAGAGTATTGGGGGGTATTGCAGAGTATTTGCTGGTACTGCAGAGTATTGGGGGGTATTGCAGAGTATTGGCAGGGAATTGAGGGGTTAAATTTCGGTGAGCAGCGATGTGGGCACTGCAGATGCAGCCCACAGCGCTGCTGACACCGATCTCTTCCCCCTCCACTGTACTGATCGGTACAGAGAGGGGGAGGGAGGAACCGGCGTCGTAACATGACGCCGGTTTGTTTACAAGTGATCACTCCATCACGAGTGCGTGCCCCAGCGGAGGGTTTATGGGAGGGTTTATATAGGGAGGGTTTATATAGGGAAGGTTTATATAGGGAGGGGGACTTCCTTTCTGTAATTATGCTAGTGTCCATCACCTGAAGGTGGCGTATAACCAATGCAGTTATTACTGTGGTGCTCTGTGTCCCATGATGTATAAAAAAAAGCAAATTTTCAGAATTCAAGATGGTTCAAATGAATAGGAGTAAGCTAGATATAATTGAAATACAATGTGGCAATGAATATAGGATTTTATATTTTCACCATAGATACACTTAAAATTGACTATGAAATCCCACTCCACAGTGTGAGCCCATTGGGGTGGAGTGGTGACCTTGGGGGTCTCCTTAGAAGTTGCCGCTATGTTTATGACTTAAATCTTCTACACCTCCCAATTAAACCTTAATCAAATCCTTTTTTTTTTTTTTTTTTTTTTCTTTCCCTATTTCCCTTTTATCTATGTATATGTATGTATATATATATATATATATATATGTATATATATTTATATATATATATATATATATATATATTTTTTTTTTTTTTTGTGTCCCTTTTTTTTATATATCATTATTATAAATTTTAAATGAAGTGGATCTTTACACTCCAAGTCTTTCATGACATATAATAGTCCCAAATATATCTGTATAAGATACCTTGTATAACTTGTCTTTTTCTGATTGATGCATCCTGCCTTATTTGAATTCTCTGTCTTTTATGTTATGTTTTTGCTTTATTTCTATTTTCTGATTATACATGATGTATTTACCAAAGAGTTAAATTCAATAAAAATTATTGAAAGAGAAAATTGACTATGAACTCTTTAAACCAGCTGAAATAAGGGGTCTCTGGTTTGTTATGCCCGGTACACACGATCATGTGTATGAAAATCGGTGATAATCTGATCATTAGTACAGCGCTTTCTAGAACCTATCAGGACAGTTCATCCGCTATTATTTGATCAGACATGCATGAAAATGTTATTTGTACGATACCAGATCGTACAATTTTCATTTAATCAGTACAGCTGTCATTCGAAAATACAAATGCATTACAACACATAACATCACTTTTGAATTTTTATTCTGCTGTACGCAAATTTTCGTGATTTTAATAAACTCATCAGATTCGATCTGGGATTAGCATGAAAAAAATAAAAAAACAGACGATCATTTATCCGATAATCTCATCGTGTGTACCGGGCATTAAGGTGACTGTAAAGTCTTGTTTTTTTCTATAAAAATAACAAACATGTCATCATTACCTGCTCTGTGCAGTTGGTTTTGCACAGAGAAACTTGGATCCTCCCTTTCTCGGGTGTCTGGATGGGGCTTCTGGCCCCTCCCTCCTGTTGAGTGACTGAATGGATACATGGAGCTGCAGCTTGGCTCAGGTGCCCCCACACCTATTAGACCCCTTTCACACCAGGGCGTTTTGCAGGCGCTATAGCGTTAGAAATAGCGTCTGCAATCCGCCCTAAAAAAGCTGCACCATTGTTTGTAGTGTGAAAGCCCGAGGGCTTTCCCACTACAGCGGTGCGCTGGCAGGACATCAGGGAAAAGTCCTGCCAGCAGCTTCTTTGGAGCGGTGTGTTTACCGCTCCTCCACCGCTGCTCCCCATTGAAATCAATGGGGCAGCGCTGTAATACCGCCGGCAAAACGCCGCTATTGCGGCGTATTGCCGGCGGTTTTAACCCTTTCTCGGCCGCTAGCGGGGGTAAAAGCGTCCCGCTAGCGGCCCAAATGCGCCACGAATCCAAAGGTAAAACGCCGCTAAAAATAGCGGCGTTTTACCGCCCACGCTATGGGCGGTGTGGTGTGAAAGGGGTCTTACTGGCACGTTGCAAGGACTCTTGGACCTGTACACAAGTATAACGAAGACCACAAGATGCTCCTCTAACACAGGAATTCTTTGAGGAGCAAATGAGTCAGGCAACATGGATGGTTGGAAACCATAATTCGCCAAATCAATCGGGAAGCGAGATTGACGGCCCTATTGTGAGCAAACTCCGCCCAAGGTAAGGGGTCTGACCAGTTGTTATGGTGGTCATAAACATAGAAATGTAGAAACTGCTCCAAGGCTTCATTGGCTCGCTCTGTGGCCCCATTGGACTGCGGTTGATACGCAGAGGGGAAGAAAGCTGAATTCCCAACTGTGCACAAAAGGCTCACCGAAATCTGGAGACAAACTCACTTTCCCTGTCCAAGTTGATAACCTTGGGTATCCCATGTAATCGAAGGATTTCCCGAGCAAAAATGGATACCAGTTCTTTGGATGTGGGCAACTTCTTAAGTGAAATACAATGTGACATTTTTGAGAGCCAATCAACCACCATAGGAATAACTGTGTTGCCCTGGGAGTTGGGTAACTCCACAATAAAATCCATAGACAGGTGGGTCCAAGGCCTCTCTCTATTGGGTATGGTTTGTAAGAGACCCACTGGAAGGTGTCGTGGTGTCCTACACGGAGCACACACAGAGAAAAGTGGCAATGAAAGCAGCTACATCCACGCAGACCCCAAATTAGTTGATTTTTCCCTGGGTGGCCAGTTGTCTTGGGAGAATGGTAAGTCTGGAACAAAGCAGTCCAGACACTCTAAAGGGACAAAGCAGCAGTCACAATGTTTCTCCGGAAGGAAGTGGATCTGAGCGGCAAGAGTTCTGTCACCCAAGGATGACGTGAGACTGATACGAACAGTGTCCAGAATACAATCGGGAGGTATCACATTAACAGGAACTGACTCCATCTAGGAAGTGGGGGAAAACTGTCACGACAATGCCCTTACATTCTTGGTACTGGGTAAGAATGAGACTATGTAATTAAAGCTGGACAGAAAAAGTGCCCATAGTGTAGGCTAGACTTTGCAAGGGAAGTTGCACTTAGCAAGAGTATTTTCCCCAGAGTTTTGTGAATGTGGTGAAATTTCACTTTGCAAAGAATAGCCAATTAGGTGCAGGGGAAATAAAAAAATAAAGAAAAAAACAACAGCATTTTACTTGCATTACATACTTACATGATGAGATGAAGAAAATCGGCAGAACATCACCACCTTCACTAAGCTCCTTGCAAAATGAACAGTCTATTTGTCCCTTGTAAATAAACTCCCATATCACCACAGTCTATAAAAAGGTGATTGCATTTATTTTGCTTTTGATATACATTTTCTTCTTTACCTGAAAAGCAAAAAAAAAATACAAATTGAAAAATTCTAGGAGAACACATGGGAACATTTTGATTCTTGAGGGTCCTACACAAGTACAACGTGCCGAAATATGGTCACATAAATATGGAAATAAGCAACATGCTAGAGGAGCTCATGTCTTTAGTCTGGATGGAAACAGATTCTAAGACATGAACACCACCTGCTATTTTCTTTGACTTTCCTGTAACTCTTCTAGGACAGATTTTGATTCACAGCGCACACTGCTGCGAAGGGAATGGCAGGTTTTATCATGTATTTGTAGTAAGTTATGGCTGCCTGGGCTTCGGCTGGGAGTCAAGCCAATTCTGCAGAAATATAGCGCTAGAGTAACAAGTGGCATTGATTCTACAAATAAAGCTCTTGCCATCTGTACACGCTCTCTGCTGGGTCGCCTCTCACTCACCGCCTCCTGCTCCATATTCCTCCTGCTTGTCTGTATTATCTGTTAATAAAATCAGTTTCATTGCTGTGACTAATCTTCGGAGAGCATTACAAAAAGATTTAGGGGCCTGCAATAATTATAGATACATTGTATTTTCCTCTAATGTGCTGCCGCATCTCACGGTTACTGTTTTTCTGTCCCATATTTCAGAAAACAAAGTCGTGCTTGTGAGTTTATATACAAGTGATTAATACTCATTTTCTTTGTGCTGCGGCTGTCTGCTTAAGAAAATAAAAACACTGATATATTAGATTTCACAATATCATTTACTCCATTTAGTTATCCCTTTCAAGCCTAAGCCTATTTCTGACATTTGTTGCTTACAAATCTGTATTTTTTTGCAAGAAAATTACTTAGAACCCCCAAACATTATATTTGTCTATCTATCTATCTATCTATCTATCTATCTATCTATCTATCTATCTATCTATCTATCTATATACACACACACACACACACACACACACACACAGTATCTCACAAAAGTGAGTACACCCCTCACTTTTTTGTAAATATTTTCTTCTATCTTTTCATGTGACAACACTGGAGAAATTACACTTTGCTACAATGAGTGTACAGCTTGTATAACAGTGTAAATTTGCTGTCCCCTCAAAATAACTCAACACACAGCCATTAATGTCTAAACCGCTTCCAACAAAAGTGAAAGGGGGTGAAAATGTCCAAATTGGCCCCAAAGTGTCAATATTTTGTGTGGCCACCATTATTTTCCAGCACTGCCTTAACCCTCTTGGGCATGGAGATCACCAGAGCTTCACAGGTTGGCACTGGAGTCCTCTTCTACTCCTCCATGACGACATCACAGAGATGGTGGATGTTAGAGACCTTGCACTCCTCCACCTTCTGTTTGAGTATGCCCAACAGATGCTCAATAGGGTTTAGGTCTGGAGACATGCTTGGCCAGTCTGTCACCTTTACCCTCAGCTTCTTTAGCAAGGCAGTGGTCGTCTTGGAGGTGTGTTTGAGATCATTATCATGTTGGAATACTGCCCTGAGGCCCAGTCTCTGAAGGCAGGGGATCATACTCTGCTTCAGTATGTCACAGTTAGGGATGAGCCGAACACCCCCCTGTTCGGTTCGCACCAGAACCTGCGAACAGACCTAAACTTCGTGTGAACTTTAGAACCCTATTAAAGTCTATGGGACTCGAACGTTCACAATCTAAAGTGCTCATTTTAAAGGGTAATTTGCAAGTTACTGTCCTAAAAAGTGTTTGGGGACCCGGGTCCTGCCCCAGGGGACATGGATCAATGCAAAAAAAAGTTTGAAAAACGGCTGTTTTTTCAGGAGCAGTGATTTTAATAATGATTAAAGTGAAACAATAAAAGTGTAATATTCCTTTCAATTTCGTAGCTGGGGGGTATCTATAGTATGCCTGTGAAGGGGCGCATGTTTCCCGTGCTTAGAACTGTCCCTGCACAAAGTGTCATTTGTGCAGGAAAAAAAGTCTTTTAAAATCACTTGCGGCTATATTGTCGGCTCCCCGTAATACAGAGAACACTCAATGAGTGTTCTCTGTATTAGCCGAAAATTCATTCATTCATTGATAAAAAAAATAAAAATAAAAAAAAAAGCGTGGGGGATCCCCTAAATTCAATTACCAGGCCCTTCAGGTCTGACATGGATATTAAGGGGAACCCCGTGTCAAATGTAAAAATTTTTTTACGTGGGGGTCCCCCTAAATATTTTAAGGGGAACCCCGCATCAAATTTAAAAAAAAATTGCCGTGGGGGTCCCCCTAAAAATCCATATCAGACCCTTTATCCGAGCACGCAACCTGGCAGGCCGCAGGAAAAGAGGGGGGACGAGAGAGCGGCCCCCCTCCCTCCTGAACCGTACCAGGCCACATACCCTCAACATTGGGAGGATGCTTTGGGGGTCTGTGACCCCTCAAAGCACCTTGTCCCCATGTTGATGAGGACAAGGGCCTCATCCTCACAACCCTGGCCGTTGGTTGTGAGGGTCTGCGGGCGGGGGGCTTATCAGAATCTGGAAGCCCCCTTTAACAAGGGGACCCCCAGATCCTGGCCCCCCCTGTCTGAAATGGTAAGGGGGTACAAAAGTACCCCTACCATTTCACAAAGAAAGTGTAAAAATGGTTAAATAAGACAAACACACTTTTGAAAAATTCCTTTATTAAAAATAAAAAAAATAAAAATAAAAAGATTCCAGCAGTGCTAATCCACTCTTGCTATCCAGCGACGAATCTCCGGGGTCCAGCGATGGATTTCATAAGAAATGTCCAGCGCTGTCCATACATCCGTCTTCTGTCTCCACTGCGGAGATCCCAGCGCTGACGTTTCTTATATTAGGAGGGCGGGGCCACCCGTCACCTGACCCCGCACCTCTGACGCTGGTGAGGGAAGCCAGGGGTTCCCCAGTGACATGTGGGTGACCCCGCCCCCTCTGATGTAACGCAGGTTTCCGTTACATCATAGGGGGCGGGGTCACCCATACGTCACTGGGGAACCCCTGGCTCCCCTCACCAGCGTCAGAGGGGGCAGGGTCAGGTGATGGGTGGCCCCGCCCTCCTAATATAAGAAACGTCAGCGCTGGGATCTCCGCAGTGTCTCCGCAGTGGAGACAGAAGACGGATGTATGGACAGCGCTGGACTGAGAGATCCCCGTCGCTGGATATGATCATCCATCACTGGACCCCGGAGATTCGTCGCTGGATAGCAAGAGTGGATTAGCACCGCTGTAATTTTTTAATTTTTTTTTAATAAAGGAATTTTTCAAAAGTGTGTTTGTCTTATTTAACCATTTTTACACTTTCTTTGTGAAATGGTAGGGGTGCTTTTGTACCCCCTTACCATTTCAAACAGGGGGGGCGGGATCTGGGGGTCCCCTTGTTAAAGGGGGCTTCCATATTCTGATAAGCCCCCCGCCCGCAGACCCTCACAACCACCGGCCAGGGTTGTGAGGATGAGGCCCTTGTCCTCATTAACATGGGGACAAGGTGCTTTGAGGGGGTCATAGACCCCCAAAGCATCCTCCCAATGTTGAGGGTATGTGGCCTGGTACAGTTCAGGAGGGAGGGGGGGCACTCTCTCTCGTCCCCCCTCTTTTCCTGCAGCCTGCCAGGTTGCGTGCTCGGATAAAGGGTCTGATATGGATTTTTAGGGGGACCCCACGTCAATTTTTTTTTAAATTTGATGCGGGGTTCCCCTTAATATCCATATCAGACCTGAAGGGTCTGGTATGGATATTTAGGGGGACCCCCACGTCAATTTTTTTTAATTTGACACGGGGTTCCCCTTAATATCCATGTCAGACCTGAAGGGCCTGGTAATTGAATTTAGGGGAACCCCTACGCTTTTTTTTTTATCAATGAATGAATGAATTGTCGGCTAATACAGAGAACACTCATTGAGTGTTCTCTGTATTACGGGGAGCCGACAATATTGCCGCAAGTGATTTTAAAAGACTTTTTTTCCTGCACAAATGACACTTTGTGCAGGGACAGTTCTAAGCACGAGAAACATGTGCCCCTTCACAGGCATACTATAGATACCCCCCAGCTACGAAATTTAAAGGAATATTACACTTTTATTGTTTCACTTTAATCATTATTAAAGACACTGCTCCTGAAAAAACGGCCGTTTTTAAAACTTTTTTTTGCATTGATCCATGTCCCCTGGGGCAGGACCCGGGTCCCCAAACACTTTTTAGGACAGAAACCTGCATATTACCCTTTAAAATTAGCACTTTAGATTTCTCCCATAGACTTGTATAGGGTGTTCCGGCTTTTCGAATTTGCCCCGAACAGCCCAAATTGTTCACTGTTCGCTGAACAGGCGAACAGGCAATGTTCGAGTCGAACATGAGTTCGACTCGAACTCGAAGCTCATCCCTAGTCACAGTACATGTTGGCATTCATGGTTCCCTTAATGAACTGTGGCTCCCCAGTGCCGGCAGCACTCATGCAGCCCCAGACCATGACACTCCCACCAACATGCTTGACTGTAGGCAAGACACACTTTTCTTTGTACTCCTCACCTGGTTGCCACCACACATGCTTGACACCATCTGAACCAAATATGTTTATCTTGGTCTCATTAGACCACAGGACATGGTTCCAGTAATCTATGTGCGTGTCTGCTTGTCTTCAGCAAACTGTTTGTGGGCTTTCTTGTGCATCATCTTTAGGAGACGCTATCTTCTGGGACATCAGCCATGCAGACCAATTTGATGCAGTGTGCGGCGTATAGTCTGAGAACTGACAGGCTGACCCCCCACCCCTTCAACCTCGGCAGCAATGCTGGCAGCACTCATGCGTCTATTTCCCAAAGACAACCTCTGGATATGATGCTGAGCACGTGCACTAAACTTCTCTGGTTGACCATGGCGAGGCCTGTTCCGAGTGGAACCTATCCTGTTAAACCACTGTATGGTCTTGGCCACCGTGCTGCAGCTCAGTTTCAGGGTCTTGGTAATCTTCTTATAGCCTAGGCCATCTCTGTATGGAGGGATTGAGAGGCCCAGGCGGCGGGAGGAGGGGACATCCAGCTGCCGGCATCACACCGGTTTAACCCCTTCAAGCCATGAAGGCAAATTTGCGTATGGTTGGCGCGTATATACAAGTAATACCACCGCCAGGCTCCACCACTACGCGTTATGCCACCATCCTCGTGGCTTCATCTGGAGGATAACCCCAAACTTTTCCTATATTGACTGTTGCCTAAGTGTTGTCTGGAGGACATAACAGCCTGGGCACCCTATCGGGACTTCTACACTCATGAGATTCCCTTGGGGAGAGTGCTGTATTCCTTTTCATTTATCAAATATTTCATACCTTCATATGGGCTATCCTGGCAGGACGTCACTTATTTGGGACTCTGAGAATTCCACTGAGGATGCACAAAGATGCACATTTAGGCTGTCTCAGCACCTTTATCTTTTCCTACCACATAGACAGGAATATCTTGATCCAGATATTTGATGACCACAATTTTGATCCCACTATCATAGCAGCTTCTCATACCGACTGGATCTACTTGTTAAATTATACAAAACAAAAACATATGCAGCACATTTCCACGTTCCCGCATTCCGTAATCCCTTATAGACCCGGCAAGTACAGAAAAGTACCCACAATTTAGCAAAAACTGGTAATTTTCTGTTGTGGATTGACAATACACAGCATTTTGTAGACCGACATCCCTGGCCTGTTGTCTTTGGCTTAAAGTGGTTGTAAACCTCTGAAATGAAAAATGATCCAAATCATTTATTTCAATAGTGTGTACTTGCTTCAATCCAAAGCACCTAGTGTGATTTCTGTCTTCTCTCTCATTCCTCTGCTATCTGTATCTGACAATCTATGCCAATGTTTCTCAACTCCAGTCCTCAAGTACCCCCAACAGGTCATGTGTTCAGGATTTCCCTCAAATGAAACCGCTGTGGTAATTACTAAGGCAGTGAAACTGATCAAATCATCTGTGCGAAATAATGTAAAGTTTGTAAACATGACCTGTTGGGGGTACTTGAGGACTGGAGTTGAGAAACATTGGTCTATGCTGACACCAGAGAATGCTGGGAGATGGCCCCGCTCACCGCCAGTACAGAGCAGGTGACTGACAGCCTCAGTTGTGTATGTTTCCCTATGAGACTGTATGGAGGAAGTGGTGTCTATTATCTCCACTCAGGACTCATAATACACTCAGCTCACTACTCTATTCTGTGCAGCTTGCCATTATCTGGCCCTTGGGGCACCAATCCATTCACTGACCCCAATAACAGGGCATTCATCTTCCCACTGACACCAGTGAAGGGGCACTATTCCTCCCACCGACACCAATGATGGGGCACAACTTATCCCACTGACACCAACAATGTGGCACAACTTCTCCCACTGACACCAACGATGGAGGCACTATTTCTCACACTGAAACCAATGATGGGCACAACTTCTCCCACTGACACCAATGATGGGGCACTATTTCTCACACTGACAACAATAATGGGGTCAACTTATTCCACTGACACCAATGATGGGGCACTATTCCTCCCACTGACACCAATGATGGGGCACTATTCCTCCCACTGACACCAATGATCGGGCACTATTCCTCCCACTGACACCAATGATGGGGCACTATTCCTCCCACTGACACCAATGATGGGGCACTATTCCTCCCACTGACACCAATGATAGGGCACAACTTCTTCCACTGATACCAATAATGGGGCACAACTTCCCCCACTGGCACCAATCATGGGGCTCTATTCCTCACACTGACACCAATGATGGGGCACTATTCCTCCCACTGACACCAATGATGGGGCACTATTCCTCCCACTGACACCAATGATGGGGCACTATTCCTCCCACTGACACCAATGATGGGGCACAACTTCATCCACTGATACCAATAATGGGGTACTATTCCTCCCACTGACACCAATGATGGGGCACTATTCCTCCCACTGACACCAATGATCGGGCACTATTCCTCCCACTGACACCAATGATGGGGCACTATTCCTCCCACTGACACCAATGATGGGGCACTATTCCTCCCACTGACACCAATGATAGGGCACAACTTCTTCCACTGATACCAATAATGGGGCACAACTTCCCCCACTGGCACCAATCATGGGGCTCTATTCCTCACACTGACACCAATGATGGGGCACTATTCCTCCCACTGACACCAACGATGGGGCACTATTCCTCCCACTGACACCAATGATGGGGCACTATTCCTCCCACTGACACCAATGATGGGGCACAACTTCATCCACTGATACCAATAATGGGGTACTATTCCTCCCACTGACACCAATGATGGGGCACTATTCCTCCCACTGACACCAATGATGGGGCACTATTCCTCCCACTGACACCAATGATGGGGCACTATTCCTCCCACTGACACCAATGATGGGGCACTATTCCTCCCACTGACACCAATGATGGGGCACAACTACTTCCACTGATACCAATAATGGGGCACAACTTCTTCCACTGACACAAATGATGGGGCTCTATTCCTGCCACTGATACCCCAATGGCCGTTAGTTTAGTAAGTATGGAGACCACTGATTCATTAGAAGGAGTCAAGCTAGAACTAGAAGCTCTAAAAGTAAAGATTTGCTGCCAATTTAAAGGCTGCATCTCAAACTTGTTAGATTTCTTATTTAGAGAGGAAAGTGAAATATAAAACCAGCCGAGTCGTTATTGAAAGCCCTAAAAATTAAATAATGAGAAAACTTTAAAAAAGTATACATTTTGCCATCTGAGAGCTTATTTTAAGTTTGATTAAATAGTTAAAAAAAAAAAAGAAAAAACCTGGTGACCAGGGGGGCATGTGCACTGAAAACAGACCTGATAGACAAATATGTCCACGCAATCAAGGAGAAGCACGCACAGCCATATTCTCCGCTCTTTAGGAACACCCCAGAAGAAAAAAAAGAACTCACCAGCAAACCTTAGCAAGTTCAAATATTGTGGAGGGAGTAAAAGCTCCAAAATGGCACTGACACAGAGAAACAGTGTTGTTGAGGATACGGAAGACGACGAAGTCTCCCTACCAGCATCTGAAGATTCAGCCGCAGGCAACGGTAAAAACGACCAACTTCTTACCTACGCAGCTATGACAGACATTGCCGCTGATATTAAAAGCTCTTTTGCTGCAGCAATCACAGATATTAAAACCGAGCTAATGAGACTGACTGAGCAAATGGCAATCTCAGACAGAGCTGGGAAAAGGAGGGACAGAGCACTGGTCAGGCTGGACGATATTACGAATTCGCACTCCCAACATTTGATCGATATGAATAGGCAGATTGAAGATCTGGACAACCGTGGTAGACGGAACAATATCAGGATCAGAGGAGTGCCTGAATCAGTACCCCCAGACCAAATCAGACCAGCCCTAACCGCTATCTTCAATACTCGAATCGAACGGCCGGAACAATCCCCCATCGAATTTGACAGGGCACACAGGGCTCTCAGACCCAGAGCGCAGGACGGTATCCCCCCAAGAGACATCATCTGCTGCCTATCTAACTTCAGCTTGAAGGAAGACATTCTCCAAAAAGCACGGATGAAGGAAAGGATAGTGCATGAAGAGGCCACGATTCAACTTTTTCAAGACCTTTCACCCATCACACTTAAAAATAGAAGAGCACTACGTCCACTTCTAGAAGTACTGAAGCAAAGAGGAATTAACTACAGATGGAAATTCCCATTCGCGCTACAAGCAAACTTCCTGGGGAAACAACATATGCTAAAAGTCCCTGAAGACCTCAAAAAATTCTGTGAGGAGGGGGGCGCATGCGCGGCGGCTCCATGGACGGTCGCATGTCCTGAGGGCTCCGCTCCGCTCCGACCCGCCGACTCCGCCACAGCTATCTTTAGCCGGAGATTGTCACCGCCGAGCACCCCCGCAGCATCCCGAGGCTCCGCTCGATATACCCGCATGAACGGGAATTCAGCCAGACGCTGCCTGACGAATCAACTGGCCTCCGCTCCACAGCCTGCGGCCTGCCCTAAGATGGCGACCGCTCAAGCAGCACGAGGCCTGCAGCAGGATCCGGACGAATCCATCGCTGATCCGCCCTCCTTCACTCCACAACGAGAGGTGTACCATCGACAGACTGTGAGTACCCTGCATCTGCCCACATTGTCTCCCTCCTCAACGGAATCTCTATTGGGCAGAACTCTCAATGGCTCCCCACTCACTCCAATGGAGGATATCTCTGCATCCCCAGACCCTTCTAGGGCCCATCTTACGCCAGGGGTCCCCTCAGACTTTGCATCCCTAATGGAAACATTCTCTTCCATGCTTTCCAGAGGCCTAGCCCAAAACGCTTCACAAATAACATCTATCATACAGGCTGACCTGCAGCACTTGGGCGCCAGAATTGAAGCGATTGAGCAAAAAACTGACCAAACGATCGCCATGGCCCAACAAAATACCGATAGGATACAGGATCTGAATGACCAACTTGAGACAGCGTACTCCAAAATTGATGACCTGGAAAACAGAAATCGCAGATATAATTTCAGGCTCAGAGGAATTCCTGAATCATTTAAAGACACAGACTCAGTGATTAAATCTTTTATTAAGAGCCTCCTCCCTGAGATCCAGGAGCACAGACTGGAACTTGATCGTGCACACAGGGCACTGCAACCCCCCCGACAAGATGGTCTGCCTAGAGACATTGTTGTCAAACCACATTTTTTTTCAGTAAAAGAAGATGTAATGCGCAAGGCCAGGGAATCCGACACGCTTTCTTTTCAAGGACATCCAGTACAAGTGTTCGCTGACCTCTCACCCTACACCATTCAGAGGAGGAGGTCCTTGAAGCCTCTCCTGCAGGTCCTGTCCCAGAAATCCATTCCATACAGATGGGCCTTTCCATTTCGACTCTCTTTCTCATACCAGAATAAGTCACACAGTTTCGCTTCCTTTGTTGATGGCGAACGCGTCTTGCTGCGCCTGGGCCTCATCTCTACCTCCCCGGTCATCCCGCTGGATCCGAAACTCTCGCTTTCCACGAAGAGACCTCCACCAACTAGCCCTCCCAAACCTCTCTGGCAGAAACAACAGGCTAAACGCTCGAAGGATGGACACCCTCCCTGAGAACATTTCATCCTCGGGTCCTTTTTCATTTTTTCCGGCCTACCAGCCTTTTTTTTTTTCGATTTTTCCTATTTGCTGGGTAGAGCCGCATAATGGGTGACATTCCGCACCCGGTCTGAGACCTCATATCTGATTTACTCTTTACCTTACAGGCAATGCAGCTTTTTGTTTGTTATTTTAGTTCCTGGCTGCTGTGGGGCTTGTTCCTTGGGACCCCTCTCCGCCCCCCCCTTATTTCTTCCTGGGGGGGCGGAGGGGGAATCCGGGGCCCTTTTGGGGCTGAGAGCGCTATGACAGATCCAAAGACAATCCTTTCCAGTGTTATTAATTACTGATTAGTAGCTCACCTTGGGGTTTAACTCTGCTGGGTTATTTGACACTTGGGGTTTGTCATTTTTGCTTTGTTACTTGTATTTTGCTTTTCTTTATAGTCTTTAGTAGTTAGGTTTAATTACCCCTCCAAGCCTGCCAATCTCGCATTTAGCTCAAGGGTTTTTCATTTTAGTGGCGGACGGGTCGGAGCGGCTGCTCCGCGTCTCCCATCTCTCTTAGAGTGGCCTTTTTCCCCTCTTTGAGACCTACTTTGAGAGGATCCCTATTTTTGGGATTTCTCTTCCTATATTTTGGTTTTTTCTCCCCTTTTTATTTTCTCTCCCCACCCCGTTTTTTTTTATTATTATCTGATGATGATCTGTGTAAATGACATGGGTTGGGATGCAACCTCCACACCCAGTCGGAAGACTTCGGTCTTGCTTAGGTTGCTTCTTTATAATGTACTTTGTTTCTGTAACATGTTATGTCATAAATTGCATTTGGTAGCTATAATGTTTTCTATTCTCTTCTCAGGTACCTCGATTTCTTTTCTTCTTGCTTTCTCTTTCCCCGCTTTTCACTCCCCCTACAGGTCTTCCAGTCTCCAGGATCCTCCCCCGTCAGTCTGTTTCCGGAATCAAGTGGTTGGGTCGTCCATCCTCAGCCTCTTTCCACGGGGATTCAGGGTAAGATCCGTCCACACAAAGCAGTTCTTTCTAACTCTGGTCCGTGGCCCCTGATCCCAAACCCAACAACAATCTAAAGATTGTTACACACAATGTACAGGGCCTAAACTCTCCGGTCAAACGCCGGAAAGCTTTTAACCTTTACCACTCCCAACGCTTAGATGTCTTGCTATTACAGGAAACTCACTTCCCAACATCTTACAACCCTTCTTTTCTATCCGGGCACTTTCCCCAATTTTTCCTCTCTAAAGCTAGTAATAAGACGAAGGGTGTTGCTATCTGCTTTGGCAAAAACGTAGGTTTTTCTCACGCTTCCACATTCAGTGATAAAGAGGGTAGGTACATCTTGGTAAAGGGCACTATTGAGGGCTCGGTGTATTCCTTTATTTCCTATTACGCTCCAAATAAGAACCAGGCGGGTTTCTTTTCCTCCATGTTGTCCATTCTTGGCCCTATGTTGGAAGGGAGGGTAGTGATGGGAGGGGATACTAACCTTCCCTTTGACCACTCGCTTGATAAATCATCTAGGGGAGCCCCCAACTCGCGGAGACTCCCGAGACAGAGCACTAAAATTGCCTCCTCATTGTTTTCCCTGGGATTGGTGGACATCTGGAGGGAACTAAACCCTAGAACAAAAGACTACACCCACTATTCAGCCCCACACCAACTTTACACGAGAATCGATCACATCTTCCTTCAATCACGTGACATTCCAACCGCTTCTAAAGCACTGATTAGAGACTCTCCCATTTCGGATCACTCTATGGTCATAGTTCATCTATTAAGAACTTTTGACTCGGGACGTCGGTTTACTTGGCGGCTAAACGAGGCCCTTTTAAGTGACGTGGCTAATTGTGTCTCCATTCAAAGAGATATCCAAGAGTATTTCGTACTGAATAACACGGGTTCGATTTCCCCAGAATCATTATGGGCGGCCCACAAGGCAGTGATCAGGGGTAAGATCATCCAACTTTCTACACAGCTTAAGAAGGGGCGGCAGAACGATATAGACAGACTCACCAGGGAATTTCATTCCTATAGTAAGGCACACAAACGCAATCCTACTAGGGCGTCGCTACTTGCTTGCGAAACTGCTGGAACTGCATTAAACTTAGCCCTTACCACTGTTGCGGAGAAACAACTAAGATGGTCGGGTTCCCGCTTCTACTCCCAAACAGACAGAATAGGACCCAAACTGGCACTAAAGTTATCCCCGAGACCGCGTCTCCACGCTTTCCCCAAAATTCGTGTCCTCTCGGGTGATCTATCCAATAACCCTCTCAGTATCATGGAAACGTTTCACAAATTTTATAGTTCCCTATACAAGGAGAATAGTCAGGACACCTCTTCCCAGTTAGATGAATTTTTGGACTCTATCCCTCTTCCGAGGCTCTCTTCGGAACATTCGGATCTCCTAGAGGATCCAATTTCTGAAGCGGAAGTCCTAGGAGTTATTTCACACCTAAAACAGAACTCGGCCCCGGGCCCAGATGGCTTTTCAGTAGGATACTACAAGAAATTTGCGACAACTCTAGCACCTTTCATGGCCAAATTCTTCAATTCGCTCAGGTCTGGGTCTCCCTTGGACAAGGCCCTGAACCTGGCTTTCATTTCCGTTATCCCAAAACCGGGCAAGGATTCTACACTAGTATCAAATTTTCGTCCTATTTCTCTAATCAATAACGACATCAAGATCTTTACGAAAATTCTTTCTAACAGGCTGTCTTCCTTTATTGCCCAATATATCCACAAAGACCAGGTGGGCTTTGTTCCGGGGAGACAGGGACCGGACCAAGTTAGGAGAACAGTGGATATTATATCGCTACTTAAGTCGCGCTGGGATGGGGGTCCCAACCAGGAGGGATTTCTTCTTTCAGTTGACCTACAAAAAACCTTTTGATACCATATCTTGGTCCTATTTATTCAATGTACTGCAGCGATGGGGATTTGGCCCAAATTTTTTACAATCACTGCGAGCTCTATATTCGTCCCCGTCGGCTCAAGTCAAGCTTCAGGGATGCTTTTCAGACCCCCTCGTTATAGAGAGAGGTACTAGACAAGGTTGCCCCCTATCTCCTCTCCTATTTGTTATAGCGATCGAAACCTTAGCCATTACCATTAGGAATCACCCTGATATTTCGGGAGTTAGATGTGGAGGCCAAGAACACAAATGTGCGCTATTCGCAGACGATTTATTATTATATGTCACCTCCCCTCTGATCTCCACTCCTAACGTATTCTCTGTACTAGACGCTTTCGGTAGGGTCTCGGGTCTATGCGTTAATCCTGCAAAATCTCTAGCACTTAATGTTACAGTCCCCGCAGAACGCCTCGAAAGCTTACAGAACCACTTTCCATTTACTTGGTGTCAATCTTCCCTCCCATATCTCGGGGTGCACATATCCCCCTCAATAGACTCCCTATACGCCCACAATTACCCGGCAGTCTTCCGGAGGCTCACATCAGACCTATTGAGCTGGGAAAAGCTACATATATCCTGGGTGGGTCGTATTAATGCAATTAAGATGACCCTTCTTCCACGTCTCCTTTACCTGTTCAGATCTCTCCCTATTCCATTAAGAAAAGCTCAATTACAACTGCTGCAAACCAGAATTCTCCAATTCGTTTGGTATCCTAAAGGCAGGCGCTGCTCGAAACACATTTTATACAGATCAAGATCCCAAGGAGGTTTGGCCTTGCCGAACCTCTGGTGGTATTATCAATCGGCGCAACTCGCACAATTAGCAACAGTTTACTCCAAAGGCCCGAAACCTGATTGGGTTGAGATTGAACGACAGGCGATCCCCCGACATACTATCGATTACATCATTTGGTCCTCGCCCAAACTCCGACCCCCTATTCTATCCCCCACACTCTCACACTCTATTGCCCTATGTGACCAACTACATAAACAATCGGCTCTTGTCTCTGCCCTCCGCCCTCTCACACACATGTTCCACAACCCCGCCTTCCCCCCGGGAATGAATATTCTAGCATTTAGTTGGTGGCTAAACAAAGGCCTTTTTAGAATTGGCGACTTCTTTACCCCGGCGGGCCCCGTTACAGCAGCATACTGTACCAGTAAACTCCAAATGCCACCGTCTGAACGCTTTAGACTCTCACAACTGTTACACTTTCTCCACTCACTCTGGCCCAAGAAGACTATTCCCCCACGAGCTACCCCTTATGAAGCTTGGTGTTCTGAGGCTACGGATCAGAGGGGAGGGATTTCAATTATTTATGCCTCATTGGCTAATGCGCCCTCCAAGCCTTCCTATGCTTTGGCCTGGGAGGCTGATTTGGATATTTCCTGGGATCAGAGAGTGTGGTTTGCGAACTTTTAACGTTCCTTTAAACGGATCTGCAATGTTTCCCTGATAGAGGCGAACCTTAAGGTCTTGACTAGGTGGTATAGAGTCCCTGTCACCCTTGCCAGGTACTATCCCAATGCCTCACCGATGTGCTTTAGGAAATGTGATCATTGGGGCTCCATGCTGCATATATGGTGGTCGTGCCCGAAAATCCGGGGTCTGTGGAACAAGGTGTTCCAGCTGATCCGTAAGATAACATCAGTCCAGGTCCCACAGACTCCGGAGATAGCGATTCTCAACCTAAAAATCGACAAGATAGACAAATACACCCAAGCTTTGATTTTCTTTATCCTATTGGGGACCAAGATTACTATCGCAGCCCACTGGAAGAAACCTAGTGTTCCCATGGCAGCGGTGAGGCACAAAATATCCTGGATAATGGCTCAGGAAAAAATGGTCAGCATCACCTTAGACAAAACCCGAACCTTTGAATGCATTTGGGAACCCTGGGCGAAATATTGCCATATCTCCCTGGCCCCGGGGATTCCCCCGCCTAATCTTCCATTCCGGAGGTCCTGGATATTCCCTCTTGCTGCTTCCCCTGTAGTCCCTTTCCCTGTCCCTTATCTGTCTCTCCTTCTCTTTTTCCTTTCTTCCTTTTTCTTGTTTTTGCTTCTTTCTCTCTCTGATTTTGGAGATCCTCTTCTCCTGAGAACCGAGGTACCTGGGTAGGGCAGAGTTTGCCCATTTCAGTTTGTTACGTATATTTTTAGTCTTTCTGGTAAATACGCCTCGTCCCCCCTATTACCTGAAGGTGGGCGACTACTTTATTGTTCATAAGTGCCGGAGGACCCTTTTTAAGTTTGCAACCAGCCTTCCTCCAGTATTCTTCCTCGGGTTTATGAGATACATTTAGGATGGCATTGGTTTCCTGACCTCCTAATTTTTAGGCGGCTGGTGGCGCGTGGGGAGTGGGGGGAGTCGGGGTCTTCTCCTCCGCAGCAAGATCCCTCCAGGGGCGGAGGGGGGACCCTGCTCTCGCCCCCTCGCTCGTTCTCCAGCTGTTGGTGCATGGCCGGCTCTCTTTTTTCCTTATAAGGTGATCCACTAGAGCAGGCATGCTAGGGCCGGGTCCATATTATCTCTGGCTGTCATATTCATAGACTTAGTGGTTATCTCAGCCAGTTACATGCATCCAGACTTGCTACATTCCCTCATGTACTCACTATGATGCTTATTGTATGTTGTAAAGCTGTCATTCTGAAATTTAAATTTTGCTTACATCTACTGGCTGATGTTATTGTTTATTACCTGTTACTATAAATAAAAAACTATTGAAAGTAAAAAAATTCTGTGAGGAGCTACAAATTCCACCGCTGGAACTTCCGGACTGGTATGCTGAATTCCTCACACCACCGGCAATTAACAACCCACAATTCTCATCGGGACCTCCTCACGCACATTCGCCCTATCAGCTAGGCAAGCACCGCAGAAGCACTGACAGACACAACTTCGAGTCCCCAGCATCCTCTAAAAGTGCCAGGAGCCCGAGAGCAAGAGAGCCAAGGGGCTACTGAAGTGACCACAATTCCTACAATACATATCTCGGCTTGAAGCGAGCTATTACCCGGTTTCCTGGTATAACACTTTGATATGGCGCAACCCACCCTGTTTTGTTCTATTTTTTTGAGCGTCTCGCCCGTTATCCCACCTGGCGACTGTGACTATTTTTCTGCAGCAGGGGAGCCCACAACCCTAAGAGCTACAAGTTCACAATCCAAGGCTGCTCTCTGAGATCCACATTTGCAAATGTTACGAACTGTCTATCTGTAGCCCCCCCCCCCCCTTTTTTTTTCTTTTTTTTTTTCCTTTCCCTAAATACGGTTTAATCTACATACTCTGCGGTGAGATTATAATATCCTGCAGCAACGACATCCACTTCTATTTTTATTATGCTTTAACTTTTATCTTTTATTTAGGTTCTGAAATTGGCAAAAGCGTTAAGCGTCTTGCATGTCGCCACTTGCCTGCGTGGTTTTCCCCCACATCCCCCGAGATGCCTCTCTTATGACTGCAGAACCGTGAGTAACATTGCACGAGTCGCCGCTTCACATTCCCCTCCTCCAACATAACAAGGGGGAAAGTACACCTTAGCGACTCATGGCAGGCAGCAGCAATCGGTTGACTCTAAGGACACCATTTACTATATATTGTCTGCACCTTCTTTATGCATAGCCCAAGCAACCATCAGCGAAGTTCCTCCTCCCTAACCCGCTTAGACTTATCTTGCTTTGGGATTGTAAGAATGGACTGGACCTATATGGGACAGAAACCAAGATGTGCCTTACTGTAGAAAGACAACTGTTATGGATCTTGTGGCTCCCCTACTTGATGTGGGAAACCCACCGTCCTTGCACGGGGATTACGGTGCCCCCGGGGTACACGGGGACATCTGGTCCTCAATATGCAATCAGGAGAGGTGTAAGTCAAATGCTCAGGATCTGGGTTAAATGTTTGAAGTTTTTTAAGCCAGTAATTGTTATACAGCCTGGCGCCTAGACCGTCGTTTTTCTTTTGAATGGTTTATACTGTGTTTATAATGTTAATCTCTTCTGCACATTGGTTAATGGCAACCCGTACATCCCCCTTCCCCTCTCTCCCCCCATTACTCAAGTCTACTGTAGCTTACATTAGTTGCTAATAAATGGTCTCAGATACCTTACCTACGGATAACCTCTGGATGAGGCTTAGAATTGGAAGCTGTGACGGGCCCCTCCACTGGTCACCTTCACCACTACTACAGAGCAGTTCAAAGAAACAGTCGTCGTTAGACTGCCTACTGATCACCTCCCACTCTCCCCCAAAGGGAAAGCACTACCACATACGCACGGTAGCTAAATCCCAAACTGACCCACCACCAACTGGTGGCTGGTGGGCACTCCTCATTTTATACCCTAACCACCTACATCTTTTATCCTCCCCCCTCACCTTACTCCCCTTCCTCCCTACCCCCACCCCCCCCTCCTTACCCCCACGCACGTTCGCAATCTCCTTCTCAGACCCAAAGCATCGTAACCTAGCACTCTCTGTGTCACTAACCTCTTCTGTGAAAACCACTCACAGACGCAACTTCTCCAGAACACACCCATCCTATATTAAAGGCCAGGATGGCATATGCTTTTTTAGGAAAAACGCCAACTCTTATCTCACATAATGTAAATGGTCTGAATACTCCTGAAAAACGATCTAAATTGTCTAGAGAACTTAAAAAAGTACGCCCCTTAGTAGTATTCCTACAAGAAACCCACTTCAAAGATAAGAGTATTCCTAAACTCACTGATAACGTATACACAAAAGTTTACCACTCTACCAACCCCCATGCTAAAACAAAAGGAGTGTCCATCCTTGTGAACAAAGACGCGCCCTTTGACCTGAAACAACAACTTATTGATCCTGAGGGAAGATATCTGTTTCTGAAGGGCACCTGGGAGGGATCCCCTATAACACTTGCTAACGTTTACTTCCCGAATACTTCCCATGTGCCATTCTGTAGCAAAATAATTGAAGAACTTAAATGGTTTGCGGAGGGGTGTGTTCTTCTGGGTGGGGACTTCAACATTCCTCTTTCCCCCCTCAGGGACACCTCCTCTGGACACACCCACATCAGTTACAGACTTCTCAAACAAATGAAATCACTACTGCAGTCTCTGACTCTGGTTGATGCATGGAGATCCGTCCATCCATCAGAGAAGGACTTTACCTTTTTTTCCGCACCTCACAAACGATATTCAAGAATTGACATGATCTTCGTCTCACAAAGAGACCTGGGCAGTTTACATGCAGCCGAGATAGGCATTATTGCCCTTTCTGACCATGCACCCACGGCTATCTCCATAGAACTGGGTGCACACCACAAACCTGCATTTAATTGGAGACTCAACCCTACACTCCTCACTGACCAAATAGTGAAAGATGATATCCACAACACGATTAATGCATACTTCTGCAACAACATTGATGATGATACAAACCCGCTAAACAACTGGGAAGCCCACAAATCAGTGGTGAGGGGTGAACTGATAAAATGGGGCGCCAGGAAGAAAAGGGAAAGAGAGGGAGAAATTACAAAACTATCCCAGCAAATCGCTAACTTGGAATTGCAACATAAGCAATCTCACTCTCTCCGGGTAGAAGCGCAACTGACCGAATGCAGAAAGGCACTACGCCTTTTACTAGATCTCAAAATTAAAAGATCCCTGTTTTTCAAAAAAAATATTTTCTACGAACAAGGGGACAAAAGTGGGAAACAACCAGCCAAGGCCCTGAAAGAAGCAACATTATCAAGTCATATACATGCCATTAGGGACAAAGAGGGGACTCTGAAATATAAGTCTAAAGAAATGGCAGACCTGTTTCACAATTATTATGCCAAATTATACGACCTGCCGGCCCAACACAAACCACCCCACATAACTCAGACAAAACAAGAAGCAATCAAAGACTTTTTGGAACAAAGTAATTTACCTTCCCTGGCAAGTGAGGACGCACACAGACTGGATGACACTATAACTATATCAGAAATCTCTGACGCAATATTAGATTTAAAAGCAGGAAAGAGCCCTGGCCCTGATGGTTTTACATCACAATACTATAAGACATACACAATCTCCCTCTTGAAACCTCTCCAATCTGCTTTTAACTTTCTAGCAAAAAACAGAAACAACTCCAATTCATTCCTAATGGCACACATAGCTGTGATCCCCAAACCTAACAAGGACCACTCCGAATGCGCAAACTTCAGACCCATCTCACTCCTAAATGTTGATCTCAAGATCCTGGCCAAAATACTTGCTAATAGATTAAAACCCCTTCTGGCACAGATCATTGGCCCGGAACAAGTGGGATTCATGCCAGGTAGGGAAGCTCGTGACAACACCACGAAGGCACTGAATCTAATCCACTTTGCTCAAACCTCTAAAACAGCTGGAATATTGCTTTCCACTGACGCAGAAAAGGCTTTCGATAGAGTCTCCTGGGATTACATGATGGACACCTGTGCCCATATTGGACTAAAGGAAAACATGCTATCATGGATCTCGGCCCTCTATCGAAATCCCCAGGCTCAAATTAAAGTAAATAATATACTCTCTGACCCCATATCGATCCACAATGGAACACGCCAAGGATGTCCTTTATCACCACTCCTCTTCATCATCACTTTAGAACCCCTAATAAGAACGATCAATTTACATAGAGATATTCAGGGCTTCATAGTGAACGAAAGAGAATACAAAATAGCCGCATACGCGGATGACCTTTTAGTCTTCATCACCAACCCACATATATCCTTGCCAAACCTTCAAAAAGTGTTTCAAACCTTCGGGTTTATTTCTAATTTTAAAGTGAATCAATCGAAATCTGAAGCACTCAACCTTACCCTCCCACCTGATCAACTTAAGAGACTGAAAGACAACTACCCTTATAAATGGGAACAGTCTGCACTCAAATACTTAGGAATAAACTTAACTAGCAACCTCAATGCTTTATACAACTCCAACTTTAAGCCTCTATTGTCCACAATAACGAAAGACCTACGGAGGTGGCAACCGAAAAAATTCTCATGGTTTGGTAGGGCGTCTATTTTGAAGATGACGATACTGCCTAGACTATTGTACCTATTCAATGCTCTACCCATAAAAATTCCGGAAACCTTTTTTAGCACTCTTCTTAAAGCACAGAGAAGCTTCCTCTGGGCAGACAGAAAACCCAGAATCAACTTTACTTTACTAACGCTTCCCAAAAGTAGGGGGGGTATGGGCCTTCCTGATTTTAAGAAATACTTTCAGGCTGCACACATCACCAGACTCATAGACTGGCACTGCCACGGCACAAATAAAGATTGGGTCCGATTAGAAAGAAACCTAACCTCACATAAAACGCTATACTATCCATGGTCCATACACTCCAAAAAGGATAAGCAGATAGGACACCCACTGATCGAAAACACAATCAATGTCTGGCACAAAATAGTGAGTCTATACAAAATCGCATCCATCCCGGGCCCACTGACACCGCTTGCCAATAACCCTGATTTCCCGCCGGGTATACACCACAAACTGCCACGTGACCTTCTCATTCATCACTGCATGACAAACTCGAAAATTAAAACATTTGACGCACTTAGCTCCGAGGTGGGTGGGACATTTCCTGGCATTTGGTTTTACATGCAATTACGGGACTTTGTGGTAAACAGTAAGCACAAATCTAAATTTAAACTCCCGTTGACTCAACTGGAATCCATATGCCTAAAAAGATCACCAGTAGCTCACACCACGTCCCTTGCCTACTCATGGCTGAATTGTACGCCACACGCGGATAACAATAGGCACAAACAGAAGTGGGAACGTGACCTTAAAATTAAAATCTCAGAAAAACAATGGGAAAAGGTGTGTATTTTGACGCACAAATGCTCGTTAAGCTCCAAATACCAAGAGATTTCCTATAAGGTCCTCACTCGGTGGTATATGTCACCACAAAATGCTGGGAGATGGTCTCACCCCACCTCGGATAAATGTTGGAGATGTAAAACTTGTATAGGCTCATTTATACATATTTGGTGGGAATGCCCTCTCATCAGCACCTACTGGGATGAAATTAAGACATGGACAAAACATATAACGGAAACTAATCTCGAACTAAATGCAGCCGCATGCCTGATCAATTTAGTCCCAACTACCTTGAGTAGGTACAAAAAATCGCTCTCTAGACACCTACTTGTTGCTGCGAAAACACTCATACCTATCTACTGGAAATCCCCCACAGTCCCAGGAGTTAAGGACTGGTTACACAGAGTGCAATACATTTTCAAGATGGAGGAAATAGTGGCAATGAAAAAAGAGAACAGCACATCCTTTAACAAAACCTGGCAGCCCTGGCTGGCTTTTACCCTCTCTTCTGATTACCAATTACTTATGAGTTGAATTTCCCTTCCCCGTTACTCTACAGAGGAAAAGGAGACAGAAAGGAGAAAACACACTGAGTTATATATACCCCTATTAGACACACACCTCACCTAAAGAAATGTACCCTAGTGCGATGGAATCCCCCCTTGGCTTCCTACCCCCTTTACCCTATACCCTCTTTCACCCTTCCCCAAATACATACCCTATCCTGTGGTTTCACTAGTTTCTATCTTATCTATTTGATATGGTTTTATCTTCTGTTCTAATTGAGATAAATGGTTACACCATACATGCTATCTAATTATATCAATGCTTGTATACATTCCATTGTTGACAACATTTATAATTTCATGCTAATTGTAAACCTGAATATATTTTCAATAAAACCTTTTTTGATTGTGAAAAAAAAAAAAAAAAAAAAAAAAAAAGTAAGTAAGTAGCAAACGTAACTAGCCATTTTAGAATGGTAAGAATGAATTAAACAGATTACTAATAGAAAACAAATATTGTTCAACATTATTTGCCCCCTTTTTTATTTAAAATTTTTAAGCATATTTTAAAGCACGCAACGTTATCAGAGCTGTATTAATATTTCTAATTAAAAATATTACACATTAGGGAAACTGTAGCTTGTTAAATATTAAAAAATACAAAAACATATATTTTTTTGGCAATTTCATTTTAAAGAGGTTTGTACTTTGGTATATATTATCTGGGGCCTGGCTCCTACTGTTTCTTCAATAGTATTTGAATAATTTACTTTCTTTAAGCGAGCTTTCCTTTGTTTTACTGGTATAAAAATCACTATAAAATATAGATATGAAAACAGAGATATATCCTTACAATAAAAAAAAAAAAAAGTTTAAAATGTCAGCTGGCACTGCTTGCTTGCTATTTTTTGTTTTATTGGTATGCTAATCTACGGCAAACAGGCTGTGCTATTAAAATATAGGTTTTAATAACATGGAGAGAGGCCACATGAAAACTCTGAGGATGGAAAGGCTAACTTTATTTTCCCTGTGCGGCCTGCTGAGCTGTTACTTTCCAACACTTGCACATATTTATCATCCAGCCAAGCAGAATCTTAGCTAGTCCATCAGTATTCACAACAAATCTTGCAGAGCTAATTGAAGCCGGCAGTTTAAAAAAAAACATGTGTTCAATAAATGATTACAATGCCAGACGTACTTTACCCAACATGCATGCAGATTGCTGGAATGCCAGGCCAACAGGGAATGTGCTGAAATTTTGGCATTACTGAAAATTTAAATGTTAAAAAAGATATACTTGGAATGACTATGCAACCATAGACTTAAAGTGATTGTAACCCTAAAAAAAAAAAAAAAATCCTGCTCCCTTATAGCAGAATAGACAGCATAGTGCTGTTTAATCTGCCAGCTCTCAAAGCTGAGGAGAGCGGCCAGGAGTCACGTGACCGGACTTACGAGATCTGAAAAAAGGTAGTTAGAGGCCTAAAGACTAAAAAACCTGGCTGATCGTGCCGGTTCCTGAGTCCACATTGGTATACTGACCACAGTAATCATGGCTGCTGAGCCCTGATTACCATGGTCAGTTTACGTGCCTCTGTAGTCTGCTGAACTTATTCACCTCCTCCCTGCCTGTCAGCTCCTGTGTGTGTAAGCTGTCTCTATCCCCCCCCCCCCCCCGCCACTACTAGTAGCAAAGTAAACTGTAAAAAAATTCATTGTCAGACCCTCTCTATATACCTTTTTTTCAGATCTCTTCTGGCCGGTCACGTGACTCCTGGCCGCTCTCCTTATCCATCTACGGGATACAGTGGGAGGGACCGAGATCTCCCTCTGATGTCAGCCGGGGAAGTCACGTGACCGCTGAACTGGTGGCTCAGCCCTTAGATGGGGAGGAGAGTGGCCAGGAGTCACGTGACTGGCCTGAAGAGAGCAAGGTGCGCAAAGCAAGGTCCATAAGGACATGGATGAGTGAGTTTGGGGTGAAGGAACTTGACTGACCTGCACAGAGTCCTGACCTCAACCGATAGAACACCTTTGGGATGAATTAGAGCAGAGAATGCGAGTCACGCCACGTCCAACATTACAAATTATGTTACAACATTACAAATTACATTACGCACCTCACCTTAGAAATGCACTACTGGAAGAATGATCAAAAATTCCCATAGACACACTCCTAAACCTTGTGGACAGCCTTCCCAGAAGAGTTGAAGCTATTATAACTGCAAAGGGTGGGCCAACTCAATATTGAACCCTACGCACTAAGACTGGGATATCATTAAAGAATCGTTCTTGCCAAACTAATCTATTAACCTTCTATGAGGAGGGGAGTTGCCAGCTAGATAAAGGAAGGCCCGTAGACGTGGTGTATCTGGATTTTTCAAAAGCAATTGACACAGTTCCCCATAAACGTTTACTGTACAAAATAATATCCGTTGGCATGGACCATAAGGTGAGTACATGGATAGAAAACTGGCTACAAGGGCGAGTTCAGAGTATGGTAATAAATGGGGTACTCGGAATGGTCAGGGGTGGGTAGTGGGGTCCCCCAGGGTTCTGTGCTGGGACCAATCCTATTTAATATGTTCATAAACGACCTGGAGGATGGGGTAAACAGTTCAATCTCTGAATTTGCGGACATTACTAAGCTAAGCAGGGCAGTAACTTCTCTATAGGATGTGGAAACCTTGCAAAAAGATCTGAACAAATTAATGGGGTGGGCAACTACATGGCAAATGAGGTTCAATGTAGAAAAATGTAAAATAATGCATTTGGGTGGCAAAAATATGAATGCAATCTATACACTGGGGGGGGGGGGGTACCTCTGGGGGAATCTAGAATGGAAAAGGACCTGGGGGTCCTAGTAGATGACAGGCTCAGTAATGGCATGCAAAACTTTTTTGCAAAAGGGAGTTTAACAAGACTCGTGGCCACTTATTAAAATTAGAAGAAAAGAGGTTTAACCTTAAACTACGTAGAGGGTTCTTTACTGTAAGAGCGGCAAGGATGTGGAATTCCCTTCCACAGGCGGTGGTCTCAGCGAAGGGCATTGATAGTTTCAAGAAACTATTAGATAAGGACCTGAATGACTACAACATACAGGGATATACAATGTAATACTGACATATAATAACACACATAGGTTGGACTTGATGGACTTGTGTTTTTTTTCCACCTCACCTACTATGTAATTAACGTTCATGTGCGTGTAAAGGCAGGTGTCCCAATAATTTTGACAATATAGTGAATATAGCTTATTACCTCTATTCAGAAATATCTCAATGTCCGAGAATCCCTATTATGGAATGAGTTGCATTTAGAAAAATAAAATAAAAAAATTACAAAGCATTTCCTGAGTAATTTAGGAAAATATCACATCATGGCCACTAGATAGAGCTGACAATCATAGGAAATAAGTATTTAGTTCCTATGATTATTAGTAACATCTAGCATCCATAATGCAGTATTTTCCTGATTCACTCTGTTGTATTTAGCGCTGCACTTTTTTTGTTATATATTTGCTTTTTATCTGCTGCTATCTGGGTTATAGTGCATAGATGCTGTATGTTATTGTGGTTCATTTTTAGCGCAGATATTTTTTATTTTTTACTCTATTATATTGGAATGAAGAACATCTGACGTGGAGAGAAAATAGGCTAATAAGATTCTATTTTGCCCCCATTTGTACAGAACAAATCTATATGCAGTCAAAAAGCACAAGGTTTGAACATATTTGTTGGGTCTTAGCCCTTGTACACACGGTCGGAGATTCAGACAGAATGTGTCCTATCGGACCGTTTTGTCAGATATTCCGACTGTGAGTGGTCTGCATCGGACTGTTTCCGTCAGAGTATCCAACGGACCAAGTTTTCCAACTTGCCGGTAAAATTTTCAGACAAAATGCTCCTATCGGACATACTCCGATCATGTGTAGCCTACTCCGACGGACAAAGTGCCACGTATGCTCAGATCAAATTCCTAGACCAAAGCTATTGGCTACTAGCCTGAACGTAGTCCCGTCGTAACGAAATAACGTCATCACGTTATGTACAATCGGATTTTCCGACAAATTTAGTCCGACCGTGTGTATGCAACATCACTTCCGGACCTCTTCCGTAATTAATTTGGTTGTCGGAATCTCCGACCATGTGTACAAGGGCTAAGAGAGCTGCACACCCCTGAACTGCATATAGAAAAGGATATAGAAACGACTCCCCATGGGGTTTTTTAGCAGCTAAAGTAGTTTCTATATCCATATGCAGTTTCACAGGATTAATGGCTTTGCATTTTTATTAAAAAAATAAAAATAAAAAATAAAAATTAACAAATACACCTCAAAGTGTTGTTTTGCGTTTTTATTGGCGAGACATCCCAAGACCAATTCACCATTGCATACTAGATTGTGAATGTGATAAGCCCAGCCTAATGACTGTTACACCGCGTACACACGACTGGACCTTCCGGCACACTAGGTCCGACGGTCTTCCCGATGGACTTTCTGAATGAACGGACTTGGCCACACACGAATGGACTAAGTCCATTCGAAAGTCCGCTCGTTTTGAACGTGATGACGTAAGATGGGACTAAAAAAAGGAAGTTCAATAGCCACTAGCCAAATAGCTTCCCTTGCATCGTATTTGGTCCGTCGGACCAGCATACAGACTAACAGTTTTCCCGATAGGAATTGAGTCCGTCAGACAGACTTGAAACAAGTTCTATTTCTAGATCCCTCATATTTTTTTAATGAAAAACTATCGGATTAGCCCACACACGATTGGATTGTCCGACAGACTGATTCCGTCGGACCTACTCTTTCGGAAAGTCGGATCGTGTGTACGCGGCATTATAATATTTCTAGATCCCATGCACGCTTTCCCATCCTTATACAATGGTAGGTATCCACGTTTACTTGTATTTACATAGTATTTACATAGCTTTCCTGGAATTTCTGAACTTTATAAATGCCTCCAACAACACAATCTTCCGATTCCATTTTGGTCCAAAAAAAAGTAGCAAACTCCAGAAAAAGGTCTAGTTTCATTGTAGACTATAGAATGGCATAACATCTCCTTACCCGCTTTCTTTGCCAGGGCTAAACCTAAATTAAAACTGTGAGGTCCAGCAGCAGCAGCCAATTATGGCAAGCCGGTGTAAAAATCACTTAAAATACAAGTATCCATTATTTCCATTCCCCTCTGTGTGTTTGCTTTCTCATTCTATTTCAAACAGTAAGTTGGCTGTGCGTTTTTTCGTTTCCAGGGTCTTTCTACGAATATTATTTAATCAAATATTTACAATTTCAGAAAATTCAATAAAATATTTGTAACCTAGAAATTAAACGAGCCCTGACTGCGGGTGGTAACAAATTGTACGGTGTTTGCCTAAAAAAGAGGAGGGGGGTGCTGGGTGGGCTTGTATGAGTGCAGCTTATTTTAGTGCCATCTGTTCACCCAGCATATGCTTAGTAGTATGTAAAGGGATTTTCACTCTATTTATACAGACCGCATAGGCTATGGCGTTATGGCTCTGACTTTTGATTTAAGTAGGAGCCGTTCCTGCTCACACTGTCTGTGCTGAAGTTTAGAAGAAGCAGCCTGCTCCCATTAAATAAACAAAAGTTCATATAAATTCCGCTGGAAGGTCTGCACTTTCATAATATTTAGGGAAGGAATAGAGATGCTCTTTTTGAACATAGTACAGAGCTCGAGGTGTCACCTATGTGGCTTCTGGGAAGAGGAGCCAATTAAACAGTGTTCACTGCCCAAGTTCCCATCCGCTAGATATTCATCACTCTGGAACTGAAAATGTAAATTTAACAACATTCTGCAATGAAGGAAACTCACATGTTCGGACTAACACAAATTAGGATTTGTAAAAAGGGAGAGTTTATTTTAGCGGAGAACGCCATCACTCATTTCCCGTCCTGTAGATGGTGAAGCTCTACATTCAACCTAAAAACAAAACAAAAAGCAAGGCGCCGTACAATGGGTAATATTTAAAATAATTATTATTTCTACTATTAGGCACTGTGATTCCTTGGTCAAATAGGTACAGTGCCTTGAAAAAGCATTCGTACTCCTTGAAATTCTCCACATTTTGACATGTTACAGCCAAAAACGTAAATTTATTTTATTGGAATTTTATGTGATAGACCAACACAAAGTGGCACATAATTGGGAAGTGGAAGGAAAATGATAAACGGTTCAACATTTTTTACAAATAAAATATGTTAAAATTATGGCATGCATTTGTATTCAGCCCCCTTTACTATGATACCCCTAATTAAAATCTAATGGAACCAATTGTCTTCAGAAGTCCCCTAATTAGTAAATAAAGCCCAACTGTGTGTAATTTAATCTTGGTGTAAATACAGCTCTTCTGTAAAGCTCTCAGAGTTAGAAAACCTTAGTGAAAAAACAGCATCATAAAGGCCAAGGAACACACCAGACAGGTCAGGGATAAAGTTGTGGAGAAGTTTAAAGCAAGGTTAGTGGGTTAGTTTATAAAAAAAAAAACATCCCAAGCTTTGAACATCTCACACTGTTCAATCCATCATTAGAAAATGGAAAGAGTATGGCACAACTGTAAACCTACCAAGACATGGCCGTCCACCTAAACTGTCAAGCTGGGCAAGAAGAGCTTTCATCAGAGAAGCAGTCAAGTGGCCTATAGTAACTTTGGAGGAGCTGCAGAGATCCACAGCTCAGGTGGGAGAATCTGTCCACAGGACAACTATTAGTTTTGTACTTCACAAATCTGACCTTTATGGAAGAGTTGAAAGAGGAAAGCCATTGTTGAAAGAAAGCCATAAGTTCTGTTTGCTTTTTGTGAGAAGCCATGTGAGGGACACAGAAAAAATGCGGAAGAAGGTGCGCTGGTCAGAAGAGACCAAAATTGAACTTTTTGGCCTAAAAGGAAAACGCTATGTATGGTGGAAAACTAACACTGCACATCACCCTGAACACACCATACCCACCGTGAAACATGGTGATGGCAGCATCATGTTGTGGGGATGCTTTTCTTCAGCAGGGACAGGGAAGCTGGCACTGCATTACTTTAACTGACAATTGCGTGGTCCTGCAACGCCGTACCCAAATAAAATGAATGTCCTTGTATTTGTATTCACCCCCCCCTGAATCAATAATTTTTAGAACCACCTTACGCTGAAATTACAGCTGCAAGTTTTTTTGGGGATGTCTCTACCAGTTTTGCACATCTAGAGAATTACATTTTTGCCCATTCTTCTTTGCAAAATAGCTCAAGCTCTGTCAGATTGTGTCTGTGAACAGCAATTTTCAAGTCTTGCCACAGATTCTCAATTGGATTTAGGTCTGAACTGGATCATCCAACACATTAATATGCTTTGATCTAAACCATTCCATTGTAGCTCTAGCTGTATGTTCAGGGTCTTTGTCTTACTGGAAGGTGAACCTATTCCCCAGTCTCAAGTATTTTGCAGACTCTAACACTGTGGTCATCAACCCTGTCCTCAGGGCCCACTAACAGGCCAGGTTTGCAAGTTAACTGAAATACATCACAGGTGATATAATTTGCTGCTCAGTGATTGCAATATTCTAGTCTGCATCTCCCCAAGGTAATACATAAAGCCTGGCCTGTTAGTGGGCCCTGAGGACAGGGTTGATGACCACTGCGCTAACAGGTTTTCTTCTAAGATTGCCCTGTATTTGCCTCCATCCATCTTCCCATCAACTCTGATCAGCTTCCCTGTCCCTGCTGAAGAAAAGCATCCCCACAACATGAAACAACCATCATGTTTCACGGTGGGGAATAGTGTGTTCAGGATGATGTGCAGTGTTCGTTTTCCACTACACTTTTTGCTTTTAGGCAAAAAAGTTAAATTTTGGTCTCATCTGACCAGAGCACCTTCTTCCACATGTTTGCTGTGCACCCCCACATGGCTTCTCACAAACTGCAAAGGAGACTTCTTATGGCTTTTTTTTTAGCAACGGCTTTCTTCTTGCCACTCTTCCATAAAGGACAGATTTGTGCACTATACGACTAAGCCCTTGTACACACAGTCGGAGATTCCGACAACCAAATCCGTCTTATTTTTTCAATCGGATTTTGTCCAACGGATCTTGTCCGAAACTGTTGCATACACACGGTCGGACAAAGTTGTCGGAAAATCCGATCTTTCAGAACGTGATGACGTAATTTCATTACGATGGGACTACGTTCAGGCTAGTAGCCAATAGCTTTGATGTAGGAATTTGATCTGAGCATGCGTGGCACTTTGTCCATCGAAGTAGGCTACACATGACCGGAGTATGTCCGATCGGAGCAGTTTGTCGGAAAATATTTCCGGCAAGTTGGAAAATTTGGTCCGACGTATATTCCGACGGAAACAGTCCGATGCATACCACACACAGTCGGAATATCCGTCAAAACGCTCCGATCGGACACATTCCGACAGAATCTCCGACTGTGTGTACAAGGGCTAATAGTTGTCCTGTGGACAGATTCTCTCACCTGAGCTGTAGATCTCTGTAGCTCCTCCAGTTACCATGGACCTCTTGACTGCTTCTCTGATTAATGCTCTCCTTGCCTGGCCTGTCAGTTTATGATGTAATGGAACATCCCACACTCCGCTTGAGTGCTTCCATCAGTGTATCGCTTTCTAAGTCCTGGAACACGAGAGTAATGGGTCTCGCTATAGAAACCCCAAGAACCAGACAACACCAGTCTTGGTGTGAACTAGAAAGAGAACTGCTTTATGACTCAGAGATATGACCTTTCAGGGCAGCCTTGCTGTCTCCTAGCTTACAACTTACAATACACATAAGTATAAACACATCCCCCAATAGTTTGCTAGGAGACAAAGGTGTGTTAATGAGCACAATTAACAATGGGTGAAACACCCTCCAGACTAATAGACAGATCTTATCAGCATTCATTTCACATAGATCTGCTATGAGTCCCACACTGGCAGAGACCACCATGGCCTAGTTAATAATGTCCTTTTGCATTACTTAACAGAATATATTCTTAAATGCTTGTAGCTCCTTCAAATGCCAGGGCCCATAGTCGGTACGCAAGAGGTTCGCATTCAGTCCCCTCTAAAAGCCTCTGTCCCGGGTGAATCCATCACATTTCTCCCCCATCAAAAGTCCACTAACAAGGTCTCAGATCTCCCCCGTGTCTGGACATGCGTTAGTCAGGCAGAGTGAACTCATATAGTCAGTCCACATGATCTCCATTCTTGGCTGCAAGGAATAGTTGTCATCAGTAGGTGTGGAGCAGAAGTAATTGACTTTCTTTCCAGCTGCCAGCGCTTTAGCTGGGTATTTTTTAACATTTTGGGGCTCGATCTGCTGCTGCGCAGAGGGCCGATCCCTTCAGCTTCCTGAAGCTGTAGAGACACTGTAGGTGCTAGGCAGAGGCCAGCAGTGCTCTGCCCTGTTGCCAGTGATCCAGCGGGGAGTAGAAGCTTTACTACATCAGCTTGTCGCGAGAGAGAAGGGCCAACTGCCTCGGCTTGTGTGCGAGGCCCAGACCCAGTGCACAAAATCACATACAGGTGCGTGATTGAGTGCAGGAGAGACGCTCTGCCACAGTTTATTTGCGTGGGGCGGTCCATAACAGGTTAAACAACTAGCCACCCAGACAATGTTGTGATTCATCAGATATCTCACTCCAGGTCAGACTGCCTGGCCCCAAGGTCACAACAAAGTACCTTACACGTTATCATAATTTCAAACACATAACATGCCACAATAGTTTTCTAGCAGACAGACAGAAACAATGGGTGAGTTAATTAGCAGTTAACAATGAGTGAAAGACACGTAGAAGACACACTATAGGAGAGACCTACTTAAAATAAACACATAGCAGGAGACCCCAGACAGGTGGCTTAAGCTGATGATATTAACATCTGCTATGAGTCTCACAGCGTGAAGCAGTCATTGTTGGTAATGGGGCATCTAGGCCCTAAACAGGGATCCTGGCAGGGCTGTCTTAATGATTGGATACACCCGGTCACCGCCCAAGGGCCCCAGCTGCTTCAGCTGCATGGGGGGCCCCTGCACTTTCCCCAAAGCAGCCTGTCCTCAAGGCTATGCTGCTCCAAAATTGGGGGCCCCATGGCGGCACTGAGAGTAATGGATACACAGGGGAGGCAGGCTGGCAGCGGTGCGCCATGCTGTGCAGAACGATACCTATTTCACAGCCAGCAGGGAGGTACGGGGCCAGAGCGACAGCAATGCGCTGATCCCGCTCCATGCAGCTTGAAGGCTACGGAGTAGGAGCTGCTAAGTCGGCAGCACTGAGAGCCCACCTGCGGAAGTGGAATTGTGGATGCTATCCAGCCCTGTTTGCACCAAAGGGCTTGGAATGCCTGCAGGGATGCTCCCTCCTCTGCCCCTCCTTCTGCTTGCTTGATTGGTATAGTTGAGTCCAGTACTAGAGGTGGGCACATAGCCAAACGTTCACATGAACTGTATCTCCACTGGAAACAGGAGTACTACATGGATGGAATAATGGTGCTGGGGGATATCAAGGGTGTATGGGGGAAAAAAATGCGGAGCTCCACCCAAAAGGGGATGCTCTGCTTGTCTGCCTACCACCTACTTGATGTCTGTTTACCTGCACTATCTCCATTGGAGGGGCCCCAGAGCATTACTTTGCCCAGGGGCCCATGATTCTATTAAGATGGCCCTGGATCCCAGGCCTAGATTCCCAGAATGGTGGCAGGACAGAAGAAGGGACTAGTTAAGTGAATGGAAGGGAAGGTCCTACTGACTTGAAGTTTCCTCATGTGCCTGATAAGTTCCTACCTTCCTACTGTATAGGCTTTGTATTATCATCATTGTTTTATTGCAGGTTGACCACCTTTCCAGCAGTTAGATGGTCTTTGATGTCCTCAGCAGGGTTTGGTTAGTTGGACGCCTGTCTTGAACTTATGGTTACAACAGGTCTTTAAAGTGGAAGTAAACTCCCCTATCGTTTTCAGCCAAGGAAGCTGCCATCTTTGCCTCTGTTTAATCTTCAACTGCTATGGTGCTGCACATGTGATTCGTTATGACACCAGCCATTGGATGGTTTGATAGTTTGGCTAAGCATAGCCAATGTGCAGTTAGCATTCCCGGCATGCCTTTTTTTTTTTAACTGTTTAAATCAATGGGTTTACTTCCACTTTAAGGTATAGGATGCTGGTTAAGGGTTACAGTTCATCTGTGAGTGTTACACAGTTTTAAAAGTTTTTTTCATTGGGTGGCAGAGGGACAAAGTACCATGGGCGTCCGCAGGTAGGGGTAAGGGGGGTTAAGTGCCCCCCCCCCCCCCCTGTAATCAATCTTAAATTCAGGACAGCTGTGTCACTATCAGGGTATGAGCTCCGTTCCTTCCCTATTGGGCATAACCGAGGGCCAATCAAAGGAGATTAGGAGAGGAAAGCATTATGGGACATGAGACATTACTTATCCTAGGGACTGTACTACGTCTGTAGTCTCTGACCATGATAATGTGATAATGACATTGTCAAAAAGGGGTCTTGCATGGGTGACCCTAAAATTAGCCCCCCCCCCCCCCCCCTGAAAAAAGTTCTATGAACGCCCATGCAAAGTACCTTTATTTATTTATTTATTACAAGTTGTTATTTATTTATTTTTCAACAGAAGGCAGAGCTGTTCTCATAAGACTTGAAATATGCATCCAGATCATCTGAAAATTCTTGCATGCCTATGTCACAGTTGGAAGAGCCTGTACTCATTGCGGTGTGTGAGAGCCCTAAAGAGGAGCTGAAATCCTACATGGACTTATTTCACACTGGCAGGCTTTATTCCAGTAAGGCCTGCATGTAGGCAGGTGCAGTCTGCAGCGGCAATGCAGGTGGAGGAGGATGTCAAAAGGAACCTAATTCCTCTATGATTTCCTCAGTCACCGGGTAGCAGCTATCCTATTGGATGCTGGCACCCCATGTGACCTTGGTGCCCATCTTGGGTCAGGCAGAGTCTATTTACCCACTTGCCTGCTGGGCATTTTTACCTCCTTCGTGCTCAGTGCTGTTGCACATTGAATGACAATTGCGTGGTCATGCAGCACTGTACCCAAACAAATCACCACAGGGTTTTTTATTTTTTGCAAAACAAACGAAAACAGACCAAACATTTTGGGAAAAAAACAAACAAAACTTTTTTCTTAGTTTCTGTAAGAAAATGTTGTACATAAGTAATTTTTCTCCTTCACTGATGTGCCCTGATGAGGCTGCACTTATGGGCACTGACTATGGGGCACTGAAGGGCACTGATTAGGTGGCACTGATGAGGCGACACTGATGAGGAGGCACTGATGGGCACTGACAGGCAGCACTGATGGGCACTGATACACACCAATGATGCGCACTGACTGGCACTGATAGGCGGCAATGATGGACACTGATAGCTGGCAATGATTGGCATCACTGATAGGCACCGACAGACAGCACTGATGGGCAACGACAGACAGCACTGATTGGCACTGGTTGGTAACACTGGTGGGCACTGGTTTGCAGCACTGGTGGACACTGTTGGGGCTGCACTGATAAACTGATTATCCGTGTGGATTTTTCCATTATCGGTTCTCCTCATGTACTGTCAGTGTGAGGAGAGAAATGCAGATAACTGGCAAATCTTGTTTACACTGTGATAAGCTGTGATTGGACACATCTGATCATGTGGTAAAGAGTCACTGCGATTGGCTCTTTACCATAATCTGTGATCAGCTGTGTCTCAAGGACACAGCTATCACAGATGCCTGTGGTTGTGCGCCGCATGGGGCGCACAAGAAGCACGATCGCGGAATGAACATCATATGATGCCCTTCCGGCAATGCGCAACCACGCTGTAGCCATCATTCGGCTGTAGCGCGGTCATGAAGAGGTTAAAATCCTGGCTCCTGAGTTTGACCCAATATTATGAGTGGGCAGTGTAAGGATAGGATACCCGTGTGTCAAGGACAGTGATCAGCATCAAGGAAAGGTTGCGGAGAAGGGAATGTTCAGGGATACACCATCTTTCCTGGAAACCTCCTCAGTTGGGTATGGACTGGCCAGGCGGCATTCCTCTCCTTGAGACAGGCACTGTTGGCTTCCCAGAAGCTTGCATCTACTGACCCTTTGCTGTTATGCCCAGTGAGCGTTTCCGGTTGGATTGCCTTACTGCTGGGCTTGATGTGTATTGCTGGACTTCTATTACAGCATTCTCCTGTTTCTGCACCTGGACACTGAGTTTTTCCTGCCTGCCTCACCACGCTGCCCCTACCCACATACATGTATGCCGAATCTACTGTGAAATAGCCAGTTGGTTGTATTTGCCCTTCAGACAAAATGTTTCTATTCCTCCCTTGCCAATCATTGTTTGCATACTCAAAGGAAATGTGAAGAGCAATTAACCTGTACACTATTTGATTTTCAAGATCATCTTGATCTTCCTGACCTGCTGGGAATACCAGATTGATTTTCGCATTTCCATAGCCATGTCTACTTGTGCTCTTGAAAATAAATAGCCTGTTTTATGTTTTATTAAAATTCTCACTAGTAAAACTTTAGAATATTCTTTGTCTTAAATACTACAAATTGAAGACAGAGGGGCTTGTTATCGCATGCTATAAAACATACGACATGACATATAAACCAGACCTTCAACAAAATACACATACCGTAATACAGTCTATCAGCAAAGAGAAGATAAAAACTTGAAATTCTCATGCAGTGCTGTTTATGTTTAAAAGTCCAGTCCTCCATATTTCCGTATATTTTATGGTCAGGTTGAAATGGCTTTACTCTCTGTATCATGCATAATTTTCCTCTAGGCAACTGTCATTCACTCAACCATCTCGTTTGATTGAAATTACCTCGGAGAGCGTTGGCCATTTTACTTGTGCCTACAAAGCAATATTGGGAACATCTGTTAAAATTTCTTGATTGCGTACATTGCTAATTAGCAATCAGAGAAGATCCCCAGAGTTTTTGTAGAAACAGTGCTTCAGAATATAAAATAGTATTTGAGCTCAATCAAAATATGTACAGTCACAGAGCATGGGTAATGAATGATGCTACTCTGTGTCTGGTGCCACAGTGTGCTGATCTATGAAGGTGAATAAATATACACCGAAGCAGTTGATATCTATGAGTTTCAAAATGTTGAGATTCGTGATTATTGCTCCTGCAGGTGATGAATGTATGACTTGTGCTGCTTATACTGTATGTAGAGAGTTTTGGGTTTTTTTAATTTATCATTGAGGTAAACAATGGGCTGATTCACTGTCATTAACTTTAGTGGGGCCAAATGTGACTAGCTCCTTTGTTTTGAAACGCTTCAATACCGGGCACTTTCACCCCCTTCTTTCCCAGACAAATTTTCAGCTTTTAGCACTGTCACACCTTGAACAACAATTGCGCGGTCGTGCAACACTGTATCCAAACAATATTTATATATATATATATATATATATATATATATATATATATATATATATATATATATATATTTTTTTTTTTTTTTAGACAGATAGAGCGTTCTTTTGGTGGTATTTAATCACCCCTGCGGTTTTCATTTTTTGCTAAAAAAAACAAAAAAAAAACATAAAAAGCCTATACATTTTGAAAAAAACGGAGTTAGACTTACCGGTAACTCTTTTTCTAGGAGTCTTCCAGGACAGCCTCTGAGATATAGGGCTCCTCCCTCCGGGACAGGAAACACGTCAACCCAATCCAATAAAAGGGTGGTCCTCCAGGCCTTCCTTAGTTTTACTCCAAGAACCGCCGGAAGGCTCTGAAAGACATAACACACTAACAACCACGTTAGTACACATCCTCACCACTAGTCCAACTTAAACAACTTTGGGTGGGAAACCAGGCTGTCCTGGAAGACTCCTAGAAAAAGAGTTACCGGTAAGTCTAACTCCGTTAACAGCCTCTGAGATGATAAGCAAGGAGCTCACCTTGTTAGGGCGGGACCACTGCCTGGAGGACCTTTCGTCCAAAAGTCTGTTCCTTATCAGACAATAAATCCAGACAGTAATGTCTTGCAAAAGTAGAGTAGCTGGACCAAGTTGCTGCCTTGCAGATCTCCTCCGGAGAGGCTCCAGCCCTCTCTGCCCATGACACCGAAACCGCCCTGGTAGAGTGTGCCTTAACTAAGGGAGCCTACTTTCCCTCTAATTCATAGGCTTTAACTATCGCCATTCTTGTACACCTGGCGATAGACGATTTGGACACCTTGCAGCCCTTGCGGGCGCCCGAAAAATTAACAAAAAGTGAGTCTGACTTCCTAAAGTCCCTAGTGGCTTCCAAAAAAATTAAGAGGCTTCTTCTGACATCTAACAAACTCAAAGATCCCGCCTCATCTCCACCCGAGGCTGAAAAAAACGTTGGCAAAATAATGTCCTGTGTCCTATGAAAAGTGGACACAACCTTAGGGAAAAAAACTAGGGTCAGTCTTAAGCACTACCCTGTCCTCTAAAATTAACAAAAATGGCTCCCTGACCGAGAGCGCTTGCAGATCACTCACCCTTCTGGCTGAGGTGATCGCTATCAAAAAAACTGTCTTCAGAACTATCCACTTAAGGGATGCCGTCTTTAAAGGTTCGAAGGGATCTTGGGTCAAAGACCTAAGGACCAAGGACAAATCCCAAGTAGGACAGGTCTTCATCTTCACAGGCCTGGATCTAGCCAGAGCTTTGAAGAAGTTCTTGACAAAAGGATTCTGCTGGAGAGAGGACTGAAGAAAAACACTTAAGGCTACCACCTGTACCTTTAGGGTGCTGATAGAAAGGCCCAGCTCTACCCCCGCTTGCAGAAAATCTAAGACTTCCAACTCCCTGTTCTCGCAACCAGGAGTTAAACCTTTTTCCTATCTTGGCATAAATCGCTCTAGTTACTGGTTTACGGCATTCTACCAAGGTCCTAACCACTCTCTCTGAGAAACCTTGTGATCTTAAGATCTGTTCCTCAGATACCAGGCCCCAGGCTTGAGTCTCTCTATCTGAGGATGCAGAATGGGCCCCTGGGAAAGCAAATCCTCCCTTACCGGAAGTAACAGCGGAGGATGAACAGCCAACTTCTGTATACTGGCAAACCAGGGTCTCATTGGCCAAAAGGGGCCACTAAAATGAGGTCCGTAGCTTCCAACCGGAACTTCTGCAGAACCTCCGCCACCATCCTTACCAGAGGGAAGGCATAACACAGGCCGAATTGCCATGGATTGGCAAGGGCATCTATCCCCCTGGCCCGATCCTGTGGGTGAATGGAAAAAAAACTGTCACCTTCCTGTTGCTTTCTGTTGCAAATAGGTCTATTTCTGGCCTTCCCCCGCATGACACAATCTCCTCGAACACTTCCCTGTTGAGGGACCACTTGTCCTGGCCTACCTTCTGCCGACTGAGAAAATCGGCCAGCGAATTCTGAGCTCCCTTCAGATGAATCACTGATATCGAGGACAAGTTCCTCTCGGCCCAGCAGAAAATTCTGTCTGCAATAGCCTGCAGCGCGGGGCTTCTGGTTCCCCCATGCTTGTTCAGATAAGCTACTGCTGCCACATTGTCTGACCGAACCTGCAGATCTCTGCCTTGGAACTGGGACTGGAAGGTTTCTATAGCATTCCAAACTGCCAGAAGTTCCTTCTGGTTTGAGGAACGACCTGCCTCTACTTTCGACCAGGTTCCTTGGGCTAAGATTCCCTCTAGGTGGGCACCCCAACCAAGTGCACTGGCATCGGTTGTGGCCTCTGGGGACCAGGGAAGACCCTTGTCCAGGTTGACCTGGGCCCACCACCACCGAGACCTCTTGACAGCAGAAGATAGGGGCATAGCCTTATCCAGGCTCTGCTCCCTGCCATCTCAATAACGGAGCATAAGTCTCTGCAACGGGCGCTGATGATGCCTTGCCCAGGCCACCGCTGGAAAACATGATGTCATCAACCCCAGGACTCTCATGACCTCTCTGATCTGGGCTTCCCGACCTGATTGAAGCTGGGCTACCGCCTGCTCTAGCTTGTTGATCTTCTCTGCTGGAAGAAACACCCTCATCTCCACCAAAGAGATCCTGTACCCTAAATACAGGACTTCCTGTGAGGGGGTCAACTGGGATTTTTCCTGGTTGATCAGCCACCCCAGTGAACCCAGGAAAACCAAAGCTTCCTGTACGTCTTTCTGCAGCTGTTGGGCCGACTGAGCTACAAACAGTAGATCGTCCAGATATGGGATCACTGTTAAGGCTCAGGGCTATAACGGGACCAGCACCTCTGCCAGTACCTTTGTAAAGATCCTTGGTGAGGCCGAGAGCCCAAAAGGAAGAGCTCGAAACTGGAGGCGTACCACTCCTGTGTTCATCTGCACTGCTAGCCTGAGAAACCTCTGGGACTCCGGATGAATTGGGATATGCAAATATGCATCCCGGTGGCCTGAAACAGAAACTTGGTTACCGAGAAGATTGACTCCATCCGCAACTGCTTGTATTTTATGAACCTGTTCAAGGGGCGGAGATTCAGGATCAACCTGAATTTCCCCGAAGGTTTCTTTACCACGAACACGTGGGAGTAAACCCCCAAGCTTCATTCCTCCAGAGGCACCTGCACCAGTACTTCTTGGTCTACCAGGTCCACCAGAAGAAGACCCAGAGCCTTTGCCTTCTCTTGGTCCCTTGGTAACCTGGTTACCTGAAAATTCGGAAGGGGAACTGAACCAAACTCCAACCTGTAGCCGTTCCTTATTACATCTTGTATGAACGGACTTTCGGTTGAAGCGTCCCATTGTGGAAGGAACTTCCCCAGCCTTCCCCCCACCAGGACACAGTAGTCACTGGGTTTTAGGGGAGAGTTGAGGAGGATTGAATAAGATTCCTCCTCTGCCCCTCCCCTTGTGACCCGACCAATGTTTTTTGGGGCGAACCTCCCTTTCCTGCAGGTTCTGCTGCCTAGAGCCTCGGAAAAAACACTTTCCTTCTGCCTTCTTTTTCTTCTCTGGGAAATCTTTCTTCTTATCCTGCGTGCGCTCTAACGCCTCTTGCAGGCCCGGCCCGAACAAGTGGTCCCCTGAAAAAGGTAATCCGCACAGTTTCAATTTCGAAGCTGCGTCCCCTGTCCAGGTCTTAAGCCAAACGGCCCTTCTGGCTGCATTCACTAACGCGGCAGATCTAGCGGCTAACTTGACTGACTCTGTGGAGGCGTCGGCCAAAAACCCCACTGCCTTGAACAGTAGCGGAAAGGACTTCAACAGTTGTTGCCTGGAAGTGCCCGCTGAGATATGTGACTGCAACTGTGTAAGCCAACACTCTAAATTTCTGGCCACAGGTAGCTGCTAGGATTGGTTTAAGCCCAATCGAAGAGGCATCTCAGGCCCTCTTAAGCAGCACGTCTCCCCTCTTATCCATGGGGTCCCTGAGTGAACCCATATCATCAAAGACCAAATCCGTATTTTTATAGACTTTAGCCAAGGGGGCATCAAGCTTGGGAACCTTGTTCCAGGGATGTACCGCATCCGTCTCAAAAGGGAACCTCCTTTTAAGGCTGCCTGAAAAATACTGCCTTTTTTCCGGTTGTTCCCACTCCAGCAGAATCGCCTCAATCAGCAATTTATGAACGGGGAATACCTGTCTTTCAGTACGCTCGACCCCTGATACATCATGTCATGCTTTGAAAGTTGGACCTGTTCTTCCCTGATCTCCAGCGTGTCATATATTGCCTTAAGGAGGTCACCCACGTCACCCAAAGATAACTTGTATCTGGACGATCTAGCGGACTCTTCCTCCCCCTCTGACTCAGAAGTAGACTCTGTCTTAGAGGAGGCTAGTGACCTTGGTACCCTCTCCTTATCCACCTCTTCCTCCTGACTCGGCTAAGGAGACAGAAGGACCCTGCATCCTATCCATCATACTCTTAAATGACTGGAAAGTGGATGCAACCTTTTGGCGACAAGAGACAATGAACTGACCAAGCCCTTAGCCCTTGTAAACACGGTCGGACATTCTGCTAACCAAATCCTTTGGATTTTGTCCGACGAATTGTGTCCAAAACTGTTGCATACACACGGTCGGACCAAGTTGTCGGAAAATCCGATCGTTCAGAACGTGATGACGTTATTTTGTTACGACGCGACTACGTTCAGGCTAGTAGCCAATAGCTTTGGTGTAGGAATTTGATCTGAGCATGCGTGGCACTTTGTCCGATCAAAATTCTCTACACATGATCGGAGTATGTTCGATCAGACCAGTTTGTCGGAAAATATTTCCAACAAGTTGGAAAATTGGGTCCGACAGAAATTCAGACGGAAACAGTCTGATGCATACCACACACAGTCGGATTATCCGACAAAATGGTCCGATAGGACACATTCCGTCGGAATCTCTGACCGTGTGTACAAGGGCTAAGAGTGAAGCAGTGCTTTATACCCAGCTAATAGGTAACCTGCCACAGCTGATCCAAGAGTGACAGGTACAAACAGAATTGGCCACAGTACTTATGCAAAACTAGGCATGGCTGGAAAGCAAGTAGGATAGAACTGAGGTGTGGCTCAGAGGTAAAGAGACAGGAGCAAGAACAAACATTCATTAGTTCAATACCACCCAGAGCCACTTGGGGCATGACCACGCCTGGCCGTCTAAAAGACACGGTAGGGACCGTGACACAAGCACTGATGGGAAGTGAAATGCAGCACTTCTGGGCATTGATTTTGGGCACTGACTGGCAGCACTGATGGGTGGCACTGATGGGCACTGGCTGGCATCACTGATGGGCACAGTTGGGGCTGCACTGATGATCAGTTCCCTGATTACCTATACATGTGTCCCCTGTGAGGAGATGCTGATCAGCTCTCCTCTCCTCACACTCTGTCAATGTGAGGCGAGGAGAGCTGAGTAAGGGCATTTCCTTGTTTACATGTGATCAGCTGTGATTGGACCAGGGGCGGGCCGTGCATTGTCATTTTTTTTTTTTGTATGAACTTTAATTGAAGTGCAAAGGAGTACAGTGACATGCAATTCTATCCAGTGAATTTTATTGCAGCTCACTGCACCTCTGGGGCATGTTGCACTGTGAGTAGGACACACAGTAAACCATTGTTTTCTGTGTGTCCTGGCAACGACCTGCTTTTTTCCAGCGCAGTATTACGCAGGTCTTTGCCATATAGGTGAACAGGGCCTAATAAAAATAACCATTTCTTTCCAGTCTGCATCCCCAATAATTTTCTGTTAAATGAAAAAGCATTATGGCAACCTGGATTATGGCAACACCATAACCTGCATTATGGCAACACCGTTCATCTACAGAACACCTGCACAAATGTAATTTCCTGCTTGTGGGATTGCCTCACTAATTTTCCCAGAAGTCTACACCAAGATACAAGACAGATTTTAGGCATCTTCTGCAACAGAACATTCAGTTTTGGTGACATACTTCCTAAATGTTATTTCTACAGGGATGTAGACGCTGCAGCTTTTCTCTTTAGAATACTGAGAGTGCGCCAAGTGATTATAATGAACCAGACTCTCCCATGTAGAACGAGTCTACACAGGATAAGGTCAAACAAACAGCTACTGTATTTCTTCAGAGCAGAATCAGGTATGTAGGGAGGTGCAGTCTCCTTTCTCCCCTGCAGGTGGCACTCAAGCATTGCAGGAGGAGAGGACATTAGGGGAAAACTGTTCCTGTATGGTGTCCTGGGTCCCTGGAGAAGCGATCTTGTCGGAAGCTACTGCCCCATGTGACTTTGGTGGCCATCTTGAGTCAGGCAGAGTCTATTTAAAACATTGGCTCCAAGGTTTTGCGCACATTTCTGCTAGTGGACAGACTAGGGACAGATTAACTGTCTGTTAGGCAAAGTGACTAGTGGAAGGGAGAGGTTTCTGCTGTCAGCACGCTTAGTTCTGGATGCCTTCCCACTGGGCTGTTTGTATCGTTTTTATTTCCACCGCGCCACACTGCACCCACCCACATACTGGAATCTGCAACAAAGCTTGTGAAAATCTTTGCAATGTACATCGATCACCCAGAGGGACTTGTGAAGTTCTCTTTAACAAATTGCCTACCGGGCACTTTCATCCCCTTCCTGTCCAGGCTAATTTTTACATTTCAGCACTGTCACACTTTGAATGACAATTTCTGTCATGCAGCACTGTACCCATATGAAATTTTTATTATTTCACAAAAAAAAAAGAAAAACTCTTTTGGTGGTATTTAATCACCACTGGGTTTTTTATTTTTTTTGCTAAATAAATTTAAAAAAGAAGGACAATGTAAAAAATAAGAATAAAACATGTTTTTCATAGTTTGTTAATTTTTTTGGGCCCTGATAGGCAGCACTGATAGGCATTGATTGGCAGCACTGGTGGCCATGGATTGACCGCACTGGTGGGCACTGTCAGGACTGCACTGATTATCATGACCCTGCATTGAAAATCAGGATATGTGCGCTGGCGGGCACTGATGAACACTGATAGGCTTCACTAATGGGCACTGATGAGGCAGCACTGGTGGACACTGATAGGGAGGCACTGATTAGGCAGCACTGATAGGCAAAACTTAAGGGTCCTGATAGGTGGCACTGATGGGCAATACTGATGAGGAGACACCAATAGGCACTGCTTGGCAGCACTGTTGTGCACTGATTGACAAAACTGGTGGGCACTGTCGGGACTGCACTGATTATCAGGACCCTGCACTGATTATCAGGATATGTGCGCTGATGAGCACTGATGGGCACTGATAGGCTGCACTGATGGGCACTGATGAGGCAGCACTGATGGGCACTGATGAGGCAGCACTGATGAGGCAGCACTGATGAGTCTACTCTGAAAGGCAGCACTGATGGGCACTGATAGGCGGCACTGTTGGGCACCGATTATCAGGACACTCATAATCAAAGGTCGACAAGTTGTTAAGTTGGTATTTTTGTGTTTCAGTAGGACACTTTTGAACATTCACCAATATACAAAATGTAGACTAGTTTAAAACATTTAGCCTAGTTTACAACTTTATGGAATTACAGTTTCATTCCAAAATAATTTCAGTATTTTTATGTTTCCTTGTACATGTAACTGTTATAATGTGTGCGGTAAATTTAGTAGGACTGCAGTGAAAATGTGTTCTGCTTTACTTTAATGAAGCCCTATTAATATACTGTCAGCAGTCAGTGAGAAGTCATAAGACAGGGGCTTAATCATCGGTACATCTCACCCACAGGAAATATGAAACATCAATTCTCACTGCTGCTGCAGGCCCTGCAGAGATGTATTTCAGGCTAAGCACAGCTGCAAACCTGTAATAACCAATGAACATTTTTTACCGACTAAGTCACTCAGACCGCCTTACAAGGTCGCTTGTAAATCTGGCCGTATTGCACATGACTAATCCAAAATATTCCAGTTTTAATTAGTTTCAGGTCAGCAAATGTGATTGCAGTGTATAGAGAGAAGGAGAGCCTTGCTACAGGGGTGATGAATGATGAGTCCAAGGTCCCTTATAAAGATTCCTTCATGCTAATTATACGCTCCATATCTAATGCAAGTGTTGCTCATTAAAGTGGCAAAAAATCCACCTGCATGTCTTGAAACTCACAACCTGCCATGTCCAAGCCCCCGACATAAGAAGTACTACTACATAACTCAAGAGCTTTATTTGCCTTTAACAACCAGACACATACATTTCCAAGTAATAGAATGATATATTTAAAACACATGTAATATAACCCTCTGATTGGCCATGGCAGCCGTGGATATGAATGCTATGAATGAATTATTAATATTATTATTATACAGGATTTATATAGTGCCAACAGTTTGCGCAGCGCTTAACAAAACAAAGGCAGACATTACAGTTACATTACAATTTGGTACAAGAGGGCCCTGCTCGTTAGAGCTTACAATCTAAAAAGGAAGCGTCAATTGATACAAAAAGGTAACAGCTGTGGGCTGATGAGTTGATGGAGGAAGTAAAACAGTGTTAGAAGCAGGGTAGGCTTCTTTAAAGAGAAGGGTTTTCAAGGATCGTCTCAAGATGGATAGATTAGGGGACAGTCGGACAGATTGGGGTAGGGAGTTCCAAAGAATGGGAGAAGCTCTGGAGAAATCCTGGAGGCGAGCATGGGAGGAGGTGACAAGGGAGCTAGAGAGCAGAGGAGGTCTTGGAAGGACTGAAGAGAGCGGCTTGGTTGGTATTTTGGGACTAGGTTAGTGATGAAGCTGGTGGCAAAGTTATGGATGGCTTTATTATTGTTATACTTGGATGTGATTGTAGCCGTATTAGTGCAATTGTGACAGAGAAAATTTGAGTACCGTCCGTGATACTTTTTTTATTTGCACTAACATACAATTTTTCAGGACAAGCGTTTGGGTTTTGTCCCCTTCTTCAGGGTCCAAGCAGTATTTTGAATGTTATTAGTCGGGTGAGTGGAAGCCAGCAGAGGGATTGGCAGAGAGGGGTGGAATGAATCTATTCATATGGGGGTAGCAGCCATGGACAGAGGGTGCTGCGCCCGGGTGCCCCCTAATGGACGGGCCGCCACTACCTCTGATGGTGAGTAGTGATGAGCGAACCGAACAAGGTTAGGTTCACTATAAAACATTGAACACTAAACATGGTGCCTGAACCCCATTGAAGTTTACAGGACTTTTTTTAAAAGGCCAATTTGCAAGTTTTTGTTAAAAAAGAAAAAAAAGGACGTGAGTAGCTGGGCATTGTCATGGGGAACAGAGGGGAAAAAAAAAAAGAAACGATTGCTGCTACATAAGTTCCATTCTGGCTGCTGTTTTTTTTTCTTTTTTTTTGCAACATACCCTCTTAATGTTGAGGGTAAGTGGCCTGGTATAGTGGAGGAGGAGGGAGCCACACACTTGCTGTCCCACATTTCCTGACCAGTCAGGTTGAATGCCTAGATACATGTCTTGTATCGATTTTGGGGGTACCCCTTGCCAGCATACATTCTTGCCACATTCGTGCCAAACAATGACTTTCAAGAAAAAAAGGGTTTGGGGTCCCATAATCCATAAATCCATAGAAGACTTGTATCCAGACATGCAACCTGACTGGCCGGTAAATGTGGGGCAGCAAGTGTATGCCCCTCCTCCTCCATATCACACAGCATGCCCTCAACATTGAGAGTATAATTCTCCAATTGATCATTAGCACCGGTTCACATTGATGCGATTTGACATGTCACATGCCAAATTGAGGGCCGATTTCAGGGTGCGAGTTCCATTGACATCTGTGCAGAAACCCACACAGATGTCTCTGAAATCGTCGGAAAACTGATATGCGGGAATGAAATTGTGCGAGTTCAGTTCCGATAAGCCCCCTACCCACAGACCCCCACAACCACCAGCAATGGTTGTGGGGATGAGGCGTACACCCGTTGAACACCCTGCAAATTCAGGTGTTTCCTGAATGGGGCAAACAGCCAAAGTTGGGTCTGAACAGATGCTCGGGCTGAATCAATCGTCCAACTTTTATTATGGGCTCAGGGCCGTCTTTAATATTGATTGGACCCCGGGCAAAAATTTTAATGGGGCCCCCCAGCTAGACTCAAAATGAGTTTACTGCAGCAGATCAGGTAGCGATTGTGATTGGTTGGGCGGGACTGCGAGCGGAGCCCAGCCGAATGCATAGTACAGACGGCTCGGTTTTTTTCGGCAGCACTCGCTAGAGAAACAGCAGGGAGGCGGGACTACGAGCGGAGCCGAGCAAGTCGGCTCGGTCTTTTTTGGCGGCGCTCTGTCTTTTTCAGCGGCGGGAAATTTAAACATGGGCAAGGCTGCAAACTGCGCTGGCCAAGCTGCAAATGACAATGCAAAGCTGCAAACAGCGCTGGGCAAGCTGAAAATTACACTGATCATTCTGCAATGATGGACAAGGCTGCAGATGCACACTGATAAGGCTGCATTGACGGGCATTTAAATGTAAGTTTTTTTTTCCTTAAACTTTTTTCCTTAAAATGCCCTCCTAAACTTGGGGTGCATGTTATACCCCGATAAATACTGTATATTTACATCTTACTGACCATGCAAATGGGTCATGAACTATAGTGATGTAATAATTTAGCATCGGTTTCCTGAGACATGGACATTATTTCAAGAGTTCTTCTGCACTAAATAGTTGAAAAAGGCTGCTGTAGATAAGAGGCCTTCAAACTTTGTAAACAAAGGGCCAGTTCACTGTCCTTCAGACTTTAGGGGGGCCATACTATGAACAGTGGGAGCAGATAATGCCTCGGGCTTAGTGGTCAGTGGGTGTGAAAAAAGTACATAGTACCCCTGTGGTTAGGTGGAAGAGGAATAGTGCCTCATTATTGGTGTTACTGGGAGGAATAGTGCCCCATTGTTGGTGTCACTGAGAGGAATAGTGTCCCACCATTGGTGCCAGAGGAAGAATTTATGCTGCATTATTGCTATCACTGGGAGCATTAGTGCCCCATCATTCATGTCAGAAGAAGCATTTATTCTCCATAATTGGTGTCAGTGGGCAGAATAATTCCCCATTGTTGCTATCAGTGGGCAAGCAAAGGGCTACTTCTGGCCGTAGTTTGGAGACCACTACTCTAGATCAGTGGTCTTCAAACGACGACCCATGGGCCGAGTGTGGCTCTCTTCTTGCCTTTATACAGCCCTCTGTGCACCATTCTTTCCCCTGACACCAGCAATGGGGCACACTTCCTCACAGTGACACCAGCAATGGGGCATTGTTTACTCCCACTGGCCACAGTCCAGTTCCCCTAATGTCTGAAGGGCAATAAACTGGCCCTTTGTTTAGAAAGTTTTCACTAGATGATCTGAATAACACAAGGAAACTCAAAAAAAAAAAAAAAAAAAAAAATGAATATAAGAAAAGACATGGTATTCCCTGAAACAATACCATAGATGTCATTGTTTGCTTTCCAACCTACACTAGACAGAAAGGGTGAATCTCACAAGTGGCAACATCTCCATCTAACTGACAGTTTGTATCAATAAACTTTATAATGGATGTACTTTGTTTTGAATTCTGTGACACTGATTAGCTCAGTATGCAGCATGTTTTCCCTTTGAAAGGAAAAGAAAACATGAAATAAAAATAAAATAAAAAAAATGACTAGCTTAACAAGTATTAACATTACTTAAAGTGGACCTTTGAGCAACGTTACAAGTCTGCAGGAATACATTCCTGGCATGCCACAACATACAGCAACAGTGTCATTAAAAAAATAAATAAAAAAAATAAATGCATCTTTTATCATTAACCACTTGCTTACTGGGCACTTAAACACCCTTCCTGCCCAGACCAATTTTCAGCTTTCGGTGCTCTCACACTTTGAATGACAATTACTCAGTCATGCAACACTGTACCCAAATTAATTTTGTGTCCTTTTTTTCCCACAAATAGAGCTTTCTTTTGGTGGTATTTGATCACCTCTGGGGTTTTTATTTTTTGCACTATAAATGAAAAAAGACCGAAAATTTTGAAAAAAAACGCATATTTCTTTGTTTCTGTGACAGAATTATGCAAATTATTATTTTTTCTTCATAAATTTTGGCCACAATTTATACTGCTACATATCTTTGGTAAAAATAACCCAAATTAATGGATATTATTTGGTCTTTGTGAAAGTTAGAGAGTCTACAAGCTGTGGTGCGAATCGCACAAAATTGATCACATCTGATGTGCTGGTGGACTATCTCGCTTCTTGTGACCCAAACAAGCCAGGAAAGTACAAATACCCCCCAAATGACCCTTTTTGGAAAGTAGACATTCCGAGGTATTTAGTAAGAAGCATGGTGAGCTTTTTGATGTTGTCATTTTTTTCCCACAATTCTTTGCAAAATTAAGATTTTTCATTTTTTTTTCTCTCCACAAAATTGTCATTGTAATAGGTTATTTCTCTCACATGGCATGTGTATACCACAAATGACACCCCCCAAAAAATTCTGCTACTCCTCCTGAGTATTACAATACCACATGTGTGGGACTTTCACAGCCTGGCCACATAGAGAGGCCCAACATGCAGGTAGCACCATCATGTGTTCTAGGAACATAAATTACACATCTAACTTGTTGACTACCTATTACACTTTTGAAGCACCAGGACAATGACACATGACACATGACACTGATGACAGATGGCACTAATATGTGGCACTAATACGTGCCACCGATGACAGATGGCACTAATACATGGCACCGATGATGCGTGACACTGATGACAGATGGCCCTGATACGTGGCATTGATGACACGTGACACTGACAACAGATGGCACGTGACACATGGCACTGATACGTGGCACTGATGACAGATGGCACTAATACGTGGCACTGATGACAGATGACACTAATACATGGCACTGATGACACGTGGCACTGATGACAGGTGGTACTGGGGGCAGGATGGCACTGGGGCAGGATGGCACTGCTGGGGGAGGATGGCACTGCTGGGGGAGGATGGCACTGCTGGGGGAGGATGGATGGCACTGCTGGGGGAGGATGGATGGCACTGCTGGGGGAGGATGGATGGCACTGCTGGGGGAGGATGGCACTTTTTTTTTTTTCCATCAAAAAGCAAAAGCAGAATGGCTGCCGCTGCAGCCGTTCATCTCACACTCTGTCTGTGTGAGGAGGGAGAGTGGTGCTGAGAGATGATGTCATATGTTTACATATGAGATCATCTCCCATTGGACACGCCGATCGCGCTGTAAACGGCCGCTGTGATTGGCCGTTTACAGCGATCTGTGTTTGCCTGTCCCCGGGGGACGGCATTCCGGACGAACGCGCCTGCTCTACGGCCGTCATTCGGCTATAGGGCGGGCACGAGGTGGTTAAAAAGCAGCCCCAGCAGCAGTGAGATTGTTTTGCCTTGGCTGAGATGATGTCATCAGTCAGCTGCAAGCAGTAGGAAGCATTTCATTAGTCTCCTCTCCCCAGTTATCAAACTGCAACCTTGTGTAGCTCCGGCTCCTGAAGAGCACGCACTATGTGTTTTGTCATTTAACTTTTCCTGGAACCGCAGTGTGGTTTTGGGTTTAATTACGTTCAATTTTGACCTCAGTACCAGTCTGACTGGACTGCATGGTGTTCTGTCTGACCATAGGTGGCGCTGTCATCCCTGGCAGGGTCAAGAATGCAGTCTAGTTGGGCGTATTAAGTGTTTACTTTCTCTCGGAACCAGCTCAGTGGGAGTGTCACTCTTGCTGTGCCTTCTGGGAGAGGGTACTTAAGGTGCAGATGTTACGTGTTTCGGGGGTTCCGGTCCAGAAGTGCTTTCTGACTGTTGGTCCCGGTCCTCCTGACCAGCCCCCAGGGCTCTCATGGCCTGGGGTGCGGATCCACCCGACTACAAGTCTCTGGGCTGGCTAGCCGGAGGCAAAGAAACTGAAAGAAGGATTCAGAGGAGGTCCGGTGCTGTCTCGGTTTGTGGAGAGGCCCAACAACTGTGAAGGTATCCAGGGGAGGACTCTTCGGGAGAAGGCCACGCAAAGGTTGGCTTCTCACCAAGAAAAGTGATAAATAAATAAGTCTCGACTCTTAAATCAAACAATCCAATATCCTGTGATTGAACAAATGCCTGTAAAAAAGAAAAAGGAATAATCCTGTGGAAAAAAGCAAGGGTAGTGACCCTTTAATATAAAAATAGTGATTCAAACACTGTCCAAAACTGTTAATAGTTGGATGGCAACTTTAAGTATTTTGCACGGTTGCAGTGACTTTACTGAATATATCCCACCCCGGAGTGAAGTGTGCTCTTACCAACTTGTAGTACTTTATCGCTTATAGCTTTTGCCCAGCCAGGGCCTTTTCCTCAGAGGGTTTTACCGAACGATCTCGTCCTCATCTCACTGGGATGGCCCTCCCGGTCTGGATTACATCAATGCGTCCCCTTACATTCACCTGCAGTGTTATCCCTGTGTATACTAACAGAAGCTGTTCATGCTGGAAAGGACGTGGGGGGGGGGGGGGGGGGCTTAGATACGTCTACAAATTCTGACGAGTTTCGGCCTTAGGCCTTCATCATGGTGAAGGGTTAAGGTCGAAACACGTCGGCATTTTTGGATGATGTTATTACGCTCAACTACATTTTTTCTATGGAGAAGCTGTCGAGTTGCCGGCCTATACTTTCTATGGATCATTGGTGGTGGTGCCTTTTTTATAACACAAGACAGTTTTTTTTTTATTTAACTTTAATGAGATTTCAAAAAGATACATTTTATTCATTTATATTCACTGCAGCAGAGCTGGACGGAGACTCCATGTATTCTCCAGGGAGGTGTGGAAAAATTTACACACGCTGCATTTATTTGCACCTCTCCTTTCCACACTCTTGTGGTTTGAAGAGGGGGGACATAAAAAACAATTGCCCAGCCTTGTGGAGACCTGCCTTGATCGATTGCAGGAGAATGCATGTCACTGCACATTATGTAAATGAGCCTTTAACCACTTCAGCCCCAGAAGGATTTACCCCCCTTCTTGACCAGAGCCCTTTTTGCGATTCAGCACTGCGTCGCTTTAACTGACACGGTGGCCCGATGCTGCACCCAAACAAAATTGACGTCTTTTTTTCCAACAAATAGAACTTTCTTTTGGTGGTATTTGATCACCTCTGCAGTTTTTATTTTTTGCGCAAAAAAAAAAAAAAAAAGCTATATTTTTTAAATTTTGTTATAATAAATATCCCCAAAAAAATATAAAAAAAAACATTTTTTTCCCTCAGTTTAGGTTGATATGTAGCCTTCTACATATTTTTGTTAAAAAAAATTGCAATAAGCGTATATTGATTGGTTTGTGTAAACGTTATAGCATCTACAAAATAGGGGATAGTTTTATGCCATTTTTATTATTAATTAATTTTTTTTTTTATTAGTAATGGCGGCGATCTGCAATTTTTAATCGTAACTGCAAATGGCAGTGGACACATCGGACACTTTTGACACTATTTTGGGACCAGAGACATTTATAGAGCGATCAGGGCTATAAAAATGCACTGATTACTGTGTAAATGACACTGGCAGAGAAGGGGTTAAACACTAGGGGGCGATCAAGGGGTTAACTTTGTTCCCTCAGTGTGTTCTAACTGTAGGGGGGGGGCTCACTAGAACATCACTGCTTCCGATCACTGGGAACAGTAGATCCCTGTCATGTTGCTAGGCAGAACAGGGATATTACTTGTTTACATAGGCATCTCTCTGTTCTGCCTCTCCATGTAACGATCGCAGGCCACCGGAGGACATTGAGTCCACGGCACCTGCGGGCATGCTCACGCGGAGGGCACGTGCCCCACCGCCGGCGCTCCTACAATTTAAAGCGGACGTACAGGTACGCACATTTGCGCAGCCGTGCCATTGTGCCGACATACATCGCCGTGTACTGGTTGGCAAGCGGTTAAAAAAAAAAGAGATTACTTCGGCAGACATTGATTTCAAGAAAAATCTTCCCTAAGATTATATGTGAATTCATAGGTGTGCGCAGCCTATTGCATTAGGGTGTGCACCCCAAAGCTCAAACACGCGTGAGTGTATGTATGTGGATAGAGATAGAGAGATAGAGAGAGATATATCTATCATGCACACACTCTTATAAATAAATGTAAAATGTTTGTAACCGTGGATGGTGTTAGCGGAACAGCAGTTGCTGTCGGTAGGGCAGTAGAGGACAGTGTGTAGTTTTTTTTTTTTTTTTTTAACTAATATTATTGTTTTATACATTAAAATTTTTTTAGGAGACCCGTTGGAGGGCTTTGGGGAAATATCAGCAAGGGGAATCTGCGCCACATGTACGGTTGCCACCTTTTCTGCAAGTCAATCCCGTCCATGTTTCATAATTTCATAGTTAGTAAGGTTGAATAAAGACACCAGTCCATCCAGTTCAACCTGAGTGAGTGTCTACAATTGTCCCTATCCCTGTACATTGCACACTCACATCGGTCCCTTCACTCAAGGAGCCCACAATCCAAGGTCCCCATTCATATACTAGGGCCAATTTTGGACAGAAGCCAATTAACCTACCTGCATGTCTTTGGAGTGTGGGAGGAAACCGGAGGACCCAGAGGAAACCCAAGCAGGCAAAGGGGGAACATGCTAACTCCAGGCAGGTAGTGTCATGGTTGGGATTTGAACCAGTGACCCTTCTTACTGCTAGGTGAGAGTGCTGACCACTACACCACTGTGTCACCCAAATGGCGAACCTTGGCACCCCAGATGTTTTGGAACTACATTTCCCATGATTCTCAACTACATTGCAGAGTGCATGAGCATCATGGGAAATGTAGTTCCAAAACATCTGGGGTGCCAAGGTTCGCCATCACTGCACTATAGGATTGTAAAAGACCAGGGACACCTTTGGGTGCTCCAAGGAGAGTAGTAACGCAGCCTGTGTAGCATGCCATTGCTAACGGTGGGTGTGGTCAACTTGTGTTAACAGTGGGAGGAGCTTAACGAGGCATGGATAAATAAAACAAAAAGCGTTCTTGTATCCATAAAATATGCTTAGAATGCTGTGCCACAAGCAAGAGTCTCACAGACATGTATAAACCTCAGCACAATAATTTAAAAATAAATAAAATGCTTCCATTACATATATTTTTGCAGGCTGAATGAAAAAAACAAAAATAAACAAAAACAAATTCCTCTATCCCCACAACTTAGGTGGATGGAGTAATCCCTTCCCCCTTAGGAGGAGGGGACAAGAGGATCCGGCCATTTTTGATTAGTGCTCTGTGCGTCTAATCAGCAGGTGCCGGGGGGGGGGGGGGGGGGGGTAGTAGAGTCTTCCTCCTACCAGGTACAGTGAGCCACAGTCCAGTGTGAATAATGCATCCGGGTTTCATGCAGTCTGAAACCTGGACATGTGATTCAAAACCCAGACTGTCCAGGTGAATCCTGGAAAGGTGGCAACCCTAGTCACATGAGGTGATTAGGGTGTGCCCAGGCAAACCCGGCACACCCCTTGCACAAGCACGCGTGTGCATTTAAATGAAAAGTTTACCTTAGGAAACATGTGACATGTTCTACCCTAAAACCGGGTGGAACATGTAATATGCTCCCAATGTTGGAGCCGCTGTCTGATTCCCCCGCTCTGCCCACAAGGCCACCTCAATCAAGTGTGAATGAACTACAATTCCCGACATCCTTAGCGGCTGTTGGCTTGAAGTTCTAAATGAACTGCCATGGTGCTGTGGAGCTCTGTGGTAGTTCACTGAGTCTTCCCATCAGCGAGTATTAATGGACAAAGCAGATACACTGACAGTGGGCAGAAGACCTGCATGCAGGGGCGTAACTATAGGGGGTGCAGCAGTTGCGACCGCAACCGGGCCCTGTGATGCAGGGGGCCCATGCAGCCCCCTCTACATATGGCCGGCAGCAGCATAGGCAGCTAGGGGTACCAGTGCACCATGCACACGAGTGGCTGGAGGTGGAGGGTGACTAGCAGAACTCCATGCTCAACTATCGCACTGGCTGCTCTTTAGTTGTGCATTCCCTGCATGACCTGTGTCCTTGGCCGGCTCCTCAGAGTACCCCTCTCCTGCTCCATGCATTGCCGCTCAGTCCGATGTCTGTTCTTCTCAGCCAGAGTCCCGCCCCCCCCTGAGTTCGGCCCACTCTGCACTGCATACTTCTCCCGGGTAAACAAACTTTAAGCACACAGATGCAGTGCAGCCCTATGAGAGCTCCCCGGAGATTCTGGGAGATATTCTGATTGCCCGTCCAGCACACTGGATGGAGCCCAGGCTAACATGGATGAGTGCGTGGCCTACAGCTTGGTCATGGTGAGTGAGAGGACCCCATCCCCCACACACCACTACATACCCCCTCCATCTCCCCCTTGGGACAGGGGCCCCTTCTCACGTGGGGACAGGGACCCCCTCCTCCCCTGGGGACAGGGACCCCTTCTCACCTGGGGGCAGTAACTTAATCTGCCCTGGAGAAAAGGACCTCATCTCTTCTGGGGACGGGGACTCCATCCTGCCTAGGGACAGTCCCCCAATGGGGCACCTAAAAATAAAAAATAAACTAATAAAAAAAAAAACTACTGATACCAGTGGTGGAACTACAGGGCTCACAAAGGTCATACCTGTTACCACGCCCTGGAGTTCCACCGCCAGACTCGGAGGGAAGGGCCCTGGCTGGGGTTCAGGGGGGCCCTTCATGGTTTCTTGCATCGGGGCCCTGAAGGTTCTAGTTACGCCACTGCCTGCATGGCACCAGCGATCTCCTGATCATTAGTGCAATGCTTTACAGGCTTTGAATACAAAAAATAATGAATGCACATTTTTTTACCAAAAAGATGTGCATTTATTATTTTTTGTACAAAGGTGGACTTATCCTTTAACATATTTTATGCATGTTTTTACCTGTAGAAGCTTCCCTTGTGCACGCATCCAAAATCCCCGAGACTGCTACTAGGTCCCACTCACTTGGATGTGATGTCAGCAGCACTATTAGACTCAGAGCTGTCACATAAATGATACTCTATAGTATTGCTCCTCCCCTAGCAGCTACATACAAGTTTATGAGGGGTGGGGCAGGGGAGCTGGTCCAGCAAGGACAGGAATTAGACATCCATAGAAGAGGAGAGGGCTAGGATGTACAGGCAGGGAGGGGGCTGTATTAGGGAATTAGGGAATTGATTTTCAAAGCGACTTCACACATTGCAAGTGAGCATTATAAATACTTTTGTTTCCTGTGAATTTAGTTGCAATTGTTTAAGTTGGTTACAAGGTCTCTTTAAGGGTATGAGGCCGAGGCGTAACTAGAACATTCAGGGCCCTGGTGCAAGAAACCATAAAGGGCCCACCTGACCCCCACCCGGGACCTCCACCTACGATGGTGGCATGCCAGGGGTCTGGTCACAGGTATGACCCTGTTAGTTCCCTCAATGGTGTCAGTATTTTTTTTTTTTGTTATTTTATTATTATTTTTTTACCATTTTATTTTATTTAAAAAAAATATATATATATTATTTTTTTACAATGCTTTTAGAAACCCCTTTGGGAGGTTTTGGTGAAATGTCAGGGGTCTAAACAGACCTCTAATGTTTCACGTTTGAGGTTAAGAAAGGAGATTGAGGACACAGCCCTCAGCCTCCATATTTGCAGCCTCAGCTGTACAGAATGAATTGACAGGAATAGCTCTGTATAGAGGTTTCCTGTTCATTCACAAACTGAAGCATAGTAAACCCAGTTATGAATGGACAGAGTCAGTGATCAGTATGGATCCCTATTTCTATTCAATAAGACAAGGAAGGGACTGGTAAATTACACATTTACTGTCCCCTTCCCTGCTCTCTTTCCTGACAGATTCCCAGTAGCAGCAAGCAGGAGAGGGGAGGAGGGAAGATGGCAGCACTGCAGGGTTGAGGAATTGCGGGGGGGCAGGAGCTTGGGGCAGCATGTAGAGGAACCAATCCCCTTAATTTTCCTCCTGCAGCTGCAAAAAGACTGCAGAAGGAAAATGAAGGGCATCCGTTCCTCTACATGACGCCCCACCAATCCAGGTGTTCAGTGCCACACAGGGCCCCATGGAGCACTGTGCTGGGTCACAATTGTGACCCCTGTATGTATGCCCCTGCTGGGAGGATGGGATGAGTGGCAGTGCTGGTGGGGGGATGGGATGAGTAACAGTGCTGGGGGTGGGGTAAGGGTGAGTGGCTGTGCTAGGGGGGGGGGGGTGCGTGGCAGTGCTGATGTGATGGGGGGGGGGAATCAGATGACTGGCAGTGCTGGGGGGGTAGTGGGGCAGTAATATGGGGGTGGATGGGATGAGTAGCAGTACTGCTCCTTTGCCCATGCAATGCTCCTCATCTCTTTTGGCTCCCTCTGCTTCATGTGTCTCCAGTGACATTTATTGGGAGATGGGGTCTCCTCACACAGTGGTTGCGACCTCCTCCAGCTCCTGCCCCTTCGCTGTATTGGTCTCCCTGCAGCTGCAAATTGAATGGGCGGACCTGGCGGAGAGTCTTTGTGGGCTGTCCCCTGTTCTGTGCAGTGAGTGTACCTTCTCCCCTGTCCCAGCCCAAGTGTAACTGGAGAAGAAGTCAACGCCGCCCACAGTGGTGGAACACCAGGGCCCAGTCGCAAGTGTGATCTTTGCAACCCTGGTAGTTCTGTCACTGGTATGAGGATACCATATAGTATATGTGAACCATCACAGTATAAAACAACCCATTCAGTTTAAAATAGAAATGAAAGGCAAAAAACATGTGCATTCATATAAAAAAAAACCATTATAAATACATCCTTTTACTTTTTTATTAGTGATCACATACCCTCTTGTCTGTCTAATAGACCCCCCCCATCTCCTGTCATTGTAATTGCTGTCAAAGGATTTGTCTACATCTCTTTTGACAGCAATAAATGTGATCAAACTTTTTCTTTAAAAGAAACTGTAAAAAAAAAAAAATGTAAAAAAAATATATAACATAAATAATAAAATGTTTTAAAGTGCCCTGTCACCCCATGCGCAGTGGCGGATGCATATGTCAGTCCTGAGCGGTTATGTAAACAGTGATGGCACCACACATGTGAGGTATCACTGTGAACGTCAGAGCGAGAGCAATAATTCTAGCACCATATCTCCTGTGTAAGTCTAAGCTGGTAAACTGCAAAGGCTTTTAAATGTCACCTATGGATGATTTACAGAACCATAGTTTGTTGCCATTCCATGAGTGTGTGCAATTTTAAAGCGTGACATGTTTGTGACTTATTTACTTTGTGTAACATTATATTTTATATTTTTCCCCCTAAAAAATTGGCATTATACTGTGTTTGTGTTCGCTAAAATTCTTTAACCACTTGCCGCCCGCCACATATAACAAAATGACGTTGGCAAAGTGGTTGCAATATACTGACCGGACGTTATATGACGTCTTTCAGGATATCAAGCTGCTGGGCACCCCGGGGGTGCACATTGAGTCGATCGTTGTTGCAGTGTGTCAACTCCGATCTAGGTAAAGAGTCTCTGACAGAGACTCTTCACCATGTGATCAGCCGTGTCCAATTATGATGATCACAATGCAAACAGGCAGAGCCGTTGATCAACTGCTCTCCTGACAAGGGGGGGGGGGGGTCTGTGCTGATTGTTTATCAGTGCAGCCTCCCCTCGGATGCCCGCCCAGGACCACCAGGAAGCAGCCAGGACCACCAGGGATGGCCACCACACTGGACCACCAGGGAAATGCCATTCAGTGCACAGGCAGCTGTCAATCAGTGCCAAAGACAAATGCCTGCCATTGCCACCAGTGAAGCCTATCAGTTAAATCTATCAGTGCCAGCCATAAGTGCCCATCAATGCCACCTTTCAGTGCCGTCTATCAGTGCCACCCATAAGTACATATCAGTGCAGCCTTTCAGAGTCCAGTGTCACCTATCAGTGCCCACCAGTGCCACCTATGAGTACCCATCAGTGCTGCCTATCAATGCCACATATCAGTGCCACCTCATCGGTGCAGCCTTATCAGTACCCATCAGTGAAGGAGAAAACTTACTTATTTACAAAATTTTATAACAAAAACAAAGAAAACCTTTTTTTTTTTTTCAAAATTTTCCACCTTTCTTTATTTGTTTAGAAAAAAATAAAAACCGTAGAGGTGATCAAATACCACCAAAAGAAAGCTCTATTTGTGGGAACAAAATGATAAAAATTTTGTTTGGGTACAGTGTTGTATGACCGCGCAATTGTCATTTAAAAAGTGACAGCGCTGAAAGCTGAAAATTTGCCTGGGCAGGAAAGGGGGAAAGTGCCCGGTATTGAAGTGGTTAACCACTTCCCACCCGGCCAATGTATATATACGGCCGGGTGGGAGCCGCCTGCTCCTGATAGGACGTTCAGGAACGTCATTCAGGAGCAGCGGGATCGCGCGCGCGCGCGCCCGCGCAGCGGCGCGATCCCGATGTGCTCGTGTCACCCGGACACGGCACATCTCAGATCGGCAGGAGGGCTCTGTGATTGGCCCTCCTGATCACATGACGGCCGTGTCCAATCACGGCCGTCATGTGATGTAAACAAACAGCCGGTTGCTAGGCAATCGGCTCTCCTCACACGGAAGTCACCGCTGAGAAGAGGAGAGCAGAACGCTGCAGCCGGCTGATGATCAGTGAGTATGGGCTGCTTTTCACAGCTTTTTACTCACTGATCATCAGTGTAGTGTAAACACACAACACACCACACAGTGAAAACACAGTCCCCACATATGTCCCCAAAACACACATGTCCCCAAAACATACATGTCCCCAAATAATAAAAACACATGTCCCTAATAATAAAAACATGTCCCCCACATATGTCCCACTAAAATCACATGTCCCAATGATTATCTGCACACATATGTACGTGATCACCTGCACACATATGTACATGATCATTTGCGTACATATGTCCGTGATCACACAAACCAATTATTATACACTTAACGGAATTTTTTTTACCAAAAACATGTAGCAGAATACATTTTGGCTTAAATTTATGACAAAATTTGATTTTATTGGATTTCTTTTCAAATAGAAAAAAGAAAATATTGTTTTTTTCCCAAATTTCCGCTTTTTTTGCGCTTATATCGCAAAAAAAAAAAAACAGAGTCGTGAATAAATAACACCAAAATAAAGCTCTATTTGTGCGAACAAAATGATAACAATTTCATTTGGGTACAGTGTAGCATGACCGCGCAATTGTCACTGAAAGCGCTAGAGCGCTGAAAGCTGAAAATTGGGCTGGGAAGGAAGGGGGTGAAAGTGCCCTGTATTGAAGTGGTTAAGGTGTAATTTTTCCAAAAACAATTGCATTTGAAAACCTGTTGCGCGAATACCGTGTGACAGTAAAAAAAAAAAAAAAATGCAATACCCCTCATTTTATTCTCTAGGGCCTTTGCTTAAACAAATATATAACGTTTGGGGGTTCCAAGTAATTTTCTAGTAAAAGTAAGTCGATTTTTACATGGGGGTCCCCGACTTACGAATGCCTGACCTACGAACATCTACTTACGAACTGGGCGCTGTGGGGCCCTCTGCCATTTTGTGTGGACATCGGCCGTTCTGCATATGTGCGGCCAGACGGAGCCTCAGAAAACAGCGGAAATGTCCGTAATTTGCCGCGCATGCTCAGAACGGCATTCGACGGGACATCGGAAATGTCCGTAATTGTTGTACTGCGCATGCGCGGCCGACTTACAAACATTTCCGAATTACAAACAGGAGGACAGTCCCTAACGGGTTCGTAACTTGGGGACCCCCTGTATGTGAGAAGTGTCAGAATTGGCCCAGTATTGAAGTGGTTAAATCCTGATCTGGTTATATTTTGTTGCCAATTCCTAACAATATCATTTATATGTTTTCTCATTCTAATCGGCTTGTCGGTATACAGTATAGCAAGAATCCGGGGTAGCTGCAGTCATAGCCTGCTTAGTGTTATTAACACTCTACAACTGGCACTGTGCTCTTGGCTTAAGAGGAACCGTTTAAAAAAATATAGTGTTTGTGTCGAGGGTGCAATTGTTTTGATACTAGGCAGACCTTTTTATGTTTAGTTTTTGGCATGTTTTGTGTTTTTGGCTGGCAGCCATTTTGAAATATGTTTAGTTTTCACTGACAGCTTCAGTCAACAGTGCCCAGGTAGACTCTGTTCCTAACAAAATGGGGTAACATTGCACAGATAGGGAACATAAATTTTCATTAGCTGCATGCATGTCTGTATTTCCAAAAATAATCTTACTGTAACCGTGTCTTCCACAACATGCTCTTTAATAGTTTACTCTCTCTAAGCATGAGCACCCTATTAGAGTCCTGGAATTCTGAGGGCCTTAAATTCCTAAGCCGAGTCAAGTTCCATGTAACATCTTAACAAATGACACCACAGAGCTTCTGATTCCCTCCCTTGTTATCCCTTGCCTCGAATTTGCCTCGCCTTGAATTTGCCTCGCCTTGAAACTCCATCCTTGTTGGCCTACGTCTACAGCCATCCCCCCCTTCATCAGACTCATCCACCTTACCAATCAGTTGGTAGCCACCATCCCTTTCTGCCAATCCCTCCACTGCACTGGCTCACCCAGAGAATAATGTTCTCAAGATACTAACCACAACATACAAAGCCACCCAAGCTCTGCCCCAAGAGACCTCACTAACCTTATATTGTGCAAAAAAAAGTGTGGTGTGCCTTTAGATTTAATACAATTCCTCAATAGTCAGTCAAACAAACGCAACAAACTTTTTGTGATGAAAAATGAAATTACAATTATCCACTTGCCGACCAGCCACCGCCATTATCCTGCGGCAGGTCGGCTCATTCCCGTGAATCGTCGTACCAGCAGGACGGCTCCTTTAAGAGCTAAAGCAGGCGCGCGCCCGCTGCACGGTGGGGAAGCCGATGTACGCGGCCTGGATATCCGCTGGCCACCTGCGATCGCTCCACAGAGAGCCAGAACGGGGATCTGTCAAGGTAAACAAACAGATCCCCGTTCTGACATGGGAGTAGAGAGAGATCACTGTTCCTGATCACTAGTAGCAGCAGATCTCACTCCTCCTCCAGTCAGTACACTCCCCCCCCCCACAGTTAGTAACACCTCCCAGGGAACACATTTAACCCCTTGACCACCACTAGTGTTAAAACCTTCCCTGCCTGTGTAATTTATACAGTAATCGGTGCATTTTTATAGCAGTATAAATGTCACTGATCCCAAAAAAGTTTCAAAAGTGTCTGATCTGTCTGCCACAATGTTGCAGTCCCGCTAAAAATCGCTGATCACCGCCATTACTAGCAAAAAAAAAAAATCATAATAAAAATGCCATAAATCTATCCCCCATTTTGTAGACGCTATGACTTTTGCGCAAACCAATCAATATAGGCTTGTTGGGATTTTTATTTTATTTTACCAAAAATATGTAGAAAAAAAACATATAAGCCTAAACTGAGAAACAAATTAGCTTTTTTTTAAAAAAAATGGGATAGATAGATTATATATATATATATATTTTTTTTTTTTTTTTTTTTTTATATAGCAAAAAGTAAAACATATTGCTTTTTTTTCAAAATTGTCAGTCTTTTTTTTTGTTTATAGCACAAAAAATAAAAACCGCAGGTGATCAAATACCACCAAAAGCTCTATTTTTGGGAAAAAAAGGGACGTATATTTTTTTGGGTACAGCGTCGCACGACCCCTCAATTGTCAGTTAAAGAGACACAGTGCTGTGTTTTAAAAAATGGCCTGGTCATTAAGGGGGAGAAATCTTCAGGTCCTTAAATGGTTAGTACCCACAATACTTATTATACAAATGATTGAAGTTAATGTAAACGAATAGTCCATATTAATTCATATGTGAATAAAGGGCTCTGTGCTCATTAACAGATATAGAAAAAAGTGATCCAGTGCTGAAAAGTGCTCCTTAAATAAAAGGGCCTCTTACCACATCATGATGATCTGATGATCTCAAATTACAGAGATTAAATGTGCTTTTGGTATCTCAAAGACAAGGTCGACACCCTCACTATCAAAAGCCTTTGGATGATTGGGATAGATGGGGATAATACATTTCTCATATAGGTAGAACCTGTCACATCCTCCGTTCCAACTCTCGCTCATCAACACCCACATGTATAGGGCATGAGTAGGGAGAGACCTCATAGCACAGTATGCTTGAACCAACTCAAAAAAAAAAAAAAAAAAAAAAAAAAAGGTATTGCACTTACATAAAACTAGATAAAAAGCAGGCATTGAACAAGTCAATGTGGCCGTGGTAACCAGCCGACGTGCCACCACGTGATGACTTCACATGCTGACAAATTTCCCCACAACTGGCATCTTCAGGAAGTGGAGATTCTACCTCACCAACCTGCATCTCAAAATATTAACAAGCCATCCTCTTTGTTCCTCTCAAGACCTGTTCTCTAGCCTCCTCATCACCTCCCCCCATGCTTGCGCCCTTGAGTTCTCCAGAGCATCTCCCATCATCTGTAGCTTCCTGCCACATCTTCAATGGCTGTTTCCAAACCTATTAACCTTTAGATGTCCCCTAAAAAAACCCATCTCTTCATGGAAGCCTATGCCACCTCCACCTAAAAATTTTACTTTTACTTTCTCTATCCACTCGATTGTAAGCTGTAGAATTTTTGGACACATTGAAGTGGTATTAAACCCAAAAGCAAAAATTGTATTTATTGCAGCTTAACAAATATTAGGTGTGGTGGCTGCATTAAATATACCTGGTTGATCCTGCCTTCAATTGTCCCTCCCATCTTTACTGTGTCCCCACTGCAGGTTTAGATTGTGTAGACCAGCTGGTGTCCTCTACGGAGCACGCTCAATTTCAGTTCCCTTTTAAGCTCATCATTTGCTTTTTTTTTCTTATCTGTGTAGCCCACATGACTATAAAGTCACACATTTGGGGGTTTATATGGTGGTAAATGAAATCCCCCTCCCTCTTCCTCTATGTTCTCCTATTGCTAAACAGTAAACACTATGGGGGCAGGATGAAGTAAGCTGATTGACTAAAGCCTTGTACACACGATCAGATTTTCTGCAGAAAAAGCGTCAGAATTTTGTCCGAATGGCGTTGGCCAGGAATTTGTCTTGCATACAAACGGCACACAATTGTCGACCAACAAACACGAATGTAGTGACATATTACGTGGTTTTTCAGCTCCTTGGCGCCACCCTTTGGGCACCTTCTGCTAATGTGTTTGGTGAGCATTGATTCCGAGCATGAATGTTTGTACTTTGGACTTTTGTCTGACGGACTTGTGCACACACGATTGGAAAATCTGACAACAGACATCTGTCGGCAAAATTTTTTAAAGCCTGCCATTTGACATTTGTCTGCGGAAAGTCCGAAAACAATTGTCCGATGGAGCGTACAAACGGTAGGATTTTCTGCCAACAGTTTGTTAACACACACTACCAGTCGGAAAATCCGATCATGTGTTCGAGGCTTAAGACTAGGGATGAGCCGAACGCCCCCCGGTTCGGTTCGCACCAGAACTTGCGAACGACCCCCGCGTTCGGTACGAACGTTAGAACCCCATTGAAGTCTATGGGACTCGAACGTTCGAATTGGAAAGTGCTCATTTTAATGGCTAATATGCAAGATAGTGTCCTAAAAAGGGTTTGGCGACCTGCCTCCTGCCTCAGGGGACATGGGTCACTGCAAAAAAAAGTTTTAAAAACTACCGTTTTGGCGGGAGCACTGATTTTAATGACGATTAAAGTGAAAAAAAAAAGTGAAATATTCCTTTAAATATGGTGCCTGCGGGGTGTCTGTAGTATGCCTGTGAAGTGCCACGTGTTTCCCGTGTTTAGAACAGTCCCTGCACAAAATGACATTAAACGGAAATAACACCATTTAAAACTGCTTGCGGTTTTAATGTTATATCTGGTTCCTGCAATATGGTTGAAAATCATTGAGAAACATGGCATGGGTAGCCCTCCCTGCCCATTACCAGCCTATTTGGGTCTTGTACACATATTAAGGGGAACCCCGTACCCATATTAAAAAAAGGAAATGCGTGTGGCCCCCAGGCCCTATATACTCAGAACAGCAGTATACAGGCGGTGCAAACAAGACAGGGACTGTGTAGGTTTGTTGTGTTAAGTTGAATCTGTTTGTCATTTTCAACCGGTACATTTTTAAAGTGTAGCTCCAGTCAAAAAAAATATCTTTAAGCTTTTTGGAAAACATAGGGAAGGGTTATCACCCCTGTATAATTTGTTTTGTCGTCCATCTTTTTTCATCTCACTTGCTGCTGTCTCCTTGCGTTTGCAAGTAGGAGATGTTTGTAAGTTGGATGTTTGAAAGTAGGGGCCTGCCCTATATTATAGCGGTATGTACTGGGTACAGAGCACGCAGACAGACAGCACTATCTCCTAACACTACTGACTGCAAGCTCTATTATTAACCACTTGTTAGCCCAATGTTTGCATAAAGTGAAAGATGAAGTTATGCTGAGTAAATAGATATCAAACATGTCACTCTTCAAAATTGCACATGCCCGTGGAATGGCGCCAAACGTCGCTACTTAAAAAATCCCCATAGGCGACGCTTTAAATATTTTTTTACTGGTTACATGTTTTGAGTTGCAGAGGAGGTCTAGGACTAGAATTATTGTTCTCGCTCTAACATTCTCGGCGATACCTCACATGTGTGGCACATGCGAGCACATGGGGACATGGGCGCTTTAATTTTTATTTTATTTTTTTATTGTTCATTTTACTTTATTTATTTTAGTTTGACATTTTTTTTCCCAAAAATATATTTTTGATCACTTTTATTCCTATTACAAGAAATGTAAACATCCCTTGTAATAGGAATATGGGGTGACAGGTCCTCTTTACAGTGAAATCTGGGGGGTCAATATGACCCCACATCTCACCTCTAGGCTGGGAAGCCTGAAATAAAAAATAAAAAAAAGATTCTGGCTTTGATCGTACTGGCGAGTTGGTAGAAGCACCGGAGGGCGGTGAGGGGTGGGGGGCGTCTATGGCTGGGTATTTCAGGGTATCACCGAGTATGGCTGGGTATCTCTGAGTATGGCTGGGTATGGCAATTTATGGCAGGGTATTACAGAGTATTGGCGGGGTATTGGCGGGGTACTACAGAGTAATAGCAGGGTACTGCAGAGTATTGGGGGTACTGCAGAGTAATGGCGGGTACTGCAGAGTATTGGGGGGTACTGCAGAGTAATGGGGGGTACTGCAGAGTAATGGGGGGTACTGCAGAGTAATGGCAGGGTACTGCACTGCAGAGTAATGGCGGGGTACTGCAGAGTAATGGCAGGGTACTGCACTGCAGAGTAATGGCAGGGTACTGCACTGCAGAGTAATGGCGGGGTACTGCACTGCAGAGTAATGGCGGGGTACTGCCGAGTAATGGCGGGGTACTGCAGAGTAATGGCAGGGTACTGCAGAGTATGCACTGGTATTGCAGAGTATTGGCAGGGAATTGAGGGGTTAAATTCGGTGAGCAGCGATGTGGGCACTGCAGATGCAGCCCACATCGCTGCTGACACCGATCTCTTTCCCCTCCGCTGTACCGATCGGTACAGAAAGGGGAGGGAGGAACAGGCGTCATAACATGACGCCGGTTTGTTTCCAAGTGATCACTCCGTCATTTGACGGAGCAATCACGTGGTAAACGGCCGCTATGAGCGGCCGTTTACCGTGATGCGCCGGGTCCTATGGACCCGGCGGTCACGGATGCTCTCGAGTGCGCACACCTCGGGGCACGCGAGAGCAGAATTCTGGGAGGCCGTTAATTAACGGCCTCTCTGAGTTAAACAACCGCCCTGAAGCCGTTAATCGGCAATGGGCAGTTGTTAAGTGGTTAAAGCTAGATCACTAGCTATATAGGTGAGGTGAATATATTGGTGTATACTGCAGTCAGGGCACAGACAACAACCACTACACAGCAGCAAGATAGGAAATCAGCCAAAAACGATTGGTGTGTACTGTGTTGAAGGTACACAGAACACCCACTGCTTCAGATGCAAAGTAACACACTACAGGAGGCCGCCTTAAAGGCGGCCTTATATAGTGTGGGGCGTGCACTACACAGCCTGAGCTATGATTGGCCACAGGCAGGATGCCTGTGGCCAATCATGGCTCTCCTCGCTGCCGGCGCTGCGATTGGCCAAGCATGCGGGGTCACAGTGCATGCTTGGCCAATCATCGGGCAGCAATGCACTGCGCCAACGCAGTGCATTGTGGTCCGCGCGCGCGTCACTCGAATTTTGACGCGAACGGCCAAAACGTTCGGAATTCGCCGAACGGCCGAACAGCCAATGTTCGAGTTGAACGTACGTTCGACTCGAACACGAAGCTCATCCCTACTTAAGACACTCACAAATTTTTTTTTTTTTTAATATAAATTAGTATTATATATATATATATATATCTCAAATGTAATTTTGAATACAATAACCCATAGCAACAAATACGAATCCCTTCTGCTGAAGTCAGACCAGAACATGACCAATTCTGACATGGATAATTTTACTTAACCACTTGCCGACCAGCTGCCATCATTGTACTGCGGCAGGTCGGCTCGTTCCCGCGAATCGCCGTCATTGTACATTGGCTCGGGAACTCTATTTTTATTTTCTGGCCAGTGGGGGAGCCAATCAGTGGGTGTGGTGGACTCAATGCCCGCCTGCCACCCGCGATCGTTCCCCACAGTGACAGAACGGGGATCTGCCTGTGTAAACAAGACAGATCTCCGTTCTGACAGGGGAGATCACACAGATCCTGTCTTTCTGGTATGCAGGAAGACGGATCTATGTGTTTTTCCAGTCACACAGTCCCCCCATACATTTAGTAAACACAAAGAGGGAACACATTTAACCCCTTGATTGCCCCTGATGTTAACCCCTTCCCTGCCTGTGTCATTAGTACAATGTCAGTGCATATTTTTAGCACTGATTTCTGTAATAATGTCACTGGTTCCCAAAAACAGTGTCAAAAATGTCAGTTAGGTGTCTGATCTGTCTGCCACAATGTTGCAGTCCTGCTAAAAATTGCTGATCATCCCCATTATTAGTAAAAAATAATAAAAATAAAAATTTAAAAAAAATAATAAAAATGCCATAAATCTATTCCCCATTTTGTAGACGCTATAACTTTTGCACAAACCAATCAATATACACTTATTGGAATTTTTTTTTTTTTTTACAGAAAATATGTAGAAGAATACATATCAGCCTAAACTGAGGAAGTAATTCATTTTTTTTATATATTTTTGGGGGATATTTATTATAGCAAAAAGTAAAAAATATTGCTTTTTTTTTTTTCAAAATCGTCACTCATTTTGTTTATAGCGCAAAAAATAAAAACCGCAGAGGTGGTCAAATACCACTAAAAGAAAGCTCTATTTGTGGGAAAAAAAGGACATCAATTTTGTTTGAGTACAGCGCAGCAATTGTCAGTTAAAGGGACGCAGTGCTGTATTGCAAAAAATGGTCTGGTCATTAAGGGAGTAAATCCTTCTGGTCCTTAAGTGGTTAAAGTAGAACTATAGGCATTTTTTACATTTTAACAGCTAACAAAGAATAAGGGAGGGGTAAAACCCTGTAATTTTTTTCTTTTTTTTGCCATTTGTGTCCCATTGACTTCCTGTCAAACAGCCAAAACAGGATGTGAGAGGAAATCCTTGCAAATTAAGGGAATTTCTTGCCCCTCCCCCCCCCCCCCCTCCAAGTCACCACCAGGACTAGTCCCACACATGCGGGTTCAATGCTATCCTTTGTAGACGAGTGCAGAATTCCTCAAATGTAAGAACTGTCCAAATGCCTAGCAGTTTAGCCTGAAAAACCCCAACATTCAAGAGAAGCCCGTAGCAATAGAAGCAGGAATAGGCACAGGGCTGGCATGACAGGGTAGCAGGGCCAGCTTGCCAATTAAGGGTTAACTGGGTGTTGAGTTAGTAAGAGTAGAGTGGGTGGCCAGAATAGTATGCAGCCAGTGTCCGGTGGTCAGTCGGAGGTCACCCGACAAAGAAACCGCCCCCACCCTCCCGCCCTGTTGTTTGTATTATATTTGGAACGTTTGACATTATTGTTGTAAGTTATAGCGGTTGAGATCTTTGGAGGCCTTCTAAATTAAGACCAGTATGGCATAGTGGGGAACCATCTTGGTATGGTATCCTCAAAAAGATGCCAGTTAACTGAGGTTTAACTGGGCATTTGGATATGGGTATCAGCATTGGAAGTTGAAGAGCTGGTATTGTCCCTGAGTCGGCGTGCTGCGACTGGGGACCTGGTGTGTCACGCTGATACTTGAAAAATGTGGGGTCTTTCCAGTGCCTTCAAAGAGCTACAACATGATTACGATTGATCTGAAAAAGTATTGCATGTAAATAATATGTTTATGGTTTATTGTTAATAAAATGGCCGGTATGGCCAAGTTTACTCCAAAAGGGTGTCGTCTGGTTATTTAAAGTGGTTGTAAACCCTTACAAACCACTTTGACCTACAGATAAGCCTAATTAACCACTTGCTTACTGGGCACTTAAACCCCCCTCAGTCCAGGACCAATTTTCAGCTTTCAGCGCTGATGCACTTTGAATGACAATTGCGCGGGCATACAACACTGTACCCAAATGAAATAGAGCTTTCTTTTGGTGGTATTTAGTTACAGCTGGGAGTTTTATTTTTTGCTAAACAAACAAAAAAAGATGCAAAAAAAAAAAAAAAAAATCATGTTTTAATAGTTTGTTCTAAAATTTTGCAAACGGGTCATTTTTCTCCTTCATTGAAGTGCGCTGATTAGGCGGCACTGATAGGCTGCATTGGTGGGCACTGATGGGCTGCATTGGTGGGCACTGATAGGCATAGTTAAGGCGGCATTAATAGGCACAGATAAGGCGGCACCAATGGGCACAGATAAGGCGGCACAGATACGATGGGCACAGATAAGATGGCACGGATGGGTGGCACGGATGGGTGGCACGGATGGGTACCACTGATAGATGGGACTGATGGGCACTGATAGGTGGCACTGATAGGTGGCACTGCTGGGCACTGATGGGCGGCACTGCTGGGCACTGATGGGCGGCACTGCTGGGCACTGATGGGCGGCACTGGGGTGCAGCACCTTTGAGGCAGATTGTGGGCACTGTGGTGGCACTGTGGGTGGCACTGTGGGTGGCACTGCTGGGTGGCACTGCTGGGTGGCACTGTGGGCACTGCTGGGTGGCACTGACGGGGGGCACTAACTTTTATTAAATTGGCACTGCAGGGGGCAGGTGGGCACTGGCAGGGGGCAGGTGAGCGCTTACATTACTGGCCGTGATCGGGACTGATGTCCCGATCACGGCCGCCGGTGATCGGCTTTTTTTTTTTCTCCTCGCGCTGTCAGCGCGAGGAGGAATAATAGCCGATTACCGGCTCCGTTCTATCACATGATCAGCTGTCATTGGCTGACAGCTGATCACGTGATAAGGGGTCGGGATCGACCCCTTGCACGGATCGGTGATCAGGCGAGTCTCATGGACTCGCCGATCACAGAGCGCGCCGCGCGCGCCCCTCAGGGGGCGCGCAGGCCGCTCGTACACGGGACGACGTCAATAGACGTAGTCCCGGAAATGTAGGTCCGCGCTAATGCCGTCATTTGGCAATAGCGCGGTACCGAAGTGGTTAAAGGCTTACCTGTAGGTCCAAGAAATATCTCCTAAACCTACACGGTTTAGGAGATATTTGCCAAAAGACAGGCATCAGTGTCTTCGGCGCATGCACCGTAAACAGCGGCGCGCAGGCGCACTGAGCGCGCTGCTGTTAGCGGCAATACGCCACGAGTGGCGGCTCCCGTGCGCATGCGCGGGAGTGACATCATCGCGGCTCCGTCGAATGACAGCACTGGAGCAGCGAGACCCACTGAGAAGGTGGAGGCTCCGTACACAAGGGGACATCGGTGACTTCGCTGGCTCCTGTGTCAGGTAAGTGACACATAATGGACTACTATGCAATGCATAGTAGTCCATTATGCTTTACCTTCGCAGGGAATAAAAGTGGAAGTAAACCCATCAGGGTTTACTTCCTCTTTAAGATGGTAAACATAATAGTAGGTTATGTGCAAAGGTATCAGGCCAGCTTGCATCTGTCTTACCATAGTCATGCATATGTTATACTGGGAACATCTTATATTATTAATACTAGATAATTTGCTGCTTTTTCTATAAATCATCTGTAGAAATATCACATTGGTTTGATACGTTGATGTAGGTATTATAATGTTCCGTTTTCCAGGCATTAGAAGATTTATTTTAAACAGGAGTGTCTTGGTGCCTCCTAAAGTTTTGAGGGTTCATGGGGTTCCATTTCATAGGAAGCCCATCCATTGCCCATCTGTTGTAGCATTTTATCATACCCAAACATGCATACCTCTCCATTGGCCACTGTCCAAGCTGCCAGCCTTTAATGTCCTTCACTGCACAACTCGCATATGAAAGAACCCATTTAGAGCCTTGTCCATGATAGAGTTCATCTCCCTCATGTAATGTCATTTTATGCAGATTAACATATAAAATATATATATATATTTTTTTTTATATTTTTTTTTTTTAGCTGCAGTTTGTTAAGCTTTAAAATAGTTTAGTTGTAATATTTCTTAACAACTTAAGTTTAAGAATGAAGCAAATGTAAATGTGTAGTCTTACAGAATATTATATTTCTGGATTTTTTACTTTTACAATGCGTTTCCTATAAATCAGAGATTTATGAAATTTAGATGAAAGCTCAGCATAGACCTAAGCATCTTGCATACATTTTAAAGTGGAAGTAAACTCCCCTATCGTTTTCAGCCAAGGAAGCTGCCATCTTTGCCTCTGTTTAACCACTTGCTGACCAGCGCACGCCGATGTACGTCGACAGAATGGCACGGGCAGGCAAATCGGCGTACATGTACGTCCCTTTAAATTTGCCACCCTGCCATCGGGAGCACGCCGCCGGCGGCGCGCTTCCGCGCTGGTCGGGACCCCCGTGAGTCCGGTCGCGGGACCCGCTGACTCGATCGCCGCGGGCATACCCGCGATCGTCTCACGGAGCGGCCAAATGAAGATATGCCGTTGTAAACAGCATTTCTCCATTCTGCCTAGCAACTAGTGAAGCTGATCTCTGCTCCATGTGATTGGAGCAGAGATCAGTGTTCACTAAATGAAAGCCCAACCCCCCCACAGTTAGTAACACACCCCTAGGAACACTTAACCCCTACACTGCCACCCACTGGTTAACCCCTTCACTCCCAGTGTCATTTACACAGGAATCACTGCATTTATATAGCAGTGATTACTGTATAAATGACAATGGTCCCAAAAATGTGTCAAAAATGTCCGATGGGTCCCCCACAATGTCGCAGTCACAATAAAAAAAAAACGCTGATCGCCGCCATTACTTGTAAAAAAAAAAAAAAATTATTAATAAAAATGCTATAAAACTATCCCTATTTTGTAAACGCTATAACTTTTGCGCAAACCAATCAATAATCGCTTATTGCGATTTTTTTTACCAAAAATATGTAGAAGAATACGTATCGGCCTAAACTGAGGGAAAAAATGTTTTTTTTATATGTTTTTGGGGGATATTTATTATAACAAAAAGTAAAAAAATAATGCGTTTTTTTCAAAATTGTCGCTCTATTTTTGTTTATAGCGCAAAAAATAAAAACCGCAGGGGTGATCAAATACCACCAAAAGAAATCTCTATTTGTGGGAAAAAAAGGACATCAATTTTGTTTGGGAGCCACGTCGCACGACCGCGCAATTGTTAGTTAAAGCGACGCAGTGCCGAATCGCAAAAAGTGGTCTGGTCTTTGACCAGCAAATTGGTCCGGTCTGAAAGTGGTTAATCTTCAACTGCTATGGTGCTGCACATGTGATTTGTTATGACACCAGCCATTGGATGGTTTGATAGTTTGGCTGAGAGCACAGCCAACGTGCAGTTAGCATTCCCGGGATGCCTTTTTTTTTTTAACTGTTTAAATCGATGGGTTTACTTCCACTTTAAGTTGCAGTGGTCTAAATTACAAACTTCCTGTTCCACGTTTATGTGGACCAGCCCTTCTTGTCTTTATAATGCATGAGTAGAGAAAATAATAAGTCATGGTTAAAAAGCAGAATAAAAAGCTTAAAGTGGAAGGCAACCCAATATAAGGGTGTAGAGATGGGAAACGGGCTCTCGGCAGTGCAGGGTTTCCACCCAAACCTGCCTTTCCATAGTTTGTAGACCAACTGGCCTAAACCAATGGGCTGGAAGCAGCAGAAAGTTAATAATTTACAACTTCTGGCTGTGCAGACCACTAGCATCATTAGGGCTAAGGTGTTAGTGGCTGCAGCGTCAGCTTTTGTTTTTCATTGGGGTTCCCCTTGTAGCCCATACAGACCCTCATCTAGGATACAGGTTTTGGTATGCTGATTTGAAGAATGAAGCCAGCTGGGAATTATAATTTAGTAACATGTTTTTTTTTTTCCCTTTCTAAATGCCACTTTTGCTGTAATACTTCATACAAATACACAATTCACAGTCAGGTGTAAGGCATCCACAAACATGTTATTTCAATTAACTGTGTATTCAATGTTGCCCTTTAAACACTTTTCGCCTGTGCCATAGCTGAAAGACAGCTACAGCGTAGGCTTCCAGTGCCAGGAGGGCATCCAAAGACGTCCCGTGATCGCGCCCCCTATGACACATGGGCAGCCCACTCTGTGATCATCGAGTACTTCGGACAGGGTAAGGGGCCAATCACAACATCTCTTTACCATGTGATCAGCTGTCAGCTAATGAAAGCTGATCACAGAAGTAAACAGAAGCTGGTTATCCTCTTTTTTTTTCTCCTCATAATCAGCGTGAGGAGAAGAGGAGAAAGCTGGTAACTGGCTTTTGTTACCGGAACATTGGTCGCCATCTGTGCCCACCAGTGCTGCTAATCAGTGCCAACTGCCACCTATTAGTGCCCATCAGTGCTGCCTATCAGTACCACCTACCAGTGTCTGTCAGTGCGGCCTATCAGTGCCATCTATCAGTGCAGCCTCAATTGTTGCCACCACATCAGTGCAGCTTCACCAGCGACCATAACTGCCATCTATCAGTACCACCTCGTCAGTACTCATCAGTGCAGCTTCATCAGTGCCACCTATCAGTGCCCATTAGTGCCATCTCTTCACTGCCACCTCATCATTGCCTACAGTATCAGTGCATCCTCATCAGCACACATCAGTGGAGGAGAAAAATGACCAGTTTACAAAATTTTATAACAAACTATGAAAAATGTTTGTTTGTTTTTTTTCAACATTTTTGGTCTTTTTTTGTTTCTTTAGCAAAAAATTAAAACCCCAGTGGTGATTAACCACTTCAGCCCTGGAATGATTTTCCACCTTCCTGACCAGGCCATTTTTTGCGATACGGCACTGTGTCACTTTAACTGACAATTGTGCGATGTAATCAAACAAAATTTACGTCCTTTATTCCCCAATAATAGAGCTTTCTTTTGGTGGTATTTGATCACCTCTGCGACTTTTATTTTTTGCCCTATAAACAAAAAAACAAACAAAAAAAAGCGATAATTTAAAAAAACAAAAAAACAATTTATTTGTGTGATTATATTTTGCACCAAATGATATCTTTTTTCAGCATTTTTGCACTTTTAAATATTGGTATACACTGTATATATTGTATTGATGTTCATATTTGCCACAATTCTTGCATTAGTTTATATGCCCTTTACACATTGCTCCATCAGTATAAGCATACTGAAGTTCATACAATATAACATAATGTATATGACATAATTGTATAAGTATATAAAGTAAAAAAGTGCAGCGCTAATTAACATCAGTAAGTACTGATGTTAATTAGCGCTAAACTTTTTTACTTTATATACTTATACAATTTTGTCACATTGTAGTGTCAGCTGCCGTACATTTATAATACGTTTTGGTAGGCGCAGTAACTTACATTTTTTTTCTATTTGATTTAATTCCTGGTGACCGTGTTTTTGGGGATATAAGTGCCAGAGGTGGCTTGGACTAATACTGTTCTCATAGGGTCTCAGATACTGGCCATTCTCCATCCTCAGCAATATCCTGCATTGTTTTTGGAGTATCCCATGGCTCCAATCTCCTCTGTTACAAATTTTTCCAGCAATACGTCACAAAAAAAAACAATCCCTAGACCAGTGATGGCACATCTTGGCACCCCAGATGTTTTGGAACTACATTTCCCATGATGCTCTACCAGACAGCAGAGTGCATGAGCATCATGGAAAATGTAGTTCCAAAACATGTTTATTGGAGCCGTAGTGAATGGGCTGTTGCTTGGGTGGATGGTGGCCTCTGTACTGTTTGAAGGAAAACCAGTAAAAATCAGCACCCCCTGCAGGGGCAGCGCTGCAAGCGCATGGCTAAATGCAACATACAAGTTTTTTCTTGCCTGTGTGAATGAGCTCTTCAGCGTTCCTACCTTGAAAACTTAAAAAGGTGAATGACAGCTTGGTGCAGAATATGGTCGGACTGATGGCTCCTAAATTACTTTTAAATTGTTGGTCTTTAAAGAAGCTGTGAAGCCATCTGAGATGCTGTGTAGGTGCACATTGTACACAGCAGGATACAATCAATGGTCTGGAAACCATAATTGCTGCAGACTTTTATTTTTTATCCCTGTTATTATCAGCAGACAGCTGGTTTATATTATCTCAGAGAGGAGAAGTCCACGTGAAGGCATTATGGTATAAATTGACTTGTAGACTGCAGGAATTAAGTGTCTGCACCTGGCCCAACACAGATATTGTATCCACACCAATCAGAAGCATGCAGGGCTTTTGTTGCGTCCTCTCTAGAATTCTGTCACTTCAGTCTTATTGTTTTAGAAAATCCAAGTGTTCTTTTCCCTTAGGTTCTCTGCTTTTTTCTTTTTAGAAATAAGCAGGCAAGGAACTGCATGTATTCGGGCTAGAAGGACCTGAGATGTGTTGCAATGGAAAGAGCCCCCCAGGCATATATTATAACCTTAAAGTGATTGTAAAGCCTCATACACATGAGCAGACTTTATACAAACTTTCCCGTGGACTTTTGTACAAAGGGCGCTGGCCCTGAAGCATACACGTGATCAGACTTTTTCAGCCAACTTTCACCAAATCACGTGGTTTTTCTGCTCTTTACCGCCACCTTTGGTCAACTTCTGTATTGTTGTCTGATCTTTTGCATTGGTTCTGAGTAGGGATGAGCTCAGGCGTGTTTGCATGGTCCATGTGCAGAGTTGATGTCCCTCTCTTTGGTCTATCCCAGTGGTTGTGTTCAATTAATGCGAGCTGCATCCGTATCTAGATCTATCTACATCTAGCACTGTGTGTCACCAGCGTATAGATTGGGTGGCACTCTGGTTAGGGCAGTGGTACACACATGAAAATAAAATGGGAAATAGTTCATTATAAATAAAATGCCTGTACTTTGATGATTAAGGTATATATAATCAGGCACCATTTATACACACTTTTTGGAATGTTTGCTGTACTTTCTATGAAATTTGGTACTATATACGTATTCATTTGGGATGTTTCTCATTACTGTAAAAAAGTGTTATGGCTTGTCACCTCTGTTATTATTTTTTAATTTTCATGTTTATGTACTTTTCATATGGCTAGTTTGTAAATGGTCTATGGGTAATGTTTGGCAGCTGATGCAGGTGGTCAATTTCATTATACTGGCTTACCTATTTATATATAGATTCTTTAGTTCAATCCTTATTTAGTTGGTGGTATTTATATTTAATTTTATATAAATTTATCCTTTTTCCATTTTTAAATTTTTAAATTTTAGTTTTATAAAAGTTTTTTAATATTGGAAACATTGTTATTCAAATTGTCCCGAACGGCCTGTGTTGCTGCACGTCCGTTTTGGTAGTGGGATTTATTTGTGTTTCCGATTCTGTTCGAATATGTAAGTCATTCGATGGTTAATTTACCGAGCCCGTGATAGGGTTTTGTTTCTACCTATGGCAGGGCTCCTTACCTTATCCGTAGGCTATAAAAGGGTTTAGCACAACGGTGTGGGCGTACCCCTGATGACATCAGACTTTGACGAAACGATCGTCGGGTAGCCACGCTCACCCTTTGTGCTTTCAGCGTTTGTTCATTTTAATATTTTTTTTGCTAGCAATTTGTTGATTTTTTAACGATTCGTTAATTTTTGTACGACTAGGTGGAGTCTTTTTTTAGCGCCTAAACCACTCGGTTGAATTAGAATAAATTTGTTCGAACTTTATCACACGATTTGGCGCACTTTTGTTTTTCGTTTTTGGTGATTTGCTTCGAGGCTTGCGAGAGGATCGGAGCTGATCTGGTGATCACGAAACATTCGAGATAGTTGTTCGTTTTCTGGCTTCCTGCACCGAAACTCCTACATGCTCGCATCCGCGCAGATCGGTTCACGAGAGGTTTCGACCCAATTCGAGGATTACGACATATCCGAAGAGGTGTTCCGGTTCCGGCTTTCTGCATCGTAACGATTGTGTGTCCGTATCCGCGCATACCGACCGGTGATCTGGTAAGCCTCCATTCACTATTTGATTTACAGAGTTGAAGGGTCCACGTGGTCAAGCACTATTTTTGTTTGAAAAAACAAGATCGACTACATTTTTGTTGTACAGTCACATAGGATATTTTACACTATGTTGCACCATTATACATTTTTTTTGACTTTATGATGTTTGGTTTTTCAAATTTATTGGACATTTGAGTTACAGATTAATGTTTCTTATTTGAGGATTAATTTTTTTTGAAAGTTTTTGATGATTGATCCTTAATTGTATTTTGCACTAAACGATTTCACATCATTTAGATTTACAATACACAGTTCCCCACTATTACGTTTTTCACTTTAGTTTTTCACTAAAATTTATGAAGTTTCTTGAAAAGTCATATTTATACTCAGAGAGGTTAAGCGCTGCACTTTTGTCTTTTTGTCTTGTTGTGCCTAGTATCTTGGTTACAGTGTTCAGCTGCTGACTTTTAATCTAATTAATTTAATTAATTTTTTTACTAAGCGCAGATTTTCTATTTTCTTGTTTTGTTTGTTGATACAATTTATCTGCTGCTGGTTTATCCATAATGGATGTGTTTGAATATAGATCTCAGGTGGTCACGGACACCGCGGGGGTTTTTGACGGTAATGATGACCCTAAAGATGATATCTCGGGGTGTTTTTTGAGATTGAAGAATCTAACTATATCTGAGGTCCATACGAAATGGGACATAGCTTATTTAGAAGAATATGTAAGGGAAAATATGGTACCCAGAAGCCTCAGATGGGAAGTAAACCCACAAAAGGATGATAATGAAATGGCTGAATGGTTTAAATATTTTAATGAAGCCGGAGTCCAGTTTTTGAGATTTCTTATTGCTAAGAAATCAAGGAAACTGGCCTCATTGGATTATGAGATAAGTTTGATGAAAACCAAGCTTGTTCCTTTCAAAAATGATCCAGAATACACGCAAAGATCTGATGGATTAAAAACTATCTTGATGAAAGAAGAAATGGAACAAAAAACTAAGAAAAAGAAAAAATATAATAGGGATAAAAAAGATTATAAGGATAATGTGGTTTTTAAATGGCAGGTATCTATTGATAGTGTGGTCCCTGTACCACCTAGGGTTGATAACATTCCACAACCCCCTGCCAACCATGACATGCGAACAAGGGGTGGTAGTGTTGCTGATCCCTATTCTTTATGGGGGCCCCCACGTCAAGCTTCTCCAGCTCATGCCGGACGTTGGAGGGGTCCACCAACACAGCCACGACCTTATTCAAATAGGGGATGGGGTGGGAGTGAAAACTCTAACCATTATCAGTATTCCACTCCATCAAACTATCATCAGTATCTAACCCCAGCTGGCCCTCCTCCACCTTGGCGACTTAGAGGAAAAAAAACTTTTTTTCATGGTAGAAAACCATTTCTAAAAGATAGAAATAGTGGTAGGGATATGAGACCTCCCCCAGATGTAAGGGATGTAGGGTCCAATTTTACAGTTGAGACCTCTAATAGATACGCTCCCCTTAGGGGTGAGGGTGTCAGGCACCCTGGACCTTCTAGTAACTATGATAGGCCACAACCACCATATGTCCATCCCTCAGAAGGTAATTATTACCAACAGGGTTTTCAAGAAGGAACACGGGGGGGACACAAATGAAATGTGGACACAAGAGAGGGCGGAGAGGGGGTAAACGTCTTCACGCCAAAAAGGAGAAGGACATAGATAGCAGTGGTATCATCAATCTTAGCAATAAAGAGTTATCTAAGGATGAATTACTGACTCTCAGTAAGGGCCTGAAGTTTGTACCTCCACATAATCTTAACAGGTTTCAGACCTTTATTGACATTCAAAAGTTTACGCGTAAATTAAATATAAAAAGGTACATCATGAGTAACCCTACTCGCCAACTAGCTAGAGAACCAACAACGATTATTCATTCAGGCCTGTCAAATGCCTCTCTGTTTAATCCTCCCAATAATACGGCACCTAATATAAATGTCTTCTGTGATTTGGTAATAAAAGATTTGAATGATTTGAAGCTGAAACCAGTTCAAGCTACACGGGATTTTAAGGCAGGATTGGACTCATTATGTAACAGGTAAGATATAGTGGTTCGTTCAGCGGACAAAGGGGGCGCGATAGTAATCCTTGATAAAGTAATGTATACTAATGAGATGACTAGGATCATATCCGACCCTGATACCCATTCCCCATTATTCATGGACCCTACTGTTAAGTTCAAACGTGAACTAAAAGAGCTTATAAACAAGGGATTTGACATGGGCATCCTTAACAAAAAGGAGAAAGACTTTTTGGTTCCCCTAGTGCCACGTTTACCAGTCATTTATTCCTTGCCAAAGATTCATAAGTCTTTGGACAATCCACCAGGGCGGCCCATCATCAGTGGTATTGATTCTGTAACCTCCCGTATAGGGAAATATATTGATGGTTATTTACAACCACTGGTGATGGGTACCCCATCCTTTTTGAGGGACACTAAACATGTTATCAATATTTTACAAACTGTGGAATGGAAATCCACCTACCTGTTAGTCACTGCTGATGTGGCCTCGTTGTACACGGCCATTTCTCATCAGCTGGGTTATGATGCAGTACAGCATTTTTTATCTCAGGATAATAGGGTCTCAGTTACTCAACGTAATTATATTTTGGAATTGCTTTTTTTTGCAATGACACATAATCATTTCTGGCATGATGGAGCCCATTTTTTGCAGGTAAGGGGGGTGGCCATGGGAGCCAAATTTGCTCCTAGCATGGCCAACCTCTTTATGGCAAAATGGGAGGAGGATATTGTTTTAGGGAATAGGCCTCCAGAATTGGTGACCTGGAAAAGGTTCATTGATGATATCCTGTTTATCTGGGATGGTGACAGTGTATCTGTGGAACTTTTTCTATCCCATTTAAACAGTAATGATCGAGGCATAGTCCTCATTCATGTTCTGAGCCCTAATAACATCCAATTTTTGGATTTAAATACTTCCATTTTGGAAAATAAAATTATTACCACCACGTTTTTCAAAAAAACTGATAGGAACAGTTATATTCCTCTAGATTCTTGCCATCATAAATCTTGGCTGTCAGCTTTTCCAAAGGGACAATTTTTGCGCTTAAAGCGCAATTGTACCATCAATAGTGACTTCCTTAGGGAGGCATCAATTCTAAAAAAGAAATTTGTGGCCAAGGGTTATGACGGTAATTCTCTTGATTCTATCATATTAGAGGTCGGAAATAGGGATCGCCAAGCGTTGTTAGTTGATAAGCAACCCAATACTGAAAATATTGACAATTATGGCCTAGCCTTTGTTACAACTTTCTCCAGTCAACATTGGGCTGTCAAAAGGATTATAAAGAAACATTGGCCAATCATAAAAAATGATCGTGTTTTAGGCCCTTTGTTAACTAATAGACCCAATGTTATATTTAGGGGTGCTACCAACTTGAGGAACACGATTGCTCCCAATGTCCCAGATCCCCCTAAGAGACCTACCTTTTTTGGTGATCTAAAAGGTTTTTTTCCATGTGGTAAATGTAGAGCTTGCAAGTTAAATACATCACGGGGTAGGAGACTCACGGAATTCACCTCGCAGGGGACAGGGCTCACATATCCCATTCAAACGTTTATTACATGCTCTACTAAGTGTGTTGTGTACCTCCTTAGGTGTCCATGCGGTTTAGAGTATGTGGGACGCACAGTTCGTATGTTACATGTGCGTCTGGGTGAGCACATAACTAATATCTGCAATGGTTTTGACAAGCATAATGTGAGCAAGCATTATGATCTGAAACACAATCGTGACCCAAGGGGTACCACTTTTTTAGCAATTGAGAAATATGTACCTCATTGGCGTGGCAGCAATGCTAAACGTACTATCTCAAGAGCTGAAACCAACTGGATACATAAATTGGGTTCGCATATCCCTGGGGGACTCAATACAGAGTGGGACATCAACTGTTTTATTAATAATGGTTGATGTCCCTCTCTTTGGTCTATCCCAGTGGTTGTGTTCAATTAATGCGAGCTGCATCCGTATCTAGATCTATCTACATCTAGCACTGTGTGTCACCAGCGTATAGATTGGGTGGCACTCTGGTTAGGGCAGTGGTACACACATGAAAATAAAATGGGAAATAGTTCATTATAAATAGAATGCCTGTACTTTGATGATTAAGGTATATATAATCAGGCACCATTTATACACACTTTTTGGAATGTTTGCTGTACTTTCTATGAAATTTGGTACTATATACGTATTCATTTGGGATGTTTCTCATTACTGTAAAAAAGTGTTATGGCTTGTCATCTCTGTTATTATTTTTTAATTTTCATGTTTATGTACTTTTCATATGGCTATTTTGTAAATGGTCTATGGGTAATGTTTGGCAGCTGATGCAGGTGGTCAATTTCATTATACTGGCTTACCTATTTATATATAGATTCTTTAGTTCAATCCTTATTTTGTTGGTGGTATTTATATTTAATTTTATATAAATTTATCCTTTTTCCATTTTTAAATTTTTTAATTTTAGTTTTATAAAAGTTTTTTAATATTGGAAACATTGTTATTCAAATTGTCCCGAACGGCCTGTGTTGCTGCACGTCCATTTTGGTAGTGGGATTTATTTGTGTTTCCGATTCTGTTCGAATATGTAAGTCATTCGATGGTTAATTTACCGAGCCTGTGATAGGGTTTTGTTTCTACCTATGGCAGGGCTCCTTACCTTATCCGTAGGCTATAAAAGGGTTTAGCACAACGGTGTGGGCGTACCCCTGATGACGTCAGACTTTGACGAAACGATCCTCGGGTAGCCACGCTCACCCTTTGTGCTTTCAGCGTTTGTTCATTTTAATATTTTTTTTGCTAGCAATTTGTTGATTTTTTAACGATTCGTTAATTTTTGTACGACTCGGTGGAGTCATTTTATAGCGCCTAAACCACTCGGTTGAATTAGAATAAATTTGTTCAAACTTTATCACACGATTTGGCGCACTTTTGTTTTTCGTTTTTGGTGATTTGCTTCGAGGCTTGCGAGAGGATCGGAGCTGATCTGGTGATCACGAAACATTCGAGATAGTTGGTCGTTTTCCGGCTTCCTGCACCGAAACTCCTACATGCTCGCATCCGCGCAGATCGGTTCACGAGAGGTTTCGACCCAATTCGAGGATTACGACATATCCGAAGAGGTGTTCCGGTTTCGGCTTTCTGCATCGTAACGATTGTGTGTCCGTATCCGCGCATACCGACCGGTGATCTGGTAAGCCTCCATTCACTATTTGATTTACAGAGTTGAAGGGTCCACGTGGTCAAGCACTATTTTTGTTTGAAAAAACAAGATCGACTACATTTTTGTTGTACAGTCACATAGGATATTTTACACTATGTTGCACCATTATACATTTTTTTTGACTTTATGATGTTTGGTTTTTCAAATTTATTGGACATTTGAGTTACAGATTAATGTTTCTTATTTGAGGATTAATTTTTTTTGAAAGTTTTTGATGATTGATCCTTAATTGTATTTTGCACTAAACGATTTCACATCATTTAGATTTACAATACACAGTTCCCCACTATTACGTTTTTCACTTTAGTTTTTCACTAAAATTTATGAAGTTTCTTGAAAAGTCATATTTATACTCAGAGAGGTTAAGCGCTGCACTTTTGTCTTTTTGTCTTGTTGTGCCTAGTATCTTGGTTACAGTGTTCAGCTGCTGACTTTTAATCTAATTAATTTAATTAATTTTTTTACTAAGCGCAGATTTTCTATTTTTTCATGTGCAGAGCCCGCCAGGAAGTCGGCACTGCGCTAATCACAGGCAGTGAGACATTGCCCGATCTCTGCAGCCGCGTATCGGGGCAATGTCTCCCTCCCTGTGATTAGCTCTGCGCTGCGCCAACTTCCTGACGGGCTCAGCACATGGACCATACGAACACGCCTAAACTCATCCCTAAGCCTGCTTTACATAGTTTAAAGGCTATACAGTGGAATATGGTTTAGAAAACAAAAAACATTCTCCTGGGTGAATCCGCACATACAAGATTGTGAATCTCCAACCCACAGGATTGGGTTTGATTTGAACCCATGATAGCAAACCTGAACCTCATTCCTGTTAAAATACATTGCTATAAACTCTATGATCTCAACATTGTTAAAATAATTCCCCTATTCAATCGTCTCTTGCTCATGAAAGACAGCCACAAATTATAGGGTAGACCATTTCTAAACACCACTTGGGGAAACCATCTTTTCAAAACAGTTCATTATATGTAACTTTGTGTTGTTGTTACAAGTGCTTACAGGGAATCTCAGCAGCACCCGCCACCAGACCTGTAATTAAGCACTTAGCTTTTTTATTACTACAAGCATTGCAATACAGTTAAATATCATATTATGTTTAACCTGCTATAAGAAAACACAATGACATAACAAGGTTATCCTATGGGGTGGATTTACTAAAGGCAAATAGACTGTGCACTTTGCAAAGTGCAATTGCATTCTGAAGTACAGTTGCTCCAGAGCTTAGTAAATAAGCAGAGGCTCTGATGACTTCCATAATCCAATTATGTGAAAGCAAAATGCTTTTTCTTTTCTTTCTTTTTCCTTGCACGTGATTGGGTTTTGCAAAGTGAAGCTTTAACTCATTTACTAAACTCTAGAGCAACTGCACTTGCACAGTCTATAATTGCATTGATTCCCACAATGGCGACCACCTGCAGCCAAATCGCACTGCTCTTGCGGGACAGGAGGGGCCGGCATTCATTCTGAATGGCACCCCCACGCATCTCAGATCACAGCGGGATCGTGGAAGGTGGAGACTGTAGGGAATATAGATTTTAAAAACACTGCCGCAGGGAAACCACATGGTCTCTTTGACCATGAGGTTTCCCTGCGGCAGTGTTTTTACAAAGGTGCATGTACATTTTTTTTTTTTTTTTGCATTTCACAAGCAAACTCGCACTAGTGTGAATCGAGCCTAAGAAACCAAAAGAAACAGGTATTTTGTCGGCTCCAGTTTCGATCAAATGTAAACAGGCAGTCTAATGTATACTGGGCTGTTAAAGCATCTGATCAAACCAATCTTGGTTTGATCAGATGCTTTTAAGGGCAAAGAAGAGATCTAAGGCAAAGAAGACTAAGGCCGCGTACACACACGGGCGGATTGTCTGCCCAACTAAGTTCGTCAGACAATCCGACAGACAGTCCGTTCAACTTTTGAATGAACGGACTTGACCACACACGATGAACAGACAGTCCGCTGAAAACTTGCGCGATGACGTGTACAGCACGTACGACGGGACTAGAAAAACGACGTCCAATACACTGCAATGCAACCTTCGGCCGTGTAAATCCTTTCTGAGCATGCGCCATACTTAGTCCATCCAACTTGCCTACACACGAGCGGACTGTCCGCTGAAACCAAGTTTGGACGGACAAAACCAAGTTTGGACGGACAAAATTACGGAAATTCTGAAAGACAAAGTCCGTCAGACTGTCCGCTGAAAAAGACCGCTGAAGCCCACACACGAGCGGATTGTCCGCTGAAACACGGTTCAGCGGACTAAGTTGGGCAGACAATCCGCCCGTGTGTACGCGGCCTAAGCCCTTGTACACACGGTCGGACATTCCGATGGACAATGTCCGATCGGACCGCGTTGTCGGATAATCCGACAGTGTGTGGGCTCCATCGGACTGTTTCCGTCGGAGTATCCGACGGACCAAGTTTTCCAGCTGGGCTATAAAATTTTCTGACAACATGATCCGATCAGACTTTGTCCGATTATGTGTAGAGAATTCCAATCGGACAAAGTGCCACGCATGCTCAGATCAAATTCCTAGACCAAAGCTATTGGCTACTAGCCTGAACGTAGTCCGTCCTAACGAAATAACGTCATCACGTTAAGTACGATCAGATTTTCTGACAACTTTGTCCGACTGTGTGTATGCAACAGTTTCGGACAAAATTAATCAGACAAAATCCGATGGATTTGGTTGACAGAATGTGTTGACAGACCGTGTGTACAAGGGCTAACACATACGTACGACGCACATTCACAGATAAACAGTGTTCCTGCCACAAATGTTATAATGAAAGCAATAATTCTAGTACTAGTTTGTTTGTAATTTTAGTACTAGACCCCCTGTTTAACTCTAAACTGGTAACCCGTGAAGGTTTTTTTTTTTTTTTTCCCAATTGGTTTTTATTGAAAAGTTTTCATAGTACAATATATAAAGTACAAGTAGTACAACAGTAAAAAGAAATAATCATAAACAGATATACCTTCAGCTGGATAGTAGATAGTAGAGAGGTTTTCTCAAGGCACTGCTAATTGAGTGCTCAACAGTAAGTGGATTAGACATATTGGGGCCAAATAGTCACATTTAATTGTCTCGAAAATGGGAGATCATTGGCCCAATATGGTCTGTACTAAGGAAAAATGTACTTGGATTGTCAATAGCTGAGTGTACTTTAAAAACAAAATGTATAGGGAAAAGAACTTATATGCAAAATAGAACAGAGTGGGATATAGAAGGGGTAATTGACTGTGGTCTGACCTTCACATGAGCAGAGGGGGTTAGATGGAGGTGAGAATTACAACCGTTAAGGGATGAATCATTGATTATCTTTAAACCAGTTTATCTATATTTTCCAGTGAGTATCAAACTGTTTTCTATTGCCACATCTACTAGCTAGTAGGGATTCATAAACATAGTGGGATTGGGTAGTTGTAAATACCTCAGATACGTTTGGTGCCTTATCAGCTTTCCAGTGTTTCGCTATTAATGTTCTAGCAGCCAAAAGAATATGTGTAATCATCACCTGGAAATCAGGGGGGAAGATTTCAATACCTATGTTCAGTACTGCTAAGCTTGGATTAGGAGGTGTTAGGACCCCCGTGATGCTTGAGATTGAGCGAAATATGGTTGCCAAAAGCTGGTTAAGTGTTTGCAGGTTCAGAACATATGGAGCAAATTACCTATTGCGCCACAATTTCTCCAACACAGCGGGGAGTGGTTTTGTCCAAATTTAAATATTCTGTAGGGCGTAAGGTACCACCTGATGGCTATTTTTTAGGACAGCTCCTAGTGGTTGACTCACCTAGAGACTTTGTAAAGTGATCGAAGTGTGTATTGCTACTGTGAGTCTGTGACAGGTATGCCTAAATCTGATTCCTATTTTCGATAGGGGTGGTATTTGATGAAGCTAAGGTTTGCTGGAAGAGATTGTAAAAGAGGGATATTCATTTAAGGGGTGTAGGCTTAGTTGTGTAGAACCCCCATATCTCCTTCGAGAGGTATATGTGGTGTGATTTGATAGTTCTGCGGAGATGGGAGACCTGATTATATTTGTAGCAGTCAGCAGGTGACAGGTTGAATTGTTTTTGGAGAGTGGGGAAAGGTTTAAGAGAGTCGTTATGGTATAAGTCTGCAATCCACTTTATTCCCTTATTGCACCAGTATCAGTGACAGAAAGATTTGGAATAGCATGGGTGAGGACAGTTAGGGGTATGGGAATATCTATTTGGCTAGAAGTTGAGGGTGGTATTTTGCAGAGTTCTCTCCAAGCCAGCAGTGAGGTTTGTATAGTGAGTGGGAGTCGGTGTATAGAAAGTGGTTGCCATACATCTAGGAGTAGGAGAGAGTGCAAGTCTTTTGTTGGGCTCAAGGCTTGTTCGATGCTGCTCCAGAGAATATCTGGGGAGGGGCTAATCCAGCTCTTGTAAGAATGGATGCTCGGAAGTAATCTTGAATGTCAATCAGTCCCATGCCCCCTGCTAGTCTATGTTTGACCAGGAGAGCTTTGGAGCATCGTGGTTGTTTGACCCCCAAATGAATTGCGTAATCGCTTTCTTGATCTCAGGTTCCGTAATGGGTGCATTAAGCGTGATGAGTTGTGCTTGCGAGAGGGAAGGGAGCTTAATTTTTGCCAAGAAAGCTTGTATACTTTCATCAGTTGCTTGTGGAGTATTAGGGTCTTTCTCCAGATTATACAGTGAAGAATAATATTCAACAAAAGTTTGCTGCTTCTCTGGGGTTGAATGTTTTTTTTTATTTTCTGATGAATGGATTAGGTATGGGCATATTTTGAGTCTTTGGGCAAGAAATTTACCAGTGCAATTTCCTGAGGAGTAGTGGGATAATTTGAGTGACTGGATATGTTTATCATATTGCTCAATGAGCAGGAGCATGAGATCAGAGCGATGTTGGGAGAGATTCTGTGCTAAATGTGCATTAGCATTGTTTTTGTTTAGGGACTCTAGAATTTTAATTTCACTAAGGAGTTGGTCCAGGCATTAGACATTAGAGGTGGTGTCTATCGTATAATCCGCCGTTATATTGTAGTCTCCGCACATTACCAGGGATATTTTTTGAATGGTAGCAATTCTGGGGAACATTCCTTTCAGGAAGTGGGTTTGATGGGAATTGGGTGCATACAGGTTTACAATAGTATAGGATTTATTGTTCAGTTCTCCAACAAGGATTAGGTATCGTCCTGCTGGATCAATGTGGGTTTATTGCAGGTTAAAGGCCACAGAGTCCCTGATGGCAATGAGTAGGGATGAGCTTCGAGTTTGAGTTGAACTCATTTTCGACTCGAACAGTGAACAATTTGGGCTGTTCGCGGCAAATTCGAAAAAGCCGGAACACCCTGTACAAGTCTATGGGAGAAATCTAAAGTGCTAATTTTAAAGGCTAATATGCAAGTTACTGTCCTAAAAAGTGTTTGGGGACCTGGGTCCTGCCCCAGGGGACATGGATCAATGCAAAAAAAAGTTTTAAAAATGTCAGTTTTTTCAGGAGCAGGGATTTTAATAATGATTAAAGTGAAACAATAAAAGTGTAATATTCCTTTAAATTTCGTACCTGGGGGGTGTCTATAGTATGCCTGTGAAGGGGCGCATGTTTCCCATGCTTAGAACTGTCTCTGCACAAAGTGAAATTCCTTCAGGAAAAAAAAGTCTTTTAAAATCACTGGCGGCTATAATGAATTGTCGGCTCCCGTAATACAGAGAACACTCAATGAGTGTTCTCTGTATTACGGGAGCCGACAATTCATTCATTGATAACAAAAAAGTGTGGGGTTCCCCTAAATTCAATTACCAGGCCTTTCAGGTCTGGTATGGATATTAAGGGGAACCCCGCATCAAATTAAAAAAAAATTGACGTGGGGTTCCCCCTAAATATTCATACCAGACCCTTCAGGTCTGGTATGGATATTAAGGGGAACCCCATGTCAAATTAAAAAAAAAATTGACGTGGGGGTCCCCCTAAAAATCCATACCAGACCCTTTATCTGAGCAGGCAACCTAGCAGGCCGCAGGAAAGAGGGGGGACAAGAGAGCGCCCCCCCTCCTGAACTGTACCAGGCCACATGCCCTCAACATTGGAAGGATGCTTTGGAGGTCTGTGACCCCTCAAAGCACCATGTCCCCATGTTGATGGGGACAAGGGCCTCATCCCCACAACCCTGGCCAGTGGTTGTGGGGGTCTGCGGGTGGGGAGGCTTATCAGAATCTGGAAGCCACCTTTAACAAGGGGACCCCCAGATTCTGCCCCCCCTGTTTGAAATGCTAAGGGGGTACAAAAGTACCCTTACCATTTCACAAAGAAAGTGTAAAAATGGTTAAACAAGACAAACACACTTTTGAAAAATTCCTTTATTAAAAATAAAAATAAAGATTCCAGCGGTGGTAATCCACTCTTGCTATCCAGCGATGGATGATCATCTCTCTGGGGTCCAGCGATGGCTGATCTGATCCAGCGATGGGTGATTTTCAGTCCAGCGCAGTCCATCCATGCATCCATCTTCTGTCTCCACTGATGAGACACTGTGGGGATCCCAGCGTCTGACGTTTCTTATATTAGGAGGGCGGGGCCACCCGTCACCTGATCCCGCCCCCTCTGACACTAGTGAGGGAAGCCAGGGGTTCCCCAATGACGTATGGGTGACCCCGCCCCCCTCTGATGTAACGCAGGTTTCAATATGGCAAAGGACAGGTCAGGATCAAGAGTTTTTCGAAGTAGGACTGAGGCCATTTGAAATATTGTCGTCCAGAAGCGTTGCACCGTTGGACACGTCCACCATATGTATGCGTGCGTGCCTCTTTCTCCACATCCTCTGAAACAATGAGGAGGGTAGGATGGTAGAAATTTGGCAAACCTGACCGGGACCAAAATACCACTGCATAAGGACTTTATAGTTTGCTTCTGATGCGACAACTTTTTGAGATGAGATTTTGGTGTTTGTCCATATATTCGACCAGTCTTCTGTGTCTAAGTCTTTAGCTAGGTCCTTCGACCACTGTAGAACACATGACGGGAGCGAAGCTGAGGAGGATGTGAGATGAGTATATGATACCCAGAGCATGTGGGTTGCATATACCCTCAAATATAGATAGGTTGTCCAGTTCCTTGTTTGACCCAATAACAGTTTGGGCAAAGTGGGAGATCTGAAAAAATCAAAAATACTCCTAAAGAGGAAGTTCTGCCTGTAGGGCTGGAAACATTTTTATGGTGTCACCAGAGACCAAGTCATATATGCGACTCAGACCAGCCTGGACCCAGGCCTGGAAGGAGGTGGGTTCGGTGTAGGCCGGGTAGGAGTAGAGTTTTTTCAAGTCCAGTTTGCCGGTATTGAGGCATTTCTTGTGCAGGTCAGACCAGAGGGTGGGGAAGATAAACAGGGTAAGAAATGAAAACAAAGTCAAGCCGTAGAAAAGTAAATAGTTCAATAAAAAAAAGTGGATTCAAACGTGAATCTGGAGGCAGAACAGCTGCCCATAACTTAGGAGGGGAGAATTGCACAATGAGTACTCCAGGGTGCTTTAGCAATCTTGTCAAATGTAGATATTTCTATAAATGGGGTATTCAAGTGTTGTGTTTTTTGTTGATTTTCTTTCTCGACACCGTTTGCCAGTCATACTGGGTGTGTTGCCTTGCTGTAGGAAATGAATTTTCGGTAGTTTGTGCAGGTAGCATATCTAGGATGCACAGTAGTTCTAGCCCCACTTCCACACAAGTAATCACTATGGTATTGCCATCATGGGCAATACCAGGCGTAGTATTGCAGGCATAGGACACACCCCTTGCCATGCCATAAAGGAGAATTATACGGTAAAAAAAATATTGGCTAAACCTTTTTTCTTCTACTACTATTCCTTTATAAATTTACAAATGCAGCAATTTAGAAATTGTGTGAAAGGTTTAGTACTATGAAACACTTTTTGAAAAGATACAAAGTGCATTTTATATACAACTATTTGAATCAGACCAAAATGAGGGGCAAAGTGAGGAGGAAAGAGGGACAGAGGGACTTTGTTTCAAATCAGGGACACTTCCCATTCATTCACTGTCCAGTGCAGCTGAGGCTGCAAAGAAAGACATGTGTTTGAGTTTTGGGGTGCACACCCTAATGCAATAGGCTTCGCACACGTATGGTAATAGCTTTATGGCAAAATGTAATCAAATAGCATCTCATTATGGGCAATCTGTTGAAAACTGACTGCTGGGGCACCACATTTTCCATGATCATTACTTACTTTACCTAAGAGCAGAAGGAATATGTTTGTTCCTATATCACCCAAAACATTAGTTGTGGGGAGATGAGTTATTTCTTCTTCTGATAGAGTGAACCATGAGGTGCATACAGGTAGCCAGAATAGACTTGTGCGATTCGGTTCGTAACTAATAGATTTTCATACAAATTTGTTAGTATTTGTACATTCGGATCAATTTGAGCATCCGAATAGCTGAAAGAACCAAAATATGAAAATTACGAATATAAGCAAAATAACAAACACGTGAAAATACGAACTTACGAATGGACAAACTTATGAAAATGAGAAACTCTGAAACAGTAAAAGAAAGAAAATTACATCTATAATGATTTACATTTCATATTTTCAATCATTTGTCTGTTCGTATTTCCATACGCGTGTTCGTAATTTCGTTTCTTAGTCTGTTTGTAATTTCGTTTGTTCGTGTTCTCAAATCATTCTTTTGAATGGACAGTATATTAGTGAGTGATCTCACTACTTACTTAATATCTTTAGCCAGTCAGCTTATCCCTTTTGTTTCTGAGTCACACTGCATTCCAGAATCTTTTTAGATTCAGTTGAGGAGGAGACGGAGTCAGGTCTCGTGATGGAGGGAGTGAACTGGAGTAAGTACGGGACTTATTAGAAAAGCAAGCATAGGATTATTATTCTTTATTTCCTACGAAAGTACGAATCAAGGAAAAAGGCAATCTCACAAAAGTAACAATTACTAAATTACTAGTAGTGTACCGAATAAACAAAAATTATTATCTAATAAAATTACGAATTTCAAATCAAAGAAAATTAAACGGAATTACTAATCATTTTGTATCTAAGAAAATATAACTGTTCCGAAAATAGGAACGAGTCCGAATATGAAACCTCGCGTCTTACGAAACTACAAATCGTTAGACTAACGGAATTACGAATCATTTCATATCAACAAAAATATATCTGTTACGAAAATACAAATGAGTCCGAATATGAAAACTCGCGTCTTACGAAATTAAGAATCATTATTAATCAACGGTAACATAAAGAAACAAAACAAAACATTTTTTTTTTTGTTGTGAACATGTCTAAGCCAGAATGGCATGTCCTGACATTAAAAGAGAAGTATGAGATTACAAAAGAACAGACATACATGCTCACCTAATGTGGATGCAGCATCAGTCCAATGCTGCAAATGCCCCCCCTCAAGCTCTAAGACCAAGAACTGAGTGATCACATGACTGATGATTGCTCAGTTCTCGATCTTCTCTGAGTAGAAAGTGGTGACTGCCAGTCGCTGTCTTTCTCTGCTCTGCCCCTCCAGTGCTCACTGGAGCACCGAACTTTGAAGGGGGCGGGAGGGGCTGGCTCAGGCTCTCAGCAGTGCTTTTAAGCTACACAGCCCAACCTACAGATAGGGCGGTAATGTAGAGGTTAAACAGATAATGCATAGTTTGTAATACTCATTTTGTTCTACCTAAAGGTTCTTTTTCCTGCTGTTGAATTTATGAGTGCCAATGGACATACACATGTGTTATTCATTGGAGTTGTTTTTATTTTCCCCTTTTTTATGTATATTTCTGGCACGTAAAATGCTGCATATTATGTTTACTTGCTATTTGTCCATGAATCTCTCACCCACTGCGATGGGCATTTTTCTTGACTGCACAGAAATTATGTTGTTTTCTCTATGCCCTTTTCTCTAATGCCACGTACACACAGTCAGATTTTCCAATGGGAAATGTTGGATGTGAGCTTGTTGGCTGAAAGTCCGACCGTGTGTATGCTCCATCGAACATTTGTTGTTGGACTTTCTGCCAACAAATTTTGGCTAGCAGGTTCTCAAATGTTCCACCAACAAGGCGTTGTTGTCGGAAAGTCCGATCGTGTGTACACAAGTCCATTGCACAAAAGTTCACGCATGCCCGGAATCAAGTACGAGCCAGAAGCACTTAGTCTTCTAAAACTAGCGTCCGTAATGGAGATATCACGCACGTCTTGTACGTCACTCCAATCGTAATTGTTGGCCAACATTTGTGTGACCGTGTGTATGCAAGACAAGTTGGAGCCAACATCCTTCGAACAAAAATCCACGGTTTTGTTGTCGGAAAGTCTGAGGCATTACTGTATTGAAAACCAAAATAAAAATAAAGAAGATTATGCAAAAAAAAAAAAATTGCGTTTTTTGTTTATTTGCTTGGACTAAATTGAATTTCCGCTGATAAATTTTGGTTGTACATGCAGAGTAAAAATCAGGGAACAGATATAGATTATAAAACTCAGATGTGTATTTTGTTTAATTCCAGCTAATAATATGATACTGTATTTATCGGCGTATAACACTCACTTTTTTCCCCTTAAAAGCAGGGGAAAATCTGAGCCTCTGGGCGGTTTTCAGCCGCCTTTGGCTCTTCAAGGCGGCTTTCCTCTGCCTTCGGCCATTCTCAGCGGCTTTGGGCCGCCTTCGGCCGTTCTCGGCAGCTTTCAGCCACCTTCGGCTCTTCTCGGCGGCTTCCGGCCGCCTTCGGCTGCCGGCCGCCTTCGGCTGCTCTCGGCGGTTGAAAGCTGCCGAGAATGGCCGAAAGCTGCCGAGGAGAGACGAAGACGGCCTGAGGCCGCCGAGAACTACTACGCGCCGCCGAGATACACATCCGGCTCAGCTGCATTTTTAAAAAATAAAAAAGAGACCATTTAAATAGACAAGGCTGCAATGGTGGACAAGGCTGCATAAGGCTGCAATGGTGGACAAGGCTGCATAAGGCTGCAATGGTGGACAAGGCTGCATAAGGCTGCAATGGTGGACAAGGCTGCATAAGGCCGCAATGGTGGACAAGGCCGCAATGGTGGACAAGGCCGCAATGGTGGACAAGGCCGCAATGGTGGACAAGGCCGCAATGGTGGACAAGGCCGCAATGGTGGACAAGGCTGCATGACAAGGCTGCAATGGTGGACAAGGCTGCAGATGACACTGATGGGCATATAAATGTAAGTTGTTTTTTTTCCTTTAAACTTCCCTCCTAAAAAAAAAAATTCCTTAAAATTCCCTCCTAAACTTGGGGTGCGTTATACGCCGGCACGTGTTATACGCCGATAAATACGGTAATTGAAAAAAATAAATTAGCTGGATAATACAAAGTTGTAAGAATATTTGGGTTTCCAAACTCCAAAATAGAACAATTTAGATATTAAGCAGTTGTTTGGTCCGTCTGTGGACTATAAACCATTAGAAGAATAACAAAACAATAACCCCATCTGTAAAATAAATGAGGCTATTTGGTAGGTGGATGACATATATAATATAAAACATTTGCCAGGGGGGAGATAAAGGCCCTCTGGACCGGAGAGAAGTTCTCAACACTCTTTAGAAGTGGTGGAGAAAAAAAACCTCTTTTGGTCATGTGTGGAACAGCTGAACTTTGTGGGGCTCCAGATGTGTCTCTGGTGAGCCGGTCCCAAATGAATTGCATTAATCTCTGACAAATATTATGGCTGCACATGGGAATTTTGCAAACGACTCAGAGAAAACTGCCTGTGAAATAATTCTGGTTCGTGTCCAATTCCTTCCGGCAACCACAGATTGAGCTATTTGTTAGTATGTGTCATGGTTTTGTGTTTCCCTCAGTAATGGTTAATGTTGTGAGATAATAATCCGTTTGCTGTTTCTCCCGTCTCCTTCATTGTTTCTGCTTCTCGGACAACAGGAGGGGAAGACCACCTGGCTCCAAGCACAGGCAGACATAATCCCAAATTTATATCTCTCAGGCTAATTGATATTAGCCTGCTGGGCCTGAGAACAGCTTGCGTAAAGAGAACGTATAGTGCTGTTGCACATGTTTCCATTATTACAATTTAAAAAAAAAAGAGATAATGTAATGTTTTATTTTTTTAAATATGAAATATCATTTGAATTCCCAGTCCAACAGACGTTTTCGAATCCATTCACACCAGGTGCGGTGGGATTGCACTGGGTGGCTTTTCCAGCACAGTTCCACCCACGCCCCTCACCACAAGATGCCTAGACATGAGTGATTCATAAGGCCCATACACATGATTGACAACAAACATGCAAATTACCTGTTTTAGTGAAAAATCCAAGCGCGTGTACGCTCCATCGGACAAACTTTTTCGGTTTTCATCGGACAAATGTTCGCTGTGCAAACTATCCGGCAACAAAAGTCCCATGGTGCAAACTCCTATCCTGTGTACACAAGTCCGTAGGACTTTAGTCCAAAGTACAAACACGCATGCTCAGAACCAATGCTAAAGATCAGACAACTATACAGAAGTTGACCAAACGGTGGCAGAAAAGAGCTGAAAAACCACGTGATTTGGTGAAAGTTGGCTGAAAAAGTCCTGCAGTGTGTATGCATACCTGGTTCACGGCCAACACCCTTTGGACAGAAATCCATGGAAAATTTTGTTTAACCACTTCCCGACCAGTGCATGACGATGTACGTCGACAGAATGGCACGGGCAGGCATATTGGCGTACATGTACGTCCAATCTTCAATGCCGCCCTGCCATCAGGAGCGCGCCGCCGGTGGCGCGCTCCCGTGCTGGTCGGGACCCCCGTGAGTCCGGTCACGGGGCCCGCAGACTCGATCGCCGTGGGCATACCCGCGATCGTCTCACGGGACGGCTGAATGGAGGAAATGCCGTGTAAACAGCATTTCTCCATTCTGCCTAGCAACTAGTGACGCTGATCTCTGCTCCATGTGATTGGAGCAGAGATCAGTGTTCACTAAATGAAAGCCCAACCCCCCCACAGTTAGTAACACACCCCTAGGAACACTTAACCCCCTACACTGCCACCCACTGGTTAACCCTTTCACTGCCAGTGTCATTTACACAGGAATCACTGCATTTATATAGCAGTGATTACTGTATAAATGACAATGGTCCCAAAAATGTGTCCGATGGGTCCCCCACAATGTCACAGTCACAATAAAAATTGCTGATCGCCGCCATTACTAGTAAAAAATAAAAAATAAAAAATTATTAATAAAAATGCTATAAAACTATCCCTATTTTGTAAACGCTATAACTTTTGCGCAAACCAATCAATAATCGCTTATTGCGATTTTTTTTTTTACCAAAAATATGTAGAAGAATACGTATCGGCCTAAACTGAGGGAAAAAAATGTTTTTTTATATATTTTTGGGGGATATTTATTATAACAAAAGGTAAAAAATAATGTGTTTTTTTCAAAATTGTCGCTCTATTTTTGTTTATAGCGCAAAAAATAAAAACTGCAGGGGTGATCAAATACCACCAAAAGAAAGCTCTATTTGTGGGAAAAAAAGGACGTCAATTTTGTTTGGGAGCCACGTCGCATGACCGCGCAATTGTCAGTTAAAGCAACGCAGTGCCGAATCGCAAAAAGTGGTCTGGTCTTTGACCAGCAAAATGGTCCGGTCTGTAAGTGGTTAAAGTCAGATTGTGTGTATGAGGCTTTTTTTTTTTTTTTTTTTTTTTTTTTTTATGAATCGCAATTCAGACACAATTTAAAAAAAATATATATTTTTTAACTTTCTGTTATAAAACATATCCTATAAAAAAAATCAAAACATCAAATTTCTTTATAACTTTAGGCCAAAATGTATTCTGTTACATGTCTTTGGTAAAATCAATAAGTAATCAATAAATGTATATTAATTGGTTTGTGTGAAAGTTATAACTTTACAAATAATAATATATACACCATATTACAAAAAGTATTGGGACACCTGCCTTTACACACACATGAACTTTAATGGCATCCCAGCCTTCAGCCTCGTACACACAATTGGATTTTCTGATGGGAATTGTGTGATGACAGGCTGTTTGTATGCCCCATCGGACAATTGCTGTCGGATTTTCCACGGACAAATGTTGGATGGCAGGCTTTAAAATTTTCCGCAGACAAATGTCTGTTGTTGGATTTTCCAAGCGTGTGTACACAAGTCCATCGGACAAAAGTCCAAAGTGCAAACACGCATTCTGGGAAGAAAGGAAGAGCCAGAAGCGGTTAGTCTTGTAAACTAGCGTTCGGAATGGAGAATTAACATTCGTGACGCCGCAAATTATGAAATCTAGAAATGCAGCGCACATTCTCTTCTTCTTTAATTAGATAATAATGAAGCTGCTTTGCTTGTGATACGGATGAAGTTATTGCAAATGAATCAAAGGCTTTTTTTTTTTTTTTTTGGGTAAGTTACCTCAACACCATTATCCGTAGTTTTAAGATCAAAAATACGTTGGGGTATGTTGGGGTCCCTTGTTCATTTTACATTGTATTTTTTTTAAATGTAACTGTCTACTCCCAAACTGTCATTTGAAGAAAAACACATTGCCAAGTATTATTCTATATAATTGTTTTATTAATAGTGCATTAAAAAATAAAAAATAAATAATTAGACATGCTATCTGCCAATAGAACTTAACCAAAAAGTGTATTCTAAGCATTCAAAAATATAGAAAATATAACTAATCAAATCATTATAATTCCGAAAAACATCTGGATTATTCCCCTGGAGCTCCCGCAGCAAAGGCATATGACATAATTGGTCATGATTAATAAAGCAACCAATTTTTGGTACAAGAACTCCTCCTCCTCCTGTTCCTGGACTAGACTTGGGTCAAAGCAATAACTCCAAGGCCAATAATAAATAACACGTTATTCTCCTCCGATTCCGCAACATGTCTGGTTGACGAACGGGCATTCAGAAATGAACTGAAAAGTAAACTGAAAAGCGCTAAATGAAAAGCATGAAATGAAAAGAGCAAATCAACACTCACCAAACTTCTACTACACAAAATTAGCAGAAGGAGCCCAAAGGGTGGATTTCATTCGTGTTTGTTGGCCGACAATTCCTTGCCATTTGTATGCAAGACAAAATCCAGGCACACGCCTTTGGAAAAAAGTCAGAGGTTTTGTCTGCGGAAAATCCGATCTTGTGTAATGAGGCTTTAGTCTGTAGGGTTCAATATTATAACTATAACAGCTTCAACTCTTCTGGGAAGGCTGTCCACAAGGTTTAGGAGTGTGTCTATGGGAATGTTTGACCATTCTTCCAAAAGCGCATTTGTGAGATCGGGCACTGTGTGTTTTTGGATGATAAGGCCTGGCTCGCAGTCTCCACTCTAATTCATCCCAAAGGTGTTATATCAGGTTGAAGTCAGGACTCTGTGCAAGCCAGTCAAGTTCCTCCACCCAAACTCTCTCATCCATGTCTTTATGGACCTTGCTTTGTGCACAGGGGGGCAGTCATGTTGGAACAGGGAGCGCCCATCCTCAAACTGTTCCCACATGAACATGAAATTGTACAAAATGTCTTGGTATGCTGACATCGCAATGCCCAGAAACCACGTTTTTTGTCCAATGCGGAGTGCGAATTTAATGCACATATGTGAACCAGCCTCATTCAAATTAACATATTTTAAAATGTTATGCGAATTGGATGCAGTGTAAGCCACATCCAATTTGCATAGGTGTGAGAGAAAGAGGGAAAAAATTGAGCTTTGAGGGTCATAGCTCGGCGACCTGAGGTCACAGAGACCCCAAGATTGGGCGGTAGCCTAAGTTCTATCCCACCACTTATAAAATGTGGGGCTCATACGACCTATGGTTCTGGAAATATGGGGCTGCTTGCGCAGCCTGTCATAAGTTACATACAGAGCGGCCAGTTAAAATATAAGCTGGCACACACTGTTTGCAGCTGACTGAGAGGATGAGCTCACAGTGCCTCTCCTCACTTCTTTTTAGAGGCACTGAGCTCAAGGGACAGCTTGGAGCCTTGGACCAATGATAAAGTAGCACGCCTCTCACTACAGTGTCATAGAAGGGGCAGGCCCTCTTAACTACAAGGAAAAAACATGTGTTTATGTGTATAGGATATACCCACAATCCTGTTTTTCTCACACAGTTAAGAGGGAGAATAAGAATCTGCTACTGATGAAAAGCTTATAATGTTATAATCAAGCTAAATCATATATTATTATGCTATATGTTATAAGATAATAATGTGTTATTATTTATCTATTTACTTTGAAATGACTGGCTTTAAGTTATAACTTCAAACTTCAGTCCTTTATCCGTTAAGCCACCTGCTTGAGTACAGTTTTTGAAAATATAGTAAATTACCTTAAAAACAATATATATTCATTATTTGTATATTACCGTATATACTCGAGTATAAGCCGAGATTTTCAGCCTCTTTTTTGAGGCTGAAAGTGCCCCCTCGGCTTATACTCGAGTCGCCGCTGTCTGACTGCTCGATCAGCGTATCGAGCAGACAGACGGCGGACATTAATTTTCAAAAGCCGCGCCTCCTTCTCCGCCTCCGCCTGTGATAGGCGGAACACTGAATTTCCCAGCAGTCAGTGTTCCGCCTATCACGGACATCCGCTCATTCTCATACTACGGACGAGTATGAGAGGATGTCTGTGATAGGCGGAACACAGGCTGCTGGGAAATTGAGTGTTCCGCCTATCACAGGCGGAGGCGGAATTTTGAATTGTAGAATGGCCGCCGAGAAGAGCGGCGATCCATCGGCACGGGACGGAGGAGGCACGGCACGGCACGGGACGGAGGAGACACGGGACGGAGGAGGCACGGCACGGGGGAGGCACGGCACGGGACGGGACGGAGGAGGCACGGGACGGAGGAGGCACGGCACGGGACGGAGGAGGCTCGGGACGACGGCGGCTCGGGACGGAGGCTTGGGACACAGGTAGGCTGGACACACACACAAGGCTGCACGGACACACACACACACACACACACACACACACACACGGATGGATGGATGGATGGATACACACACACACACACACACACACAGGGATGGATGGATGGATGGATACACACACACACACACACACACACACACACACAGGGATGGATGGATGGATGGATGGATACACACACACACACACACACACACACACACAGGGATGGATGGATGGATGGATGGATACACACACACACACACACACACACACAGGGATGGATGGATGGATGGATACACACACAGGGATGGATGGATGGATGGACACACACACAGGGATGGATGGATGGATGGACACACACACAGGGATGGACGGACACACAGGGATGGACAGCCATGTCTCACCCTCGGCTTATACACGAGTCAATAAGTTTTCCAGTTTTTTGGGGGTAAATTGGGGGCCTCGGCTTATACTCGGGTCGGCCTATACTCGAGTATATACGGTACTTATGGTAATTAACCCCTTGCCACCCAGGCCAATTCTCTCCTACATGTAACAATCACGGGAAGACCGTCGGACCTAGTCCGTCAAAGTCCGGTCGTGTGTACGTGGCATTAGTGTCACTATTCCCAAAAAAGTGTCAAAAATTGTCAGTTAGTGTCCAAATGTCAGCCTCAATATCGCAGTCCCACTATAAGTCGCTGATCGCCGTCATTAGTAGTATAAAAAAAATCCAGTATACGGTATATACCATAGTTTGTAGAGACTACAACTTTTGCGCAATCCAATCAATATATGCTTATTGGGATTTTTATTTTTACCAAAAATATGTAACAGAATACATATTGGCCTAAATTTATGAAGAAATCGTTTTTTTTTTCAGTTTTTGTATTGGATATGTTTTATAGCAGAATGTAAAAAATCTATAATTATTTTTTTTCAAAATTGTCGGTATTTAAAAAAAAAAATAAAAATGTGGTGATCAAATATCGCCAAAAGAATGTTATGTTTGTGGGAAAAAAATTAAATAAATTGTATTTTTACACAACGTTGCACAACCGCGCAATTGTCAGTTAAAGTAACGCAGTGCCATATCTCAAAAAATGGCCAGGTCATGAAGGGGTTTCCGATGGTCAAGTGGTTATCAAATGAATATGAAATGAAACAAAACACATTTTTTTTTTGTAGTGCACATCTCTAAAAATGCCTTTCTTACAGTGTGGACAGTTTGCATTGTGGCGGTGCGAGGACAGTGTGCGCTGAAAAAAAAAAAAAAGGACACACGATCGGATGTGGATCGGACATTCCGACAACAAAATCCATGGATTTTTTCAGACAGATGTTGGCTCAAACTTGTCTTGCATACACATGGTCACACAAAGTTGGTTGAAAATTGCGAACGTCAAGAACGTGGTGGCGTACAACATGTACGACGAGCCGAGAAAAGTGAAAATCAATAGCCAGTGCGGCTCTTCTGCTTGATTCTGAGTATGCGTGGAACTATGTGCACACGATCGGAATTTCCGACAATGGATTTAGTTGGGAAAATTTGAGATCCAGATCTCGAAATTTGTGTGACGGAAATTCCGATGGAAAATGTCCGATGGAGCCTACACACGGTTGGAATTTCTGACAAAAAGCTCCCATCGAACATTTTCCTTCGTAAAATCCGACCATGTGTTATAGTCCATTACCTTCCACTTGCTTTTTTGGCACAAGTTCCATAGTCCAGGTGATCTTTATGCCGCGTACACACGACCAAACTTTCCAGCAGAAAAGGTCAGACGGAATCATTCCGTCAGATATTACGACTGTGTGTGGGCTTCATCTGACTTTTTTCTTCAAAAATTCAGATGGACCTAGAAATAGAATATGTTTCAAATCTCAATTTTCAATTTCTTTCGGGAAAACCGTTCATCTGTATGCTGGTCCAATGGACCAAATACGACGCAAGGGCATATTGGCTACTGGCTATTGAACTTCTTTTTCTAGTCCCGTCGTACTTCATCACACTCAAAACGAATGGACTTTGGTCCATTCATGTGTGGGCAAGTCCGTTCGGTCGGAAGTCCGTCGTAACTCCATCGTGAAGACCATCGGACCATTTCTGCCGGAAAGTCCGGTCGTGTGTACGTGGCATAAGAAGATCACATTTGTTGGGTGCAAGAACATTCCTCAACCTACAAAATAAGCATGACAATGTTCAGAATAATATCTTCATACCTTCGTACATTTTATTTTAGTAAACCAAGCCATACATATTTCCCCCAAATGTGCTGGAAAAGTTTATTATAATTGCTCTTTTTGAAAGTCATCAATATCTGTATAAAAGAAAAAAAACAAAAACATATGATATACCGTATGGTATACATTTTGTTTGTAATTCCACATATGTCATACAATTCTAGCATTGAACTCCTGCTCTTTCCAGTTCCAGGCTGTGTCTCTGCCATTTCCAAAGTTTTTGACAACTAAAGTGTGAAATCAAAAAAGGAGCTCAAGTTGTATCATTAGGGAGAAGAGAAATATTGTATGGTTTGGAGTGTCAGATAACAGTGTGGGGTAATGAAAAAACTCCAGGCGTTCCTCATCTCTGTTTCATGTAACATAACCCATCGACTTAGGAGAGACATGAACAGGTTCGGTTATGTATTATTTTACTATTAACAACAGTTAAATATTATGTAAGGCAGTTTCCAACATTTTAAACTAATTTCAAGCCATGCTTTTCCATTGAGCAGATACATTCCTAAGGTAGGACAATAATTGCCCAGCTGTACACAAGTCGACAATGTAGACAATGGCGCACATGTGATACTTTGATCTTTTCCTCTACTCCTTAACATGGAATATGATTGATTGTTTTTGCAGAGATATTTTCCAGCAGGTTGAAAATTGTTTGATAACGATTTTCACTTTGGTGGTCAGAGACTGCCCACTGATCACAACCAATTCTCAAAATTGGAAGTATTATGGCCAGGGCAGTTTTTAAGGGAGGGCAAAAGGGGCAGCTGCCCTGGGCCCTGTCATTGTTGTGGGGCCCAAAGCAGCTGCCTCATTTATATTCCCTCATCCCTTGAGGTTTAAGTCCTGTGCTGTGTCCCAATATCTCAGTGTGAAGTGCTGCTACTAATGCTGCCCAGCTCTGCCCTATTGTTGTGTACAGGTGACTCACCTCCAGACCCTGTGTTTACATGTAAATAACTGGCATTCATATGTAAATAGGGGATATCATCCACCTCAGGGGGGCATGATATGTATATTATGCCCCCTGAGGTCATATCCACAGTAAATCATGTGCTGTAACCTCTAGAAACTAATCAGTGAGCTGTAATGTGTGCTGTAACCTCTAGAAACCAGTCAGTGAGCGGTAATGATATGCTGTAACCTCTGGCTACCAATCGTAATATTATTCAAATATTTAGAAGGTGAATAAATCCTCACACTTACACCGTGTTAAATCACTATCCCCTTGTGGCGCTAAATGGGACAGACTAGTCCCCCAGTAAGAACTCCAAAAATATATAATGAAAGTATACAGAGTGGATTCATCAATCCCTATTCAATACACCTCAAATAAATATTGTATATATATATATAAAAAAAATCAAATCAATAAATGAAATATCAAGTGAACTTAATCACTCAAAAAGTGCAAAGACTAAATGAATATTTTCATATCCACTTAAAATATGTGCATGTCCCAAAAAAAAAAAAAAAAAAAAAAAAAAAAAAAAAAAAAACTGTTCACACAAATATGCATACAGTGTCTGCCCTACTTTACATGTGTTTATAACATACAGCAAAAGCAGGTTAATTTAAAGTGAAAAAAGAAGAACAATTTCTTAACATATAAGTAAAAAAGTCCTCAATAGAAGTATCCCAAAGTAGAACGACAGGTGGTGATAAATGAACAAATCAGCACGCCCTTCTCCTATGTGCTTTCTTATCAGTGTCCCCAGACGATGAAAACTCCTTCACCACACCACTAGTGACCCCCTATGGATGGAGCACTCACCAAATGGATTGCCTAGTACTCTCGCACCAGGCTCAACAGGCGTTTCAAATAGCTTAATTGGGAATCACAGATGTCCAGCACACAGTTTGATTGTATCAAACTCTGCAAACAAGGCTGAAGTGTGTGTGCCTCTTACACGAGGAACAGGATTGGAGAGAGAGTGTCATTGAGAGTCTGGCTGTAGGGTACCATACAGCTGAAGGAGGGGTGAGAGATATCACTGACACTGCTAACTGTGACCAGTATCCACTGTAACCACCAATGCCTTTGAGTGAAGTTTTTGCTGATGTGAATTATTGCAGTGACTTTGAAGTGCCTTTTATAATCTTTTTACATGTGAGTGCATTACCAAGTGGCTTTTAAGTGTGCTATTAAAGTGGTTTATAGTATTACACCATGGGAAGCCTCTGTTTTTCTTTTTGAGGAACTTGGGGAGTCAATCCTATTTGAATCTGCAAAAGGGAAGTAACACTCTCTGGATATTGTGTGCTGGACATCTGTGATTCCCAATTAAGCTATTTGAAACGCCTGTTGAGCCTGGTGCGAGAGTACTAGGCAATCCATTTGGTGAGTGCTCCATCCATAGGGGGTCACTAGTGGTGTGGTGAAGGAGTTTTCATCGTCTGGGGACACTGATAAGAAAGCACATAGGAGAAGGGCGTGCTGATTTGTTCATTTATCACCACCTGTCGTTCTACTTTGGGATACTTCTATTGAGGACTTTTTTACTTATATGTTAAGAAATTGTTCTTCTTTTTTCACTTTAAATTAACCTGCTTTTGCTGTAGGTTATAAACACATGTAAAGTAGGGCAGACACTGTATGCATATTTGTGTGAACAGTTTTTTTTTTTTTTTTTTTTTTTTGGGACATGCACATATTTTAAGTGGATATGAAAATATTCATTTAGTCTTTGCACTTTTTGAGTGATTAAGTTCACTTGATATTTCATTTATTGATTTGATTTTTTTTATATATATATATACACAATATTTATTTGAGGTGTATTGAATAGGGATTGATGAATCCACTCTGTATACTTTCATTATATATTTTTGGAGTTCTTACTGGGGGACTAGTCTGTCCCATTTAGCGCCACAAGGGGATAGTGATTTAACACGGTGTAAGTGTGAGGATTTATTCACCTTCTAAATATTTGAATAATATACAAACAAGTGGCAGCTGGGGGGAGGTTGGGTGCTGGCGCAGTGTTTACACACTAGGTGGCGGTATTTGATGTGTGTAGTATTTTTTGTTTTACCAATCGTAATAGCTGTGTGATCTGATACAGTAAACTGATTTTCAGTCTAGCTGCTATTTATTGTATATCTCAGATCAGGTGGAGAGCAAAACTGCATGGGGGGGGAGGGGGAGGACCTCTCAAGCTCCATCAGGTTTGATGGGGAGTGTTGGTGGACAGCCATTTTCAGATCTCTCCAGAGATGTTTAATCAGGTACAAGTCTGGGCTCTGGCTGGGCCACTCAAGGACATTCACAGTTGTCCCGTAGCCATGCCTTTGTTATCTTGGCTGTGTGCTTAGGGACGTTGTCCTGTTGGAAGATGAACCTTCACCCCAGTCTGAGGTGCAAAGCACTCTGGAGCAGGTTTTCATTAGGGATGGGTGAACGGTTCAACCCGAGCATGAGTTCGGGCTGAACGTTGGCTGTTCACACATTCGCCGAACAACAGAATTATCAGGGCGTTCAACCATTTGTTCAGCCCGCCGAATGACCGATCGGACAAAGTGCCACCCATGGTCAGATCAAAGTACGAGAGCAAAGCTATTGGCTACTAGCCTGAACGTAGTCCCGTCGGAAACGAACGAACGCCATCATGTTCCGAACTATTGGATTTTCCGACAACTTTGTCCGACCATGTGTATGCAACACCAGTTTCGGACAAAATCCGTCGAAAAAAATCAGACGGATTTTGTGGTCGGAATTTCCGACTGTGTGTATGGGGGGCTTAGGCAGGTGTACAGAAATGCTGTAAAATAAGAATGCTTTCAAAAAATGTATTTTTTAATTAATTAGTTTTATCAATTTATAAAATGTGCAGTGAGTGAACAGAAAAAAAATCTAAATAAAATCTATATTTAGGGTGACTACTCTTTGGTTTCAAACCAGCATGAATTCTTTTAGGTACATACAGTGCTCGTGCACACAGTTTTTTGAAGGAACACGGCAGGTTGTTTCAAACATCTTGGAGAACTAACCACAAATCTTCTATGGATGTTGGCTGCCTCAAATCCTTCTGTCTCTACATAAAATCCCAGACAGACTCAATGCTGTTGAAGTCAGGGCTCTGTGGGGGCCAAACCATTACTTCCAGGACCCCTTGTTCTTCGCTGAAGATAGTTCTAAATGTAACTGGCTGTATGTTTGGGGTTATTGTCCTGCTGCAGAATAAATGTTGGGCCAGTCAAACTGCTTATTGATGGTACGGGATGATGAATATGTATCTGCCTGTATTTCTCAGCATTGAAGACACCATTGATCAGGGAACGTTGAGGACCATAGACACAGTGGTTGGCCAAGGAAACTTAATGCAGCAGATGAAAGACACATCATGTTTACTTCTTTTCAACATTGGAAGATGTCCATCAGTGCCATCAGCACAGAACTGGCAGAAACCAGTGGGACCCAGATACACCCATCTACTGTATGGAGAAGTCTGGCCAGAAGTGATCTTCGTGGAAGAATTGCAGCCAAACTCAACTCAAGGCTCAATTGTGCATGAAAACATAGAAAGTGGGGTGCAGAAAAATGGCAGCAGGTGCTCTGGACTCATGAGGCAAGATTCTGATATATTTGGCTTTAGCAGGAGGCAGTTTGTTGGTGAAGGCCTGGAGAGCGGTACAATAATGAGTGTCTGCAGGCAACAGTGAAGCATGGTGGAGGTTACTTGCAAGCTGAATTTCTGCAAATGGAGTTGGAGATTTGGTCAGGATCAATGGTGTCCTCAATGCTGAGAAATGTAGAAATATACTTATCCATCATGCCATACCATCAGGGAGGCGTGTGATTGGATCCAAGCTTATTCTGCAGCAGGACAATGACCCCAAACATACAGACATGTGAGTAATGCCGCGTACACACGATCAAACAATCCGGAGGAAAAGTCCCCCCGTGTGTGGGCTCCGGTGGACTTTTTTTTACCCAAAAGTTCAGCGGACTAAGAAAGTAGTTTTGCACCAAAATATGTCTGCTGGACTCGGCCGTGTGTGTGCTAGTCCACCGTACTTTTGAAATGAATGGACTTTTCCCGCACGGAGAAAAGTCAGTTCAATTTGAGTGAGGCTCCAGGTAGCCAGGACCAGCGAAGGCAGCGTCGCTGGCCCCGTCACCTGGTATGGAGTTAAAGGGGAAGCCCTACACAGAAAAAAGGGCGTGAGGGCCCCCCCTAGGTCCATATCAGTCCCTTATCCGAGCACGCAACCCGGACGGTCAGGAAAGGGGGTGGGGATGAGAGAGCGCCCCCCCCCTCCTGAGCCATACCAGGCCACGTGCCCACAACATGGGGGGGTGCTTTGGGGAAGGGGGGCCTCGCCCCCCTTCCCCAAACACAACACACAACACACAAGGGCTAAAATAGTTTATTGCACAACTCCGGGGGTCTTCTTCCGTCTTTGGGGGTCTTCTCACCGGACTCCTCCGCTATCTTCTGCTCTTTTGCTAGCTCTGTTACTAGCATAGGAGCCCGGCTTTCTTCTTCGTCGCCACCCTCTTCTTCCGACTTCGGGGGTCTTGTCCCCCTCTTCGGTTCTTCTTGCCAGGCCTCCGCGCCTTCTTCTAGCTCTTTTACAAGTGGTGGCCCGGACTTCTGTCGCCGCCACCTTCTGTTCTTCTCTTCTTCTCTTCTTGAGCTGTTGCCTCGTCGCTGTCTCTGGCCACAATGACAGGCATGCGGCTGTCATTGTGGCCAGAGACAGCGATGAGGCAACAGCTCAAGAAGAGAAGAAAAGAAGAACAGAAGAACAGAAGGCGGTGGCGACAGAAGACCGGGCCACCACTTGTAAAAGAGCTAGAAGAAGGCACGGAGGCCCGGCAAGAAGAACCGAAGAGGGGGACAAGACCCCCGAAGTCGGAAGAAGAGGGTGGCGACGAAGAAGAAAGCCGGGCTCCTCCGCTAGTAAAAGAGCTAGCAAAAGAGCAGAAGATAGTGGAGGAATCCGGAGAGAAGACCCCCGGAGCTGTGCAATAAATTATTTTTAACCCCAAAGCACCCCCTCATGTGACAGGCACGCGGCCTGGCATGGCTCAGGAAGGGGGGGGGGGCGCTCGCTCATCCCCACTCCCTTTCCTGACCGGCCGGGTTGCGTGCTCAGATAAGGGTCTGATATGGACCTGGGGGGGACCCCCACGCCGTTTTTTCGGCGTAGGGCTTCCCCTTTAACTCCATACCAGGTGACGGGGCCAGTGACGCTTCCTTCGCTAGTCCCGGCTACCTGGAGCCGTGCTCAAAATGATCGGACTTTCCTCCGTGTGTGTGGGTTCGTTCATTTCAAAAGTACGGCAGATAATCCAGCGGATTTAAGTCTGCCGGAAAAGTCATGTGTGTGGGCAGGTCCGCTCATTCATACAGTCCGGCGGACTTTACGGCGGTTTGTCCGCCAGACTAAGTCCGCTGGATAATCTGATCGTGTGTACGCGGCATAAGAAGTATCTTCAGAGTAAAGAAGACAAGGAGTCCTGGAAATTATGGTTTGGTCCCTCAGAGCCCTGATCTCAACATCAAGCTTGTCTGGGATTACATGAAGAAACAGAAGGATTTGAGGCAGTTTACATCCACTGAAGAGCTGTGGTTAGTTCTCCAAGATGTTTGGAACAACCTACTTGCCGAGTTCCTTCACATACTGTGTGCACAAGGTCTGTGTGAAGCTAGAATAACCACTTAAGCACTGAGCCCCTTTCTGAGATTTGGTGTTTACAAGTTAAAAACAGTTTTTTTTTATAGAAAATTACTTAGAACCCCCAAACATTATATATATTTTTTTTCTAACACCCTAGAGAATAAAATGGTGGTTGTTGCAATACTTTTTGTCACACCGTATTTGCGCAGCGGTCTTACAAGCACCCTTTTTTTTGTAAAAAAAAAAAAATCACTTTTTTTAATTAAAAAAACAGTAAAGTTAGCCCATTTTTTTATATTGTGAAAGATAATGTTATGCTAAGTAAATTGATACCCAACATGTCACGCTTCAAAGTTGCGCCCGCTCGTGGAATAGCAACAAACTTTTACCCTTAAAAATCTCCATAGGCGATGTTTAAAAAATTCTATAGGTTGTATGTTTTGAGTTACAGAGGAGGTTTAGGGCTAGAATTATTGCTCTCCCTCTACCAATCGCGGCAACACTGCACATTTGTGGTTTGAACACTGTTTTCATATGCGGCCGCTACTCACGTAAGTGTTCGCTTCAGCACGCAATGCTCGGCAGGGCAGGGAGCGTTTAAAAAATGTTTTTTTTTAGATTTATTTACCCTGTTCTGTACCCTGTTTATTTTGCACTGTTCTTTAAAAAAAATAAAATTGGGTCATTTTTATTCCTATTACAAGTAATGCAAACGTCCCTTGTAAAAGGACCTCTTAAATATGAGATCTGGGGTCAAAAGACCTCAGATCTCATATTTACACTAAAATGCAATAAAAATAAAAAATAAAATTGAATGTCTTTTAAAAATAAATAATTTAAAAATGTACCTTTTAACAGCATTGGGCGGAAGTAACGTCTTGATGTCACTTCCGCCCCTCATGGATATGGAGACCAGTGGGGGCCATCTTCCCCTCACTCATCTCCATGTCAGGCTAGGGAGAGGATCCGATTGCCTCCGCCACTACCGACGGCTCCAGTAAGTGGTGGAGGGCACCAGAGAGTGGAGGGAGTTCCTCTCGCACCACAGATAAAAGTGATCTTGCAGCGAATCTGCTGCAGAGACCACTTTTATCTTGAAGCGGACCGCACGTTGAAGAACAGGATAGAGGAGTAATGGTATAGGCTGCTACCATAACAACGGTATTCCTCTTCAAAGTAGCAATGTAAAACAACGGTGGGCGGACCTGCCTAAAATGTTTGCATACCATACATGTTTCTTACACAGGTTAGTAAGTATAGATGTTAGGAGGAGACATTTTTAAGAGTACTTAGGATTAAGCTGGAATTTCACTTTAAGCATTGAACGTTGCCTTTTAGGTGGTAGGGAACTATCCATGTGTGCCCCAAACCTGATGAAACAAGACTTTTATTGGGACTTTCCTGGCAAAATGCGGTGGCAGGGGAACACACAAAGGGGTGTATTTAAAAAAAAAAAAGTACTACGCAAAAACCTCAGAATTCACAAAGCAGCCATGAGTAATCCCTGTAATGAGTGTCATGTGTATTTCCTATGATTGGCAGTTCTGTTTAGTAGCCATAATGCTGTATTTTCTTGAAATGATGGAGCTGATGCTCATAGGAAATACATTACAGGGATTATTTATGATAGCAAAAGACTTTGCTGGCAAAATGGGGTGGCAGGGAAACACCGTAGGGGGTCTATTTAAAAAAAAAAAAAATTGCCGTGCAAATACCTCAGCATTCGTAAAACTGTTATGAGTAATCCCAGTAATGTGTCCAAAATGTGTAATTTCTACGTTTGTCAGCTCTATCTATCGAACAAAATTTAGTATTTCCCTAAAGTATTGCAATCAGGAAAATACCACATTACTACCAATAGATGGAGCTAATGTTCATAGGAAATACACATAGTCAACACATTACAGGGAACACATTATAATATATAATACACACATTATAATATCCATTATATGGATATATAATATGCTGAGGCATTCGCACAGTGAATATTTTATAAATAGACACCAACGCTTAGGCTGGGTTCACACTGCATGCTGATGAGGCTCACAGCAGGGGTCCTGTGCATCCTGGTTCACCATTTCAGGCCTGATTTCAGCCTGAATTTTGGGCTGAATTTGGGCCTGAAACTGACCAAAAGACCCACAGGAGCCGCATCGGAGATTTGTGAACCGGCTTCATAGAGAGCCAGTCACAATCTCCTGCTATTGCAAATTGGATGCGGCATCCCACATCCAGGGTTGCCAACTTCCTGCAGAATTTTTTACTGACAAAATATGGAAAATTTACTGGTGGAGCACATTTTTTACTGGCAACCATAGAAATGAATGAACTTCTATTGAAAATGAATACAGTGAACAATATAAACATGATATGTAAAGACTGACAATACCTATAACAAAGTAATTTACTTGATTTCCACTTAAAAAGTCAACAAACATGAAATGATCAGCTCCTAATATTTACTGGCAGTTGTAAAAAAAAAAATCGCAGATTTTTACAAACTGTCAGTAAATTTACTGGTGGTTGGCAACCCTACCCACATCCAATTCGCAATAGTGTGAACCCAGCCTTAAGATCAGACATTTTGCAGGGTCTACTGTTCAGCATTTCTGATACGTTTCTTATCAAAGACAAAGGTTTAATTTAACCGGTTCCCAACCAGCGCACATCGATGTACGTTGGCAGAATGGCATGAGCAGGCATATTGGCGTACAGGTACGTCCAATATTTAATGCCACCCTGCCATCGCAAGCGCACCGCTGCCGGCGCACTCGCATGCTGGTCGGGACCCCCGTGAGTCCAGTTGCGGGTCCAGCAGACTCGATCGCCGCGGGCATATCCGCAAACGTCTCACCGGGCGGCTGAACGGAGAGATTTTGTTGTAAACAGCATCTCCCCGTTCTGCCTAGCAACTAGTGACGCTGATCTCTGCTCCATGTGATTGGAGCAGATATCAGTGTTCACTAAATGAAAGCCCAGCCCCCAACAGTTAGTAACACACCCCTAGGAACACTTAACCCCTACACTACCACCCCCTGTTTAACCCCTTCACTGCCAGTGTCATTTACACAGGAATCACTGCATTTATATAGCAGTGATTGCTGTATAAATGACAATGGTCCCAAAAATGTGTCAAAAATGTCAGATGTGTCTGCCATAATGTCGCAGTCACAATAAAAATCGCTGATCGCCGCCATTACTAGTAAAAAAAAAATTATTAATAAAAATGCCATAAAACTATCCCCTATTTTGTAAACGCTATAACTTTTGCGCAAACCAATCAATAATGCTTATTACGATTTTTTTTCCCCAAAAATATGTAGAAGAAGAATACGTATCGGCATAAACTGAGGGAAAAAAAATGTTTTTTTATACATTTTTGGGGGATATTTATCATAACAAAAAGTAAAAAATAATGCGTTTTTTTCAAAATTGTCGCTCTACTTTTTTTTATAGCGCAAAAAATAAAAACCGCAGGGGTGATCAAATACCACCAAAAGAAAGCTCTATTTGTGGGGAAAAAGGGACGTCAATTTTGTTTGGGAGCCACGTCGCATGACCGCGCAATTGTCAGTTAAAGCGACGCAGTGCCGAATCGCAAAAAGTGGTCTGGTCTTTGACCAGCAAAATGGTACGGGGCTGAAGTGGTTAAGCAGGATATATCTATATCAGCAGAAACATCTTGTAGACTATCTGTCCAAAGAAATGTTCTTTTCACAGGGACAGATGTGAATTACGCAGTCGATTCATCTCAGCCATCTCAATCTCTTACATTTTCTTTTTTTGCTGAGTTTGTAAAAATATACGTTTTACTCCAATCCATCTTAATCTGCCATAGTTCAGTATCCAGTGTTCCTAATCTATATTAAATTAATGGCCCTAAAAAAAATCTACATTAAATATACCCAAAGGAAAGTTACTTAATAACTGTTCTATTCAAATCATATTAGTGGGAATTATAAAGGTCACAAAAAAATATTAAAAAAAAACAAAAAAACTTTATTTATGGCGACAATATACATAATCAGCGAGTAAACAAGCCAGGAAAGTTACACTCGTGGGTTAAGGCATCAATGGTAAAGCCATTGTTCGAGATACAACTGATGCAGGGTTCCTGAGGCAACATATCAGACCAGGCTTCCGGTTTGTCACCAGTTCAAAGAGTATACCCCAGCAGAAAGGTCTAAATGGATTCAGCTGAAGGCGAAGGAGGTCTGGAAAGCAGCCATGTGGGAGAAGAGCGCATGTCGCAGACGGCATGAAAACAGGAAGTATCCGTCAACTTTCGAAGGTGGCAGACATGGAAAAGAAGAAAAAAAGTGAAGTGGGGAATGGTCCAGAAGAAGAAGAAGGAAAGAGGAAATAAAGAAGAAAAAAAAAGGGGGGGAGGGGAGAAAAGGTGTCCCTGTAGTGTAATCATGCTGCCTCACCTGGGTCAGAGGCCAACAAGTCAGCATATTTGTCAGAGTAGGTAAATTGGGTCCAGTTAAAACACAACTTTTTGAAATGGGCTTCCCGTTTCTGGGGGGATAGGGTAAGCTCCACCGTCCTTATAGTGTCGTTCACAGAGCTGATCCAATGCCCCACTGTGGGAGGAAAGGTGGATTTCCACTGAGTCGTGATGCAAGCCCTAGAATTGTCTAGGAAATGGATCACCAAGGAGTGACGTTATCTACGTTTAGAGGGGAGCTGAGATAAAGCAGGCAGTGTCATGTTCCAGGGAGAGATCAGTGATTTCCCAAATGAGGATACACATAACTCATTTTGATATAAAAGAATTTACTTTATTTTTTTTTACTTATCTCTTAGTTGTTACCTATCTGGCATGTAGGCAGATGCCTACAGAAGGGTTAATAATGTTTTTTCTAAGCCACCACCACCATGCAGAGACATCAGAGCACTGGGGTAACACTTGTTTATCCGAGGCCTCTGTAGGTGTCATCAGGAAAGCAGCTGACTGATTGGATGTTGCTGCCCTGGATGACTTTGGAGGCCATCTTTAATTTGTGCAGTGCAAATAAATAGCACTTTTCCTCTGCAGTAGGCACACATTTGCAAAGTGGCTAGGTCAGGAACAGGAACCCGATGGTTTGGGACAGTATGCTTAGCATAGGGAGAGTTTCCAGTGGAGGAGGGAGAGAATAGGGAATGCAAGCTGGTGTCACCGGCCAGGAGCTCTTCCTGTCTCCAAGTACGCTGTTGCCAGACCACCTGCCCCTTGGTAAAATGTTGTGGGCATCATAAGCTGTTTAGAGTATCTTCTATAATACTGAGACTTTGTTGCAAGACCTTTCGTGAAGTACTGCTGTGTCAGGCTCAACCGTGTTACACAAATCCTGTTAGCAACTTCGAACTTTGTATTAATGCACTTTGTTGCATTCATTGATCTCTGTGTGGAATCTCTTCATTCCGGGTAACAAATGTCAGGCTCCGCTTACATGTTGGTACTTGTGGGGGTCTGCTGCAGATGTAAGAAGAGCAGCACTTAGACTGTGTTTAGCAGGAGGAAGGTCAAGACCACCAACGTGTAATGGTGAGGTTCATAACACAGAAAAGTCAAGCAGAAGCGTAGTCTAGGCAAGCTAGGTCCACATGTAGATCTAAGTCCAATCAGTACAAAACCAGCAGCAAAAAGGGTCAGAACAAGCCAGGTCATACATGGTATACACACTAGATATAGGCTGGGTCAAGCAAAAGCACACAGGGTAGAATTAGCTATCCCAAGCACTGGTGGTTGGGTTTTTTTTTTTACTAATATATATTTATTGACATTTAACAGGAAGTCAGCCAGGCGGCTCTCGATAGCAGCTCGTCACTCCTGCGTAAATGCGGTGACGTCAGCACGTCGCTCCTCCCTACACCTTTCGTCACACCTGACGTCATCCTGGGGCCTGTTGCATGCCACTATGCATCTTATTTACACAAGAAAGGAAGCATACCTGACCTGTCTGGTGTGTTCCTTGACCTCCGTGATGCTGTTTGTTCACTAAGGCTCTGAGGGCTTCACAGAACAGCTGTATTTATACTGAGATTAAATTACACACAGGTGGACTCTATTTATTAATTAGGTGACTTCTGCAGGCAATTGGTTCTACCAGATTTTAGTTAGGGGTATCAGAATAAAGGGGGCAGAATACAAATGCACGCCACACTTTTCAGATATTTATTTATAAAAAAATGTTGAAAACCATTTATCATTTTCCTTTCACTTATGTGCCACTTTTTGTTGGTCTGTCACAAAAAATCCCAATAAAATGCATTTCCGTTTTTGGTTGTAACATGACAAAATGTGGAAAATTTCAAGGGGTATTAATATACACTGATAGGCTGCACTGATATGTGGAAATTAACACTAATAGGCAGCAATTATGGGCACAGATAGGCGGCACTGATATGTGAAAATGATGGGCACTAATAGGCATTGATGATGGGCACTGATATGTGGCAATGATGGGCACTGATAGATGGCACTGCTATGTGGCAATGATGGACACTGATATGTGGCAATGATGGGCTCTGATAGGTGGCAATGGTGGGCACTGATAGGCAACACTGATATGTGACAATGATGGGCACTGATAGGCAACGCTGACAGGCATTACTGATAAGGTAGGGGGAGGGCACTGATAAAAGGGGGCTGTGAGCTAATGGGGGTCTCTAAGGGGGGTGCTGCTGATTGAATGGTTGATCACCAACCATTGGATCAGCAGTCAGTACTCCCACTTAGAGAACAAGATTAGCTCACAGTCCCCTTATATCAGTGACCACCCACCCCCTTCCTTAGATACTTTCAGAGATCTAAGAGACCCCCCCCCACACACTTATATCAGAATGAGAGGCACTGGGCAGGGAAGAGCTGAAGGCAGAGAGAGGTGCAGCTGAAAGGAATCCTCACTGGGTTGAGGATAGGCAATTGGGTGGAGCGCAGTGCAGGAACTTCGTCTGGCACTAGCTCCATCCCCAGGAGTCAGGATAGAATTACTGGATGGATGGATCCAATCCAGGGACAAAACCGGGGACAGACTTGATCCAGGGACAGTGTCCTCAGTCCAGAGACTGTCACCGGAAACCAGGGACACCTGGTCACCCTACCAACAATGGAGTGTGCATGGAAGCATGCAAAACAACAAAACAAACAGAAAAGTTATCAAGGCACATGTCAGGGAGGGGGTACCTCTGGGGCATCCATTACAGAATATAAGGGAAGGGGAAAAGAGGGGAGATGGGGTAAGGGAAAAGAGGGGGGTGTGGGGGAGGAGTAGAGTACTAGAAAGGAAGAGGGACAGAGTGGGGGAACAGTCCTGGTTTGACGTTTTAGGTATCAGCTTCCCCGGAGCCAATCAGTGGGTGCGCCGGGCCCCGCTGAGGAGTCTGGGGAAGGGTACTTAAGGTGTTGAAGTCACGTGTTCCGGGTTCGTTTGTGAGGCCTTAATGGTCTTTTCCTGATTCTGGACCGGGGTAGCCCCGCGAGGGGTCCCGGTCACAGGAGTGTTCGTCGCTCTGCAACATTCTTCAGTTGGTTAACCCCAATAGACCCACCTGGTCTGGGGTAAGGATTCGTCTGTTCCAGAGTCTCGGAACCGGCTGGTCCAAGGCGCAGTAACTGAGGGAGGATTCAAGGTGTCCGGGTGTGCTCTCGGCTTGGAGGGGCATCGCAGCTCGTGAAGATGACCGGGGAGGACTCTTCGGAGGAGGCCCAACAAGCTGGCATCCTGAGAAGTGCCTGGTTGCTGAGTTGTGAAGGACACTAACGAATTCACGCTTTTTCCAGTACTGTCAAGGAGTCAGAGAACGTTCCAGGTACTGAGGAAAAAGGTTCCTGTTCACTTTCAGTTACAACTTGTTCAAGGTCAGAGATTTCACAAGTTCTGAGTCAAAGCGCTGACTGCCATAATCTCTGGCTAGAGATTTGTTCAGCCTTGAAGCGCCCAGCTGCGAGTGGCTACTCTCTGGGTGGTACTAGAGACTTTGTGATAGTTGCAATTCAAGGTGCCTGAGTTCTTTCACCCTTGCCCTCTGTTCCCATACGAGACTGTGTTTGTTGGACTCTTCCCGACAACCCTGGCCGTTGGTTGTCGGGGTCTGCGGGCGGGGGGCTTATCGGAATCCGGGAGCCCCCTTTAATAAGGGGGCCCGGATACCGGCCCCCCACCCTATGTGAATGAGTATGGGGTACAATGTACCCCTACCCATTCACCTGTGGAAAAAAAGTACAAAAAAAAACACAACACAGGGTTAAAATATTTTATTGCACAGCTCCGGGGGTCTTCCGTCTTCGGGGGTCTTCTCGCCGGACTCCTCCGCTATCTTCTTGTAGCTCTTTTGCTAGCGGAGGAGTCCGGCTTTCTTCCTCCCCACCGCCGGCCTCTTCTCCCGACTTCGGGGGTCTTGTCCCCCTCTTCGGTTCTTCTGCCGGGCCACCGCGCCTTCTTATAGCTCTTTTACAGGTGGTGGCCCGGTCTTCTGTCGCCGCTGTCGCCGCCTTCCGTTCTTCTTCTTCTTCTTCTTCTTCTTCCCCAGGAGATGTTGCCTCGACGATCTCTCCGGCCGGAATGCCAGAGCCGCGCTGCGCGGCCACTTATATAGTGACAATGGGGCGGTGTCACATGGTATATGTCACATGGGTTGGTCACATGGGTTGATGTCACATGGGGACTATGACATCGTAAGGGGGCGGGGTCACCATGTGGAAAAGTGTATGGCACTGCGCTGTACATACGGCGCATGCGCAGGAACGGGCAGTGCGCGCTGGTCGCTCAGCTGCACCAGAGCCCGGAAGATAGTGCTTGTGGACTTCACATGCTCACAAGCAAGATGATAATAGCCAAGGAAAAGGAATAAAAGAGATCATGCTCAATTAAATTGGCAATCGAGCAGCGAAATATGAGTGCTGGTAATAACTTTGTAAATATGAAGATATTCATCCAAAAACAGTTGGAACTCCGCTTTAAGGTAAAAAACCTTGAGACTTTAGAACCACATTAGAAAGTGTTGAAAGCATGCCTTGACAAACATTGTAGCACTCATATTTATAGGGCTTGAGGTCCTGTGTGCCATACTACTTTGGTGCTAATCCAGTGCTATTTTGGCCCAATAGAATATGTAAACCAATTCCAAGTGCTTCCTGTCCACACTGCTGCCTCATTGTGTATGACCCTGGCTCACCTTGATTACATCTCTGTCTGTGACAATCACCTGCTAATAAGCAACCAGCACCCACGCTTCTTTGAGCCTTGTACGTCTGTCACCACTTTCAGGGATGCTCCGACCAGAGCCACAAAGGAAGTCCTCTTGTCAACTCAGCCTCCAACCAAGGTATGTGACAATATCCCTTTGTAGTGTGTATTTGTCTCAATTAAGAGCACTAGATGCCATTTCCGTCTGCTGCCTTGTTTTTCTGTTATCACCATGACTCACTTTTTACAGATTTTCCTGACACCAAGAGAAAAAAGGTGACAGGTGAGGGAGCTCCAGCACACATCATGTGACTGACAGCCTCAGCTCTGTTCCTGTGTGCTGAGTGAAGGGGAATGTGTCCCTTCTCGCCAATCAGCTCTCAGAACTCTCCTTACTAAATTCTACAGTGTGTAACTTCAGCTCCCCGCCCACTGTTTTATGACAGCTCAGATAGGCTTTATAAATTCTGGACTTTGAACAGCTGTACAGATGAGAAGACTGCAGATAAACAGTTACAACTCATGTAGGAGGATTTATTTAATCTCTGTGTATCATCTGAGGCCAGTCACTTCACTGGGTATATGTAAGGTTTACAACCCCTTTTTAGGGCTCATTCATGCCATGCTTTGGGCTCTATTGCTCAATTTATCCACAATGCAATACAAAGATTTTTTGTGTTCCCAGATCCTACCAATATGCTGCTTTGGTGTGCCTTGGGAGAAAAGAGGACATGCTGCATTTAAAGTGTAAGTTCACCTTTACAGAAAATTAGTAAGGTGAACTTACACTACACCCACTCCCCAGCCCCCCCGGTCCTGCCATACCGGAGTCCTGCAATCCCCACTGTCAGGCACTGTGATGGATTCTAATTGGTCAGCACTGTCACATGGACGGCACTGACCAATCAGAATCCATCTAGCCCGTCCTATCAGCGCTGGGAGGAGAGAAAGTCAGGAGGATTTCAAATCCCTGGACTGGTGAACCGGCTTTCCAGTGGCACTCTGTTATGGTGGGCCCATGTGGGCTGGGGAGGGGGTCCAGTGTAAGTTCACCTTTATAGATTTTCTGTAAAGGTGAACTTACCCTTTAAATGCAAAGCAATGCAAAGCAATGCAGTGCAACCTTCATGCCCTGACTCATGTTACAATGTGAAAAAAAGATACAAGGCAATGTATTAAAAAAAAGTCAACATAAGGGGAACGTAACACACATGAACGAGCCCCAACTGATGTTCTAACCCTTCCCCGCTCTATCCAAAATGAAGAAAACATTTTTAACCTGATATACACAATGAGATTGGAGGAGAAGTGGTTTATCCTTAAGCTGCCTAGGGGGTTTTGCACTGTCAGGGCAGTAAGGATGTGGGACTCTCTTCCACAACTGGTGGTGTCGGCAGGAAGTACGGATAGGTTTGAAAGACTCTTGGATGCGCATCTTAGTGAAAACAATATACAGCGATATGGAAAATGATTTTCTACACACACACTTTTGCCACGTACACACGATCGAATTGTCCGACGGAATTGGTCCGGCAAACAATCCGCCGGACTTTATAACGAACGGACTTGGCGACCCACGGACGCTCCGAAAGTCCGCGATTTCTAACGCAATGATGCACAGCACGTACAACGGGACTAGAAAAAGGAAATACAAGAGTCAGTAGCCAATAGCATCCATCTCGTACTTGCTTCAGAGCATGCTTCATTCTTAGTCTGCCGGACTAGCACACTGACGAATGGATTGTCCGCTGAAAGCCAAGTCCGGCGGACAAATTTTGAGTCAAAACTACTTTCTAAGTCCGCCGGACTTTACGATGAAAAAGTCCGCTGGAGCCCACACACGATCGAATTGTCCGGCGTACTGTGGTCTGGCGGACCGAGTCCGCCGGACAATTCAATCGTGTGTACGCGGCATTACACAGGTTTAACTGGATGGACTGTTGTCTTTATTCAACCGTACCATCTATGTAACTTTAAGAAAGCACCTATGACAGATGAAGCTACTATGTGTATTGATCAAGTGATATCATATAATGAGTGGCACATATTTAGGTTGAATTTAGCAACTCTGAAAGTAACATTTTTAGGCAAGCACAAAGTTCAAACCTATGAAACAACTTTAAAAAGCCCAGACTAACGCCTTTCGAGGTACTTAATAGACACTTAAGAGCTACAGACACCTTATTATATTTCACAGCATGTATCCTGTTTGGAAAATTAAGGGAATAGCAGTAAAAGTTTTATGACTTGTAGAAAGCTTCCATGTTCTGTGCATATTTAGACGGCTCCTTGGACAAGTGCTGAGCTTGTGTACACTTCTTTGAAGCCCTGGACAAAGATCACCCTTAAGGCACTTTAAATGTGGTAGGGTATGCTTTAAATTCTTTCCCATAATAAATGAGGTATGTGTAGCACTACCCCCATAGGGGCTGCAGATGACTGGGTTCCCCACTCCTACACAGCTAGGCAAATAGCATTTTCCAGCTTTCATCCAGAGACAAGGAACAGTCTTTGAGCTTGATTTTTATGTTTTATTAGGGGTAATAACTGGGATGGGGAATGGAAAGTATTGGATGCCCAACTCGATAGCAGCAAAACCAGGGACAAATTCCTCCCTATGTCCAATTCCGAATGATTCCTCCTCTTCTCTCTGCACAACTCTGATTTGTTTCTTCACTTCCAGAAAATGGAAGTCTCAAAGTAAAAATTCCTTTAAGTACTAGGTCCCTTTAGAAAGTAGGACAAAGTGTTGCAAGCTGCAACCTATAGTACCTCCAACTCCCTTGTAGACACTTTCCCAGCTCTACCCATCAAAGGAAATGCCAGCCCACCTGGTTGCTAATTCACCAGTCTACCCAACTGCTCTAGAGATTTCCCAGGGCATGGTTAGGAAAGATTTAGGCACATGGCTATCTTCCAAAGAGAACTTATACCTGTGGCAGTCTCTCCCCTTCTGAGTCCCTGTCCATGCTGTAGCACTCACACTGTCCTCCTTACTCCCACTGCCTCTCAGGGAAGGTTCCCTCAAAACTGCTCCTATTGTTGGGATCCTCCCAGACCAGCATCCAAGCTCCAGCCTGAGGCAGGGTACCCCTCCCCCCCCCCCCAAGGGCCACTGACATTCCTCTCAACACTCTATCTCCATCTTCCACCTGATTTCCCTTTCCAGCATGCATAGTTATGGGCTGGCCCAACCACCCTGCCAGGCCCACCCCCTGGGGATTGGTCAAGGTCCCCTAAGTCTGCAGATCAATCCTCCTGGCCTCCACCCACTAGCCTGTAAAAGTTTCTCCAAACTTCCAGACTCAGGAGGAGGCACCAGAGACTTGCCTGCATGAGTCATCTAGCCCTAACCTCAAATAAACCCTGACCCAATTTCATGACTCAGACTTAGCCCTGAACCAGACTATGTTTTTGCCTACTCTAACACTAGTAGCACAATATATATGCTTTATTACATAACTTGTTCTAGCCTTTAAATGTCCACAAGCTTTCTAAGTTCAACAATTAATGCTGAACCCCAGGTATAAGCTGTACTGTATTGCATTGGCCCATCTTAGTACAATTTGAGGATGCCTATCTCATACCTAAGGACCGCCATGGCAGGAATAATGAATATTTGAGAAATATTATCTGAATGGGGCCTTTTAAAGCCTAAGTCCAGATTTTCCAGCACTTTAAATAGTTTCAGAGGCATAACTAGAACCTTTAGAGCCCCGGTGCAAGAAACCATGAAGGGACCCTCTGACCCCCATCCGGAGGCCCTTTCCATTGGTCCTAGCTCTGCTGGTTCTTGTTGAAAGTGGCGGTGGAGGAGGTGGTGCTCAGCACTTTGGCCAGCAAAGTCTTCCCACTGTCAATGTGGCCCAGCACCTGACAATGATTCTGCAGAAGCCATGAGCAGCAGCAATGTGTTCCAGTGTGGTAACAGAGAACGCCTGTGTTGTGTGCTGCTTCTCCTCCCCACCTGGAAACTCGTGATGGTGAATATTGGTTCCGCATAGTGTGCAGCTGAATCATTTCCCACAATCGGTATAATGCAGGGTCCGCCTTGGGGATGTCCTCAGAAGGAGTGAGTTAGTCTCCAACCATGTCTAATCAGCTGCTGGGGGAGGAGGTATGGGGAGGGATCTCTGTCCCTGGTGTATGTGCATTTGAACAGTTGGCATCTATGTTCCTGCCGTCTCGGGCCCCCCCCTGACCTTTTTCAACCCTGGTAGTTTGGGACTGAATAATTTACTTTACTAAGTGATGCAGCTTCTGCGAGTTCTCTATCAGACTGTGGTAGCATCAGTTCAAGAAGAGACTTAGGCCGCATACACACGCGGGGACTGTTCGCTCAACTTTGTCCGCTGAACAGTGTTTCGGCGGACAGTCCGCTCGTGTGTGGGCTTCAGCGGACAGTTTCAGCGGACAGTCTGATGAACAAAGTTTTTCGGAAATTCCGTAAAACTGTCCGCTGAAACTTGGTTTGAGCGGACAGTCCGCCCGTGTGTAGGCTTGTTCGTCAAACTAAGTTCCGCGCATGCTCAGAAAGGATTTACACGGCGAAGGTTGCATTGCAGTGTATAGGACGTCGTATTTCTAGTCCCATCGTACGTGCCGTTCACGTCATCGCGCAAGTTTCAGCGGACTGTTCGTTCGTCGTGTGTGGCCAAGTCCGTCCATGCTAATTTTGAGCGGACTGTCCGCTCAAACTGTTTGACGAACAAAGTTGGGCGAACAGTCCCCGCGTGTGTACGCGGCCTTAGGAGACTTCTTGTCTGCTGTTTGAACAAAATCGTGTTGAGCTAAGTGCTTCTCAGCCATTCAGCGGAAGCCTTGCATTTTTATCAATTAATAAAATCCTTCCTCTGATTGGCCAAGGTGGAGTTTGTGATGTCATCCTCCCGCTTCTCCATCTCAGCCAGAGGAAAACTTGTATTCATTGATAACAATACAATGCTTGGCCGAAGTGAACTATTTAAAGTTACAGAAACCCTGGAGATAGGATCACTTAAAGCCTATCATGAAAAAAGTATGGGGCCGCCATTGCTAGACCTCTTTTGAAAACGATAGTTGCATTGCTGTGTCTCAGACTCAAAACAAGCATTCTGTAAATGAATCTCAGAAAAGTATCAGAATTCCTTATCGCTATATTTGTTCAAGCTCAGAAACACAGAAAACATAAAAATCCAAAGCTTCAGCATGACAGACAGGAATATAAAAATCTCAAAGGTAGGGTTAGCAATAGCAGCCCCAATACATTTCTCATGAGTCACTTTAAGCCTGTTTTGTATCAACTGGTAAACTGAATTTACAAAAACCATTAGAGCATTATTTGTGAGAAACACTTTCGTAAAATCTAAATATGCTACACAGGAGAATTGCTGGGGCTGTGCCTCACAAATACACTTCTATAAGAATGGTCAAACGTTCCCATAGACAAAGAGAAAGGGAAGTAGAATGTACACCACTTCAAGGCTGTCTGCAAATTAAAGATCTCTTGATACTGCTGTGGCAACAAGACTGGGTGCCTGCCAAGGTCCGCAACCTGGGAAATCCATGCAACAAAGAGAAAACGCGGCACATCCAGAGATGAAGAAAAATTTGTTGGTTTATTGTAGAATCAAAGGTTAAAAAACATGACACATGAGGGATCCACACTGTTCAACAGACGTGTTTCACACAAAGTGCTTAATCATTGCAAAGACATGCATGGGCGAGTTTGGGGTGGAGGAACTTGACTGGCCTGCACAATCCTGACCTCAACCCAATAGAACACCTTTGGGATGAATTAAGCCCCATACACACTATCAGATTATATGCTGAGTTTTTCCTTCAGATTTACCAAAACCATGTAGTAGAAGGGCCTGCCTGATTGCATACACATTGAAACTCCTAAGGTTTGTCCTCATATTATATTGTTTTGGTAAATCTGAAGGAAAAACTCAGCAGATAATCTGATAGTGTGTATGGGGCTTTAGAGTGGAGACTAAAGCTGAAAAGGTGGGCCAACTCAATATTGAACCCTATGGACTAAGAATGGGATGCCATTAATGTCCATGTGCGTGTAAAGGCAGGCTTCCCAATACTTTTGACAATATAGTCCCATTGAGAAGATTTCCATTCACTTTCTGTCCTAAAAAAAATGTATGGCCCACTGGGGAGATATACTGTACATCCACTTCCTGTTCCAGAGGCGCTATGAAAAAAAAAAAAAAAAAATCCCGAAGTAATATAAATCCCTTCTTAAGCCTCGTACACACAATGGGGGTTATTTACGAAAGGCAAATCCAATTTGCACCGTAAGAGCACTTGAAAGTGCACTTGGAAGTGCAGTTGTTCTAAATCTAAGGGTTAGATCTGAAATGAATGGAAGCTCTGCTGATTTTATCATCCAATCATGTGCAAGCTAAAATTCTGTTTTTTATTTTGCTTGCATTTCCCCCTCGGATCTACAGCGACTTTACTTCCAAGTGTACTCACAGTGCAAAGTGGATATGCCCTGTTCAAATGACCCCCAATGAGAATATCTGATGAATGATCATCAGTTCTTTTTTTTGCACGCTAGTCTCCACATGAAAAAAATGTAGCAATTTGTCAACTTTCGAAAATTCTCATATGACAGAACACAACTTCGGAAGTGGTGTAATGTATTGTATTGTATTTGTATTGTATTTTCGGATGAATACTGTACTGTACTGTTTAAACACAAAATTGTAAATTGATTAAACAAAAATCACACAATCTGGTACTGTATGAGAAAAATGTTCATGTTTGCCCCAATGTATAATTTCAGATGACCTGTCGCGATCGGATCTCAAAAGCTAATCACATTATAATATGATCGCTTCAAACAGGGCCGTTTTTAAGGCAGGGCAAAAGGGGCAGCTGCCCTGGGCCCTGTCATTGTTGTGGGGCCCAAAGCAGCTGCTTCATACTTGCCAACTATGCTGGTTTAAATGCCCTCGCCCCTTGAGGTTTTAGTCCTGTGCTGTGTCCCAGGTGACTCACCTGGAGACCCTGTGTTTACATGTAAATGACTGACATTCATGTGTAAATAGAGGTGGCTGGCAGCATTGATATGTATATCATGCCCCCCTGAGGTCATATCCACAGTAATCTCTAGCAACCAATCAACAAGCAGAAATCATGTGCTGTAACCTCTAGCAACTAACCAGTGAGCTGATATGTGTTCTGTAACCTCTAGCAACCAGTCAGTGAGCGGTAATGATACCCTGAAACCTCTGGCAACCAATTGCAATAGCTGCCTGATCTGATTCAGTAAACTGATTTTGAGTCTAGCTGCTATTTATTGTATGTCCCAGAGCAGGTGGAGAGTGGGGCCCCCAAGAAAAGTTTTGCCCAGGGTCCAATTAATATTAAAGACGGCCCTGGCTTCAAAAGCAGTATTTTATTTTTATACGATTTTCTGATTGTGTGTTCTAGGCTCCCCTCAATTCCTATTTTGGAGACAACTCAAAATTTTAGATTTTTTAGACCCTTTGACAACGGTCACTACAATGAATACAGATGATGAATAAATATACAGTACTTAGTGGGGACACACAGCAATGAAAACCCAACGAGGTTCAACCCCTTACCACTCTATCCAAAAACAAAAGAAAAAGGTTTAGTTTTATATATACTGATGTGAGAAAATTGGAATAATTCTGCTATAAAGCCAAATAACAGATCCAACTTGGTATTATTTCTAGTTAGATCTTGTTGTCTTATTTCATTCGAGAAATTTACCTAGAGTGCCAAAAAACACTGCAGTAGCAGTTAGGTTTTTACAGTTTGTTTTTTTTTCGTAATGAATTTCATTTTGGGAAAAGTAAAGCATACAAGCGGCATGAACAGTAATCGTACATTGAAAATCAGAGAACAAGGTAACACAATACATGAGATCAAGTTGACTATGTATAAACCAATGAAGGTGGATGTAGTCTCATCTCATGTGATAGGAGAATTGAACCTCAAGTATAAAGTGGCATGCCGACCCAGGGTCGCTGTTAGAAATCATGGGGCCCGTCAGGAAGGCTATACGGGCCCCATGATTTCTAACAGCAGGTTTGGGTCCCCAACCCCACATATCCCTCTCCCCAGAGGCACTGACTTTATCCACCTCTGCCCACAAAATTAAAAAAGTCCCTCTTCTGTTCCCACCCCCTGGGCCCTTCTGTTGACCTGATGCAATGTGATTTGAGCTTTGGTAAACATGTAGGCGTGGGGGTGGGGGCTAGTAAAAATCAATTTATTCATTTGGGCAGAAATGAACAATAAAGCTGTCCTGGACCCCCCCTGTTTAGCTTATGGGGCATGGGCCCAGTACAGCAGGACTAGTTGTGCTTAGGGTTGCTACTTTTTCTCCAAGCCAGACCAGAACACTTTAGTGGCATACAGCACATTTTCTTTTTTTTGTATACACTATAGCAGTGATGGCGAACCTTGGCACCCCAGATGTTTTGGAACTACATTTCCCATGATGCTAAACTACATTGCAGAGTGCATGAGCATCATGGGAAATGTAGTTCCAAAACATCTGGGGTGCCAAGGTTCGCCATCACTATAGGATTGTAACAGACCTGGGAAATCTTTGGGAGCTCCAAAAAGAATACTAATGAGGCACGCATAGTGCCCCATCACCCTCCTTTCAGCGACTATTCCGAGCCACATTCCTGTCTGAATAATGTGTCTGGGTTTCAGGCAGACCGAAACACGGACGCATGATTCAAAAACCGGACTGTCCGGGGCAACCCCACCATACAAAAGAATTTGTCCAAAACCTTGATGAGAAAGTGGAGGTCTATGTGGACCTTCAGGCCATAATGGTAATGAGTTTGTTGTAGTATTGGATGAGTAAGAGCCACTTATAGGTTTTTCAATGTTGGCTATGAAGGTAAAATTATTAGTATATGGTTTTCAGTGTGAATAAGTTGATTGAAGTAGGTCAAGGGACGGGACAAGTCCAGCAGTGGGGCGAAGTCTCACAGTAAAATGGGGTTGGTGCGGACTAAAGTCAGAAGAGAGATTGTGGTAAATAGTGATGGACAAACTTCCGACGGGACGTTTCGCGAACGCGGCCGATAGTTCGCGAACCGGAACGTTCGCGGCGGGCCCTATTGACTTCAATGGGAGGCGAACTTCGCAAACCTATAGGTCAAATTTGCAGCCACAAAATAATTATTAGCTGTGCAAACATAGTCCCACCACATGGCCAATGACATAACACATGTATGAGGTGAATCTGGGATCGACAACTACAAGCATTCTTTTTTTATATGGGAAATTGTTGTGACAATTCAGGACTGTGGAGCGCATGAAGGCAATGGAGGAGAGGGAAGGTCAGGGACCAGGGTAGGCAAAGAAGAGGGTGCAGGAGATGATCACCAGCAGCGTGACATACAGCAATGACACCTGCACCGTGATAGAGTCATCTGACAACAGCACCGTGATACAGAGCACTGACATCAGCACCGTGACATACAGCAATGACACCTGCACCGTGATAGAGTCATCTGACAACAGCACCATGATAGAGAGCACTGACATCAGCAGCGTGACATAAAGCACTCACACCAGCACCGTGATATACAGCACTGACAGCAGCACCATGATAGAGAGCACTGACATCAGCAGCGTGACATACAGCAATGACGCCAGCACCGTGATATACAGCACTGACAGCAGCACCGTGATAGAGAGCACTGACATCAGCACCGTGATATACAGCACTGACACCTGCACCGTAAGCAGCCCCAGGAGAAAGTCAGCATAGCACAGGGATGGTGGGAGCCCCTCGTAATGAGCATAGCACAGGGATGGTGGGAGCCCCTCATAATAAGCAGCCCCAGGAGGATGTCAGCATAGCACAGGGATGGTGGGAGCCCCTCATAATGAGCAGCATAAGGAGTAAGTCAGCACAGCACAGGGATGGTGGGAGCCCCTCATAATGAGCATAGCACAGGGATGGTGGGAGCACCTTAAAATATGCACAGCAGAGGTACAGCCCCAGGAGGAAGTCAGCACAGCACAGGGATGGTGGGAGCCCCTCATAATGAGCATAGCACAGGGATGGTGGGAGCACCTCAAAATATGCACAGCAGAGGTACAGCCCCAGGAGGAAGTCAGCACAGCACAGGGATGGTGGGATCCCCTCATTATAAGCAGGCCGAGTAGAAATATGACACAGCTCAACCTCTTCAAAGAGGAGGGTACGGGCATATAGTACGGTGTGCTTTTTTTGGACAAGGAAGTGAGCCAAATGAAGAAAGAAGGTCTGTGTGCTTGATTAAAAAAATTGTTTATAGACATATACATGGTCTACTGGTCACATGTGTTGAATTCCTCCGAGATCCATGCCTCATTCATTTTTAGAAATGTGAGGTAGTTAACACTGTCGTGAGCTAGGCGAGTACGCTTATCGGTCACGATCCCCCCTGCTGCGCTGAACGTCCTTTCGGACGGGACACTGGATGAGGGGCAAGCCAACAGTTCCATTGCAAATTGGGCAAGCTCTGGCCAGAGGTCAAGCCTGCCCACCCAGTAGTCCAGGGGTTCATCACTCCTCAGAGCGTCCACATCGGCCGTTAACCCGATGTAGTCGGACACCTGACGGTCTAGGCGTTCCCTGATGCTGGATCCGGATGACACCTGTCGATGGGTCGGCTGAAAGAATGACCTCATATCCGAAGTCACCAACACATCTTCAAACCAGCCTCTTCTTGCAGGCGCTGTTGGATTGGTACCCGCAACTCCTTCTCTGGGAGTGGGAATTGCTCCTCTGCCAGCGCACGCAAAAGCAGAATGCAGCATTTCTCGAAGCAAGGCCTGGAAGTGCTGCATTCTGACAGCCCTCTGCGACGGCGGTAACATTTCCGCCATTTTGTGTTTGTACCGGGGGTCTAAGTACGTTGCCACCCAGTACTGGTCCTTGACCCTTATGCTTTTTATACGGGGGTCCCTATTAAAACACTGGAGCATGAAGGCCCCCATTTGCACTAAAGTGGAAGCGGTGTGGTGGCCTGGCTCCTGCTCATCATCCAGGATAATGTCGTCCTCTTCATTCTCCTCTCCCCATCCACGCACAACAACAGGGGTCCCAGAAAGGTTTAAAGCATGCTCTTCTTGCTCCTCCTCATCCTCCCCGGCACCATCCTCCTCTGACTCCTCTTCAGACTCCTGTTGTTCACTTGTCTCAGATAGAGTAGCCCGCCCTGAGAATTCATCCAGCATTGCGACTTCCTCATCTTCCCGCTCCTGCTCCTCCACAGCTTGATCAATGACACGACGCAATGCACGCTCCATAAAGAAGGCATAAGGTACCATGTCACTGATGGCGCCATGGCTGCGACTGACCAGTTTGGTGATCTCCTCAAATGGCCGCAGAAGTCTGCATGCGTCGTGCATGAGCAGCCACTGGCGCGGTGAAAAAAACCCTAGCTCCCCAGAACCGGTTCTGCCGCAGAGTTCATACAGGTAGACGTTAACTGCACGTTTCTGCTGGAGCAGCCTATCAAGCATATAGAAGGTTGAGTTCCATCGCGTCGGGCAATCGCAAATAAGATGTCTGACCGGCAGATTGTGTCGCCGCTGAATGTCAGCAAGGCGAGCCATGGCCGTGTAAGATCTTCTGAAATGGGCCGAGATTTTCCTTGCCTGCCGCAAGATGTCCTGGACCCCAGGGTATTTGACAACGAATCACTGCACGACCAAGTTTAAGACGTGTGCCATGCATGGCACGTGCGTGATTTTGCCCTGTTTCAATGCGCTAAGCAGATTGGCACCGTTGTCACACACCACTTTACCAACTGTCAAATTGAGCGGTGTCAGCCAAAGCTGAAAGGAGTGCCGGGCCAGCGTGGCTCTTGGCTTCCAGGCACAACAGACGCAGCACGGCATGGCAACGTCTCACCTGGCATGTGGAATAGGTTCTGGGGAGCTTGGGCGGTGCAGCGGAAGAGACGCTAGCAGCGGAAAAGGAGGAGTCAGCTGAGGAGGAGAGGGAGGAGGATGGAGTAGGAGGAGGAGGAGAAGAAGAGTAAGGCCTGCATGCAATCCGTGGCGGTAAAACCAAATCTACACGGGTGCCACGGGTTACATGCTTGACGGCCGTCAGAAGGTTCACCCAGTGGGCAGTAATAGTGATATACCTTCCCTGCCTGTGTTTGCTAGACCACGTGTCTGTGGTCAGATGTATCTTGGCACCGACACTGTGTGCCAGAGATACATTCACTTGCCACTGAACATGGCCATATAGCTCTGGGATGCCCTTCTCTGAGAAATACTTCCTTCCTGTGACCTTCCATTGTGGTGTTTTAATGGCCACAAATTTGCAAAAGGCCTCCGAGTCCACCAGTTTATATGGCAGTAGTTGGCGGGCTATGAGTTCTGACAAGCCAGCCGTCAACCGTTGGGCAAGAGGGTTATCCGGCGTCATCATTTTTTTACACTCGAACATTAGGCCCACGGAAGCCTGCCTTTTTGCAGAAAAACGTGAGCTTGGCGTGATGGAAGGTGGAGTGGAGGACAATTGTGAGGAGAAAGGAGAAGGAGAAGTAGAAGACGAGGCTGGACGGTGAGAGCCTGCAGTGTGGCTTTGTGTGTTCCGTTGCTCCCACTCGGCTCGGTGATGGCTGCTCATGTGCCTTCTTAAGGCGGTCGTCCCTAGGTGAGTGTTGGGCTTACCGCGACTAATGCGTTGACTGCAAAGATTGCAGATGGCAACGCTATTGTCAGCAGCGGACACGTTAAAAAAAGCCCACACTGCGGAGCCATGTGCCGGTGTCCTGGGAGCGCGAGATGTGACCGTACATGGTCGATGACTCGCTCCTGATACATTTGCAGTCTGCTTTGTCCCTCCTGTGCAATGTAAGTTATTCCTGCTTCTCCTCCCTATCTGCTGGTCCATATCTCCCTCTGAACTCCCCTCCTCTTCCTCTCTTGTGGGCACCCACGTGACATCACTAGACACGTCATCATCAACGTCACCTTCCCCACCGCTATAAGTAGAGATCTCGGAGTAGGCAGCAACACCGGGGACCAACCTCCTCCTTGGGCTGATCTGGGTACTGTCGTCAGACTGCTGAGTAGTGGTTGTTGCTACCTCCTCTTCCTGATCCAATACCAAGAGTGGCTGCGCATCAGAAATGTCCTCTTGATATGGATCGGAAAATAATTCCTGTGACTCAAGCAGGAGGTATGTGGTGGTGGTGGTGGTGTTGTTGGTGTTGTTGGTGGTAGTGTCTTTGGGGGTGCACATAGCAGAGAGTGAAGAAGAGGGTGCAGATCGAGAGGATGAGGAGGGTGCAGAAGAGTAAGGCTGAGCAAGCCATTCAACCAAGTCTGGTGCATCCTTTAAAGTAATTGAACGCACCTTCTGCAACTTCCCACTTTGGCTCAAGCCTGTTGCTCCTGCCCTACCCCTGCCACCCCTGCGGAAGAGCCTGCCTCTTCCTCTGCCTGTAATTTTTTAAATGACCCTGTGACAAAACTCTCAGTCCCTATACCAATGAAGGACTGCTGCAGTATAGGGCAGCGGTCAGCAGTAGTGCACCTCAACCCTATGTATTGTGGACCGATACCAGTCCTTATAGAATAGCAGACTGTACCTCACTCAACCCTATGTACTGTAGCACCCTATATACCTTACCAGTCCTTATAAGGACTTTTGTGGACCAAGCAGGTTGTGTGTGAGTGATTATCAGACTGTACGTCAATCCCTATACCGATGAAGGACTGCTGCAGTATAGGGCAGCGGTCAGCAGTAGTGCACCTCAACCCTATGTATTGTGGACCGATACCAGTCCTTATAGAATAGCAGACTGTACCTCACTCAACCCTATGTACTGTAGCACCCTATATACCTTACCAGTCCTTATAAGGACTTTTGTGGACCAAGCAGGTTGTGTGTGAGTGATTATCAGACTGTACGTCAATCCCTATACCGATGAAGGACTGCTGCAGTATAGGGCAGCGGTCAGCAGTAGTGCACCTCAACCCTATGTATTGTGGACCGATACCAGTCCTTATAGAATAGCAGACTGTACCTCACTCAACCCTATGTACTGTAGCAACCTAGACAGACCAAGTTACCAGTCCTTATAAGGATTTTTGTGGACCAAGTAGGTTGTGTGTGAGTGATTAGCAGACTGTACGTCAGTCCCTATACCGATGAAGGACTGCTGCAGTATAGGGCAGCGGTCAGCAGTAGTGCACCTCAACCCTATGTATTGTGGACCGATACCAGTCCTTATAGAACAGCAGACTGTACCTCACTCAACCCTATGTATTGTAGCACCCTATATACCTTACCAGTCCTTATAATGACTTTTGTGGACCAAGTAGGTTGTGTGTGAGTGATTAGCAGACTGTACGTCAGTCCCTATACCGATGAAGGACTGCTGCAGTATAGGGCAGCGGTCAGCAGTAGTGCACCTCAACCCTATGTATTGTGGACCGATACCAGTCCTTATAGAATAGCAGACTGTACCTCACTCAACCCTATGTACTGTAGCACCCTAGACAGACCAAGTTACCAGTCCTTATAAGGACCTTTGTGGAACAAGTGAGTTGTGAATGATTAGCAGACTGCAGCAGAAGGGCAGCAGTCAAGTATAATATTCTTTCTATATTTGGAAGAAAGAATATTATACGTGTACAAGCCTATTACCATACCACTGATACCAGTCCTGAAAAGAACCTTTGTGGAACTAATAGTAACAGCTACTGATTAAACTGACCCTCACTGCCTGACACACTGCTTCCTGCCTGTCCCTATATAAACTGGCAAAACAGAGGCTGCTGGAACAATAACTGGTTACTGAAATAGCACTTTTGTGGACCTGATAGTAACAGCTAATGATTAAACTCACTCTCCCTGCAGCACACACCGTCCTGTCCCTTTCTCTAAACTGACAAAAGACACTCAGGCTGCTGCAACAATCACTAGCACAGCACTGCCTATCCTGAACTACACCTAACACCTATACCAGTCCTGAAAATAACTTTTGTGTACCAAATAGCTAGCGATTTGGGTCACTGTAATCTCTCCCTGCTCCACACAGCAACCTCTCCCTATAGTGACAGAAGAAAGAATGTAAAATGGCCGCCGGATCGGGTGTATTTATAAGTTAGGGGGAATGTCCAAGTGTCCATGTGCTGTAATGTCCCAATTGGCTGTCCTGTACCCCATGATGGATGTGTCATCAGGTCAAAGTTCTTTTACACAGTAAAAACACGGAAGTCCGCCAGGCGAACGGCGGCAATAGTCCGCCGATCAGGCGAATCGAGAACAGCCGAAATTCGCCGCGAAACGACCGCCGGGCGAACTGTTCGGCCATCACTAGTGGTAAATGCACAACTTGAATGTTTTTGGTAATGTGTGGAGTTTATTGTATGGGCTGCCTGACCAATCTGACAACTTTAGTTTCAATGGACTGGAGGTGTGTGCCCCATTGCCCTGCAATAGTTTATTTTAATTGGGTAACATATGCACCATAGGCCATTTCTACATTAATGTTCTTTCCATGATTTTCATCTGGGTGTCTGCTACTGCTAAAGCGCTCCATTTCAAATGGCTCCAAGGCAAAGAAAGCTGATGGATGGCAAAGCATTATCGAAGTGAGCTCAATTATGATATCCTGAGAGCTTGGGAGAAGTCATGCTTGATTTAGCTTAAGTTGTCACGATCAATTTAAGTTTTAAGTATTTATAGCACGTGATCCTCTGAAAGATTCTATCCCCAGAGCCTGCCACTCAAAAACATTCAAAGAGTTTGCTAAACTCAAAGTGCTATGGTGTCCCTTATATATTTACTTTAAACTTTTTTTTCTTTTTTGTAAAGCAATTTATTAACCCCTTATGACTTATTAACCTAAATAAAATGTATGTTTTTTTTTTTTTTTTCCACAAATAGAAACTTCTTTTGGTGGCATTTGAACACCTCTGCATTTTTTTTTTTTTGCACTATAAATAAAGAAAAAAGACTGACAATTTTGAAAAAAAAACAATATTTTTTACTTTCTGTTATAAAACATATCAAATAAAAAAAAAAAAAAAAAAATGGAAAAAAAAATCAAGTTTCTTGATCAATTTAGGTCAATATTTATTCTGCTACATGTTTTTGGTAAATAAAAAAAAAACAATGTTGGTTGGTTTGCAGAAAAGTTATAGCACCGGCAAACTATGGGATATATATATATATATATATATATATATATATATATATATATATATATATATATATATATATATATATATATATATATATATTCTTTTTTTTAACTTTTATTTCTTTACTAGTAATGGCGGCGATCAGCAACTTATAGCGGGACTGTCATATTGCAGCGGAGAAATTAGACACAACTTTCCACACTTTTTGGGGACCAGTGACACTAATACAGTGATCAGTGCCAAAAATATGCACTGTCACTGTACTATTGACACTGGCTGGGAAGGGGTTAACAGGGGCAATCAAAGGGTTAAATGTGTTCCTAGCCAGTGTTTGTGTACTGTGGAGGAAGTGCTTTTAGTAAGAGAAGGCATAGATCTGTTCCTCTGCTTTGCAGGAACACAGGATCAATTCCTTCCCTACTGACAGATCACCGTTCTGCCTGTGTACTAAACAATTATCGGGTGGCAGTGGACATTGAGTCCGCGGTACTCACCGCTGAGCTCCTGCTGTGTGTGTGATCATAGCAGGAGCGGGCCGGCGGACCTGGATGTTTTAGATCCTGTACTAGGTATGTATTCTGAACAAAAGATTATATCGCACACATATAAAAATGTAATTTAAAATCCTACAAGGCAATTTAAAGCACCTGAACATTTGGTCGCACCATATGGCCAGACAGTGCTTAAGTCCACTACTGCGACAAAGTACCCCATTATCAGTGGGTCCTACACTATTCATAGAATGAAAGATCCCACTTCCCAACCACGGGAGAATTACACTCCTCTTTATGTGAGAACTAAAAGGACTCCTCCTATAACTCAGGTGGCCCCTTTCAAGAAACCGGGCACATGAATTCCTATGGCGGGGGTGGTTTTGAAGCACCTGATTAGAGGCAGAGGCCACAGAGCATTGTGTCTGGAGCCCATCCAGGTGTGTTGCAACAGCAAATTCCACTAATAATCAGGGCACTGGTCATCAGTGCAGCTCCATCAGTGCCGATCAGTGCAACCTATCAGTGCTTGCCTAACAGTGCCCATCAGTCCCACTCACCAGTTCCCATCAGTCACACCCTTCAGTGCCCATCAGTTCTGCCTATTAGTGCCCATCACTTCTGCCTATCAGTGCCACCTCAACAGTGCCCAACAGTGCAGCCTCATCAGTAAAAAAGAATAATTACTGATTGGTAAGATTTTATAACCCCCTAAAAAGGGGGTGAAAGTGCCCAGTATTGAAGTGGTTAATAATGTGTAAATGTAATGCCCTGTACACATGGTCGTAAATTCAGACGGGAAAAGTGTGATCTGATTATGTTGTCAGAAAATCCGATCATGTGTGGGCTCTATCTGACTCGGAATTTCAGACGGCAAAAGTTTGAGAGCTTGATCTAAAATTTTCCGACAACAAAATGTGATCTTACTTTTTCCAATCGTGTGTAGAGAATTCCGATGGACAAAGTGCCATGCATGCTCAGAATAAATTACGAGACGAAAGCTATTGGCTACTGGCCTCTTTATAGTCCCGTCGTACGTGATTTACGTCACCACAACTTTGTCCGACCGTGTGTATGCGACACAAGTTTCAGCCAAAATCCCTTGGAAAAAATCAGATGGATTTTGTGGTCGGAATGTCTGACCGTGTGTACAGGGCATAATGATGTGTAAATCTAATAATGTATAAACCTAAATAAGAAAACATTAAATAGACCCAAAACCTTTACGGTTCCATTTAACTATTTTGCATCTCACAAAATGTTTATAGTTCACCATGAGAGGAACCTAAAAACCAGGTGCTCGTATTTTAGAAGGAGGACCGTTAAATATTCGCAATTTCTAACAATTTTAATATAAACATCTAATAGCTTGCCTTACTTTAAAACTTTGTAGCATAGAGATGAATGGCCAAGCAGCCATTGCATTAGAGTATGGACAGTTTTTCTGGGTATGTGTCACACAACCTGACTCCACCACTATAAAAAAAAGCGAAAAAAAAAAACTAGGAAGTATATATTATATAAATCAAATAACTTTTCATTTTGTGTTTACTTATTAGTTGTGGTTTTAGGAATAGGTTGACTTTGAATCTGCCTGTCCAGATTTATTGCTTTTAAATTTTTTTCCCTCTCCTGTACTTTGCTCAAGACCCAAGGCACCTGAGTATTGGTAATCAAGTTATATAGTGATTAATTGTTGTAAACCGTGACTAGAGGGACCAATTCATTATAAACCATCAATAACTCGCTAAAGCAAAATTTCCTGCATTAGGGCTTGTGCATGTGTACATTAAGGCATTATTAGAGATGTCGGGGGATTCTTGGTAGAATACCAGACATGTTGTGATTTGCTTAGATGTGTGTAGGATGACTTCTATAGCTTGTGATTGACTTGGAATTTTATAGATAGGCAACTCCTATCCGCATATTGATTTGTAGACATGTGCACACTGAAATATTTTGTTTCGGAATTTTGTTTTCGTCCGAAAAATACATTTATTTAGTTACTCCCGAAAATTAGTTTTTATTTATTTTGTTTAGTTAAAAAATGCATTTGTCCAAAAATCCGTAATGATTAAGGTCGAATCTGTCATTGAAGGCTTATGGTGTCTGTCGAATGTTCTAAGAAGATTCGACGGAGCAGCGAAACTGTACGACGCCACAATCGTACATTTCCGGTCGAATGTTCTGCCTACAAGCTATAGTAGAATTCTAATGTTCTATGACACCAGTAATAATTATATTTATTAATTATTATTACTAGTCAACCAACATTAGAATCCTTGTATAGCCTATGGGCGGAGCATTTGGCCATAAATGTCTGCTCGAAGATTCGACTGCTTCGTCGAATCTTCATGTTGAATCTTTTCTCTCTATGTCGAATGATCATGGATTAATAGAGTTAGGTTAGGCACATTCGACCTTTTTTGCTATTGTCTCTATAATGTCGAATCTTTTCTCTCTGTGTAGAATAATCCTGAACTAATAGAGCTAAGGTTAGGCACATTCGACCACAGGTTCGATGGACACAAATCGCTATTGTCAGCGAATCACCTATCTATATTGAACTGCAACGAAAACGAAAATAAAGCATTTGTTTATGTCAGATCTTTTGGTTTTCGGATTCTGCACGTTTTGTTTATTAAAACGATAACGAAAATACCAAAAATTTGGATTGAAAATGAATGCACATGTCTATTGATTAGTGGTTCCAAATGAATAATAACTACTGCAGTAGGGAACAGACACAAAAGATACACTCCGCATCTTTTCAAATAACTGTTCTGCTTTATTATGACACAATTGAAGGTTTTTATTCACATGATAAGTAGGTATCACATTAACCCTCCTGGCGGTATTCCCGAGTCTGGCTCGGGGTGGAGATTTTATACCAAAAGCAGTAACCCAGAGCCAGACTCGGGACCGCATCGCTGAATGCAGGGAGAGTTTACATACCTTCTCCCCTGGATCCCCTGTCCCCCTGCTGTACGAGCGAGCCGTGCTCCACTCGATCTATCACGGAGCCGATCTCCGTTCCCTGCGAGCGTTGCGACGCACGGGGACGGAGAACGGCGCCAAATTCAAAAAGTGAAACACACACATTAGATACAGTATAATGTAATATTACAGATTACATTACTGTATGTAATTATTCCACATCCCCTTGTGTTCTGTCCAGTGTCCTGCATGCAGTTTTATAATATAAAAACTGTTCTTTATGCCTGGAAACTGGAGATTGTCCATAGCAATTAAAACTGTCCCTTTACATCAAAAATGGTTTTAGAACAGCTAGAAATCGGCGATAATAAATTAGAATCACTCGTAGAATTGAGGGATAGCGATTTGTGGGGAGATCCGTCATGAAATATTGAAAAGTAATGACAGTGACAATTCTGCAACTGAGCAAATTTCTGTGTTTTTGATTTGATTACATTATTGAATCATTTTTATTATTGTTATATTATTATTTGGTATAATTATTTATAGTTATTTATTATATTATAATTTATGATTTCATTTTTCAAACTTCATCATACCCGGCATGTCTGCTAGACTCTGGTTTGGACAGATTTAAGTGAGTTATTCCTAAGAATTACAGGATTACAATATAAAACGCCAAATTTTCATGCAAAATAATTTTACAACTTTCAGCACCTAAAATCTGAAATAATCGTACCACCAGGGAGGTTAATATTACAATTGTACTTTTATGGTAACAAGGGCCGTAACATAGGCAGACTCATTCTAATCAAGACTCAAAAGAATGCAAACATGTAATGAAAACATTATTAGTGACGTGTGCACAATAAGGGCAGTGTGCAATACATACAAAATAGAAATACAATTATATACAGAACTTACCAATTTCCTTTACATGATCACAGGGAAGGGATCACAGTATATAATACCCTAGTGAAATTTTGATCATTTTTTTTTTTTGTTTTAGGAACATTCCTTGACTTCTCTAATTGTTAGTGGGGTCGAAGTGAAGTTCTGTTTTTATCGCAGTGACGAGAAAATGCAAAGGAGCAGGATGGAAAATGTATTGATAAATGAAGGTGGTGTTGCACAGTTCCTATGTTACTTATATTACTTATATGTGAAATCAAAGGATAAAACAATCATACACATATATAAATCAAACTTAAAATAAGTTATACTGTGAAGAATATGTGATGAACAAGTAAATAAACAAATAGTGATACATTTTATTTAACATTAACACCACCAGGATAGAAAATGTATTCTTAAATAAACACATTTTTACCAGTTCATTCAGTACATTCCAATTTGTCCAAAATCAAATGTTAAAAGCAAAAGAAATTCTGAAGCACTTTCAAACAACATTCATCAAGTCATTGAATGCACTGAGAATTTTCATAGTCATTTTTCTACAAATGTTCAAATGAAGTTTAGTAGTGTAGCTTTATGCATTCATAGTGAAGCACTATTATGTTTATTTGATCAATCTGGATGGTTTGCAGAAATGGGACTGTATGTGCATGATAATCTCTCTTTATCTAAGTCTAGATTGCAGGCTGCACTTGATGCATTCAGGCTAATTTTGTGGTGCATTTTGCATTTTTGAACAAGGAGCATTGTTGAAGTATCGGTGACCCAGCATGCACTGGTCGATGGCGTCACAGGTGGGCGATGCCACCAGGTAACGTTGCCAGGTGGCCCCGCCCCATAGCTATTTAAGAAATGTCACGCACCTGACCAGGCAGAACGTGAGCATTAGTATTTGTTTATTTTTTATGGGTCTGACGGTGGCAGCGGGTGTCGGATCTACATTGGGGGACATTGTTTTTTATTTTTTAATAAAGGAATTGTCAAAAACTTTTGTACTGTCTTTATTTACCTTGTACACTTTTTTTGGTGAATAGGTAGGGGTACTATGTACCCCATACTCATAACTCATAGGGGGGCAGGATCTGAGGGGGCTTCCAGATTCTGATAAGCCCTCTGCCCACAGACTCCCACAACCACAGCCCAGGGTTGCGGGAAAAAGGCCCTTGTCCCTATCAACATGGGGACAAGGTGCATTGGTGTGGAGGGGGTCGGGCCCCCTTGCACCAAAGAACCCCCCATGTTGAGGTCATGTAGCCTGGTTTCGTTCAGGCTACATGCCCGTTTGTTCGTCCCCTCCCTTTCCTGACCTGCCAGGCTGCATGCTCGAATAAGGGTCTGGTATGGATTTTTGGGGGGACTCCAAACCATTAAAAAAATGCATGGATTTGGGGGACCCCACAAAGTTTTTTTCACAATTTTTTATATTTTTGAAGGCAATGCTTTTTTTTACATTTAGCTGTCATCGGTTGTTAAGGATGCAGGGGCCGGCCTGTTCCTTAGCAACCATCTATACACAGTATATTAAAATGAAAAAAACCTCTGCAAAATGCATCAAAAACACAACACTTGCGTTTCCAGTCTATTACACGCAAAATGCAATCTGCTGCAGGAAAAAAAGTCCCCGACCCTTTACAAAAACACTTCTGCTGAAAAACATATAGATGTGAATGTGTATCATAGGAAACCATGATAAATGGACTGTAGTGCATTTCTGAAAAAGGGAAAATGCACAAAAAAAGAGCATAGGTGTGAACGTAGGTTAAACCAAGACTGGAGCATGTTGACAGGCCACTCTTTCTAACACACTAAGCTTCATACCATTCCTAATGGGAACCAGTCAAGCCCTAACTATTAGGTCCCTTTATTGAACCCCAGGTGTTTCTTTTGTTGGGGGGGTATGGCTTTATCCATTGAGAACCTCTATCTAGGTTGATCTGGCAAGGCAGGACAACTGATATGCCACATACACACGACCAGACTTTTCAGCACTAGGTCTAGGTCTGGCGGGATCAGTCCATCTGGCAATCCGATCGTGTGTGGGCTAGTCTGATCGTTTTTCGAGGAAAAAAATCAGACGGACCTAGAAATAGAACACGTTTCAAATCTATTCGATGGACTAAAAATCGGGAAAACCATTTGTCTGTGTGCTAGTCCGACGGACCAAATACAACGCAAGGGCAGCTATAGGCTACTGGCTATTGAACGTCCTTGTTTAGTCCCGTCGTACAACATCACATTCAAAATGAACGGACTTTCGAATGGATTTAGTCCATTCCTGTGTGGCCAAGTCCGTTCGTTTGGAAAGTCCGTCGGAACTCCGCCAAAAGTCCGTTGGGAAGACCGTCAGACCTAGGCTGCTGGAAAGTCTGGTCGTGTGTACACGACAATACACTTCTTTTATTCGCATGGGATGCTTTTGAAATTTCACTAATTGTATAACAGAACCTGGAGAAGTGGTACCATTGATCCTAGAAACACATATGTGCATATATGTTGTTGGGTCCTCTCAATTTTATCAGCATGAAAATCTTTGAAAAATCGCCCCCTGTAATACAGACAAAATTAGTAAAATGCTGGACAGTGGGAGCGATGATGGCAAATAGTGAAATCGTTTTTTATCTTTTGTTTTTTGATATTATATGGGCCATTTATGGCCAGAATGTTATGCATTTTATGGATAAATCTTTTTAAGTCAATATAAATAGAAAATAGAAAAAAATAACAATAGTGGATGTCTAATATTTACAGTATATGAGGGCACCCTAAAACTAATTTTCTTTGTGTGCTTTTCCTTTCTATGAGGGATGTTGGTGCCAAACTGGGCAACTCCAACTTGTACTTAGGCTTCAAACCAAGACTGTCCTATATTAGCCATCAAGTGCCAAATCATAGTAGACTTGTTTGTAAGTATAAGGGTTTGTAGGAGCCCATGAGATACAGAACCAGGCTTCTTACAAGTTAATGTGTAGAACAGTTTTCTAAACTAATAGAAAAATCATGAAGTTGCAATAATGTTCATGTAGTTACACTTTTTTTTTACTGTATTTTAATTTGCTTACATTATAGCTCACAGAAAGTAGTTAAAAGGCGGTTATTAATGTATAAAAATTTAACAAGGGCTGAAACATTAATTACATAAATCACTGTTGACCCTCTTGAAAGTTTAAACACTTGGTTTCAACCATCACCTTTTGGGCATTTTTCAATAACAGTATAGGAGACGCCCAATTTAATGAAAAAGAAAATAACTCTAGGCAAAATGTTCTGCAGGTTTGCCAAGACAGAAGATGTTAATGCTAACCTGTTCCAGAAGACACATGGATTAATGGGGTTCTAAGCCACCTAAACTGTGACGCCACTGGTTAATGATACTTACTGTAACATCAGCAAGAAGTGGAAACTAAAATTGCAAAACCATTCATGGAAACTAAACAAGTGAAAAGTCCATAGAGACACCGAACAGTTGCTAACATGCTCTCCAGACCACAATATTGGAGACAAGCACAAAACAAAAAAACAGAATTACATTGGCTTCTAAGGCCATCCAGTTAAACAAATGACATAATCGGCATACTATCAGCAGTTGTGTAGCTAGTGACGCATACTTACAGTGACAGCCATGCCCATAAATTTTTACAGCTATAATCGCAAATAGAGGTGAGGTTCCAATTCTACACATTTTCCAATAATTATTGGTAAAAACAGAGGCTTTGTTGCATGCATTTGTAAATATATGTGGAAGCCACACTATTTTGTATAGGCTCCTCTGTGCAAAGTTGTCCCTAACCAGAGGGGTCCTTCCCTTTGAGCCCGGGGGCCCTTCCCACTGATCCCAGGGCTCTTTAATCTCACTGTAGGGTCCTTTATTATGATCCGGCAGAGGTGCTGCAGCGGGCCCACTTTTTGCCATTTTGGGCTCTCCCGGTGGTGGAATGCCAGGGCCTGGTCGCAAGTTTGGCCTATGCGACCGAAGTAGTTCTGCCACTCACGTCAGTCATTTTTTATATTTGTTATTTTATGTTTTCATTTTTTACCATTTAATTGTATTTTTTTTACAATTTTATATTTTATTATTTTTTAAAAAATTTTGTCATTCAGGGACTTTGGTGACGTACCAGGGGTCTAAACAGACCTCTGATGTTCCACCTTTGAGACAGAGGAAGGAGATTGAGGACACAGCCTTAGCTGCACAGAATGAGTGAACAGGAATAGCTCTTTACAGAGCTTCCCGCTCATTCACAAACTGAAGCATAGTAAACACTGTTTACTCTACTTCAGCTACGAATGGACACTGGAGTGAACGGTACCGGTTACTCACCGTGTCCATTTAGAAAAGGAAGGGGCTGATAAATTATATATTTATGGGCCTCTTCTACCCCTCCTCTCTATCCTAAAAGCATCCCCCGCAGTAGCCAGTGGAAGATGGAAGGTGGGAAGCTGGCAATGCTGCAGTGGGAGAGGGGGACCAGGGGAGTACACAGGGGCCCGGGGGCAGCAGGATATGTGGGTCGGCGGGGACAGCATATAGAGAAACCATTGCCCTCCATCTTCCTCCTGCAGCCGCTGAAAGCCTGCGAAAGGGAGAGAAGAAGAATAAGCAGGCTTTAAGCAGCTGTAGGAGGAAGATGGAAGGCATTGATTGCTCTATATGTGGCCCCCACTGCCTCTCCTATCCAGGTGTACAGGGGAGCCCCATGGGCCCCATGGAGCATGGGGCAAGATTGCAATTCTGACCTCTGTAGTTACGCACCTGTCCCCAACTCCAGTGTAACTGAGCACCCATCTTAGGAATAGAGAAAAGCTCAGTGTTCAGTCTGAAAGTAAGCTCGGAGTGAACATTCACTGTTTGGAGGTTTGCTCTAACAGTGGACATTTAGGGTGTTCATCATGGATGAAAGTGACAGTTTGCAGATATCGATGGTTGCTAAGATAGCATCTTACGAACCATTGACATCACCAAGCCCATTCACTTACATGGCCACATAAGCAAATGGGCAGGGAATAGAGCAGATTACAAGGAGTTTACTATGTGATACATTTTTTGGTGACAGGCCCTCTTTAATGAGACATCAGGTTGCATTAAAGAGAGAGAATACTCATGAGATATAGTGAGGGACGTTTCACCTGCCCTCAATTAACCTACTGTAGTTCAGAGTGCACTCCATTAACTTATTCCCTAGCCATACTCACTGGGGAAAGTGACACCAGGACTCGGAAATGACCTGTTAGATGTTGTTACTGAGTCATTAACAAGAAAGGGAGATCAGCAAATGGACATTCACTGATCTCCCTCCCCTCTACCCAGTGGCACTTGCCAATGGCATTCACTAAACGCTCTTTTTACCCAGAAGCACCTGCCACAGATGGCAGGGACATTAATGGGCAGAGGGTGGGTGTGGCACATAGAAGGGTGTGTGGAAGCGTTGGTGGCAATAAAAAGGTTACAACATTTTGTACTCCATCTTTTTGGTTTGGCACTTCTGTTTTATCCTTATACTCTGAGTGACTTCCTTAGTACCAAGGGAGGGGATCCTTGCCTGATGGGAACAACCGAGCTGGAGCCAGTGAACTTATTGAATGAGTATACTCCTTTTATTACTCCCAATGAAAAAATGTTTAAGTCCCAGCACAATTTGCATATGTCTTTTTAGTGCTTCAAATATTGACAGGGTAGACTAAACAAAGCACAATAAAACCTAAGTAGAATAAGCAACCCACAATTTTTTTTTTATTCTCCAGGAGCTTTTAGATACACCAGCACGTCTAGCCTATTCCACAGTCGCTAGTGTGGGTCCTCTTTTTTTTTTTTGCAATTGTGGCCATATTAGGCCAATGATGTCAGAAAAAGCCACCCCAGCTCAACCCTATTCTTAATTTGGATTTTCTGTTGGATAACTGCCATAGGTCTTCAAATATGACATCATATGCTATGTGACCTATAGTCCCCAAACTTTCCCTACACAAATATCATCATCCATTTTCATTACTATTAGCTCGAATTATAAAAATAGACATCTTAAAAAGGAGCCATTATAGATTCTGTTATTTCTGAAATGCGCAGAGTTATATGCAATGCTCTGCTATGTTATTTCTGCATGTAATCCTTTAAATATAATTACTGCTGTTTATGATGTAATTCTATTTAAGTAGAACTCTAAATCTCATATTAAAAGAAAGTATATGCAGAGATAGTAGCTAATGCCACGTACACGCGACTGGACTTTTTGATGGACTAGGTCCGGCGGTCTTCCTGACGGACTTTCGTCGGACCTCCACAGGACTTTCTGAATGAGCAGACTTGGCCACACACGACTGGACTAAGTTCGTTCGAAAGTCCGTTCATTTTGAATGTGATGGCGTAAACGGGACTAAACAAGGAAGTTCAATAGCCAGTATCCAATAGCTGCCCTTGCGTCGTATTTGGTCCATCAGACCAGCACACAGACGAATGGTTTTCCCGATTTTTAGTCCGTCGGATAGATTTGAAACATGCTTTGTTTCTAGGTCCCTCAGACTTTTGGGGAAAAAAAGTCCACTGGAGCCCACACACAATCGAATTGTCCAACGGATTACAGTCCACCGGACCAAGTCTGCCGGAAAGTCCGATCGTGTGTACGCGGCACTAGGTATTCATGCTGCAGACTACCTAAGATTTACAGCTCAATTACCAAATGCAGAGACCCCTTTCCTCACCCGAGTGTGTCTCTGTCACATAGAATTAGCAATAATTAAACCCACCTCATTAAATTGATCATGCCTGAAGTGAACAGAGAAGCTTAATTTTTATTGTGTTATGCAGTTTTATGGGAATATCCATGATGAAAAATGTATGCCACCTCATTTTAAAGTGGTTGAAAACCTCTGAGCTAAAAAAAAAATGAACAAAGCATATCCTTCTATAGTGTGTCCAAACACCTATTGTAATTTCTGCCTCCTTTTCATTCCTTTTGCTATCTGCATGAGTCACTACTAACATGTTTTGCTGACGGCATAATCAGATTAAAAAATAATCAGATAAAGAAGTTTCCAAAAAAAAAAAAAAACACAAAAAAAAACCCACCCCTCCCAAAAAAATATAAAAATAAAATAAAATAAAAGCTAAAACATGTATACATTTAAAAAAAAAATGGGCAGATTCTATGAACCACTAGATCTTTTTTCTGCCGTCACTTTTCTATGTTTCTGTGTTTCAGACAATCCCAGGACACCCCCCCCCCCCCCCCCCCCAGCGGTGCATGTTTTTCCTGGGACTGTGCAAATGTGGTTTTGTCCATTCTCTCCACTCAAGTCTCAGTTTACACTCAACTCTATGCTGTGTAGTGTATAACATCAGATCCCCGCTCCCTGCCTTCTGAAGCTCAGATATGCTGTTTGCTGTATAAATTCAGCTGTGTTTTGAATTGCTGTGGAGGAGAGAGGGCTGCAGATAAACAGGTACAATGTATGTAGGAGGTTCTGTTTCATCTCTGTGTATCACCTGAGGCTGGTCACTTCAGTATTTGTTGTTTACAACCACTTGAAGCAAAAAAGTTGATAATATACAGACATATTAATATATAATACAGACACGTGCAAGTTCCTTGTAATGCTGTTATTTGATTTTTGTATATTACAAGTGTTGAAAATGAACATTCAGTATTCAAGTAGTTCTCAGTTTTACCTGCTGTAGAATACAAGTACATGTCTAATGGCTTCTTGAACCTCTTCATAGTTAACAATTGTGGAGTTTATTTCCTAACTAGAGAGTGCAAAATCTGGTGCAGCTGTGCATGGTAGCCAATCAGCTTTTAACTTCAGCTTGTTCAATTAAGCTTTGACAAAAAAAAAAAAAAACTGGAAGCTGATCGGTTTCTATGCAGAGCTGCGCCACATGTTGCACTATCCAGTTTAAGTAAATCAACCCCAAAGTTTCTAGATTGTGTAGTTTGTAGCTTTTGGTGCTAAATCCTTACTGAAGTTGATCCTCCTGTAGTGTTTACATTATTCCTGCATGTGGGTGGGTAGCAGTCTCAAGAAGAGCAGCACCTCTTCTGCCCTTCTTTTAAAGTGGTTGTAAACCCTTACAAACCACTTTGACCTACAGGTAAGCCTAGATTAAGGCTTACCTGTAGGCCCAAGAAATATCTCCTAAACCTATACGGTTTAGGAGATATTTGCCTGAAGACAGGCACCGCCACTGAGGCAGGCACCACTGAGCGCGGCATTTCCAACAATGGATCTGCCGCGCGTGTCCGCTCCCGTGCGCATGCGCAGGAGTGACGTCATCGCGGCTCCGCCGAATGACAGCGGCGGAGCTGCGAGACGCCACCAGCAAGATGGATGCGGCGGACTACAGGGGACAGCGGCGACTTCGCTGGCTCCTGTGTCAGGTAAGTGACACATAATGGGCTACTATGCGATGCATAGTAGTCCATTATGCTTTACCTTTGCAGGGAATGAAAGAGGAAGTAAACTCATCAGGGTTTACTTCCTCTTTAAGCCTGTTGCCCTAGCTTTGGTTGTTGATTCCTGTTTGGTTCTTCTGATTTGGGCCGACTGGCACTTATCACACCCAATGATTCCATCCAGAGCAGTTTGTGGGAATCAGCCTCTCTCTATGGATATGTGTTTTTGACAGATTTTCCAAGATGGTGCCAGATTTTCGAAGACGGCGGCAGCAGACTCGACGTGCCTGCGTTTGGCGTCACGGCTCTGTGATGTTCACACATGCGCCATAATGCCCCATACACACGGTCGGACATTCCAGCCACGAAAAAGTGCGTGGCACTTTGTCCGTCAGAATTGTCTACACAAGATCAGAATTTTGTTGTCAGAAAATTTTAGATCCTGCTCTCAAACTTTGTGCGTTGGAAAATCTAATGGAAAAAGTCAGATGGAGCCCACACATGGTCGGATTTTCCGACAACATGACCCGAACGCACATTTTCCCTCAGACCGCGTGTATGGGGTATTAGTCTTTTCGTGTCCGCGATCCGCCGGTGACGTCAGACTCCGATCGGGGTGAGGCCTCTTAAACAGGGCTGCTGATGGATTCATCACAGTTCCTTTTGCCAGCAGGAGGGACGGCGTTATTTTTCTCGCTTGGTGGGCTGCCTGGTAAGCTATTTGCTAGTCATTTCTTCAATGGAGGATATGTTCTCAAATTGTGTATTTGATTGAGTTTATTTCCAACTTTGGGAATCTCTCCTTGACATTCATACCTGTGTATGCATCATTGTGTTTGTAGATTTGGTCTTACTAGTACTGCGGGAGCTTGAATGCACCCTGTCTGCACTGTCTGGGAGTTGTGATTTTCCACTCCTTATCACGTGTTTGTGATATGATGTGATGTTAAACGTGCATTCTGGGCTCACTTGCATTCTTGGATACAAGGTAATCCACCGATGTTTTTTTTTCCATTTCCTAATCGCTTTTTGTTCCAACCCCCCCCCCCCCCCCCCCCGTTCTCCTTTTCCTAACACTCCTCCAATCTCCCCTCTTTCCTTCCTCCTCTCCTTTTTCCCTCCCCCCTTTGATGCTTCATTGTCTACCTTTTTTTTTATCTGAACAATAGGAGTTCAATATAACCAATTATTCACATATATGATAGGTAAGTTTCCAATTACCAGTATACTCATTCCCCTCTTTGAGACCCTTAATAGCCCGAGTCCAACTCAATTGGGGTGTGTATTATTCCCCATTAAAGTTTTCTATAGACAGAAAAAGTCAGACGGAATCATTTCATCGGATATTCCAATCATGTGTGTATGCTTCATCCGACTTTTTTTTTTTTTTTAAATGGGAAAACCGTTCGTATGTATGCTATTCCGACCGACCAAAAACAACGCAAGGGCAGCTATTGGCTACTGCAGGGGTCTCAAACTGGCGGCTCTCCAGCTGTTGCTAAACTACAAGTCCCATGAGGCATTGCAAGGCTGACAGTTAGGCCGCGTACACACGGGCGGATTGTCTGTCCAACTTAGTCCGCTGAACCGTGTTTCAGCGGACAATCCGCTCGTATGTGGGCTTCAGCGGACTTTTTCAGCGGACAATCTGACGAACAAAGTCTTACGGAATTTCCGTAAGACAGTCCGTTCAAACTTGGTTTTGTCCGTCCAAACTTGGTTTCAGTGGACAGTCCGCTCGTGTGTAGGCAAGTTGGACGGACTAAGTATGGCACATGCTCAGAAAGGATTTACACGGCCGAAGGTTGCATTACAGTGTATAGGACGTCGTTTTTCTAGTCCCGTCGTACGTGCTGTACACGTCATCATGCACGCTTTCAGCGGACTGTCTGCTCATCGTGTGTGGTCAAGTCCGTTCATGCAAATTTTGAACGGACTGTCTGTCGGATTGTCTGACGAACTTAGTTGGGCAGACAATCCGCCCGTGTGTACGCGGCCTTACAAGCATGGCCCCCACAGGCAGAGGCTTGATGGGACTTGTAGTTTTGCAACAGCTGGAGGGCCGCCAGTTTGAGACCTCTGGGCTACTGGCTATTGAACTTCCTTTTTCTAATCTCGTCATACGTCATAGTGTTCTAAACAAACGGACTTTGGTGTGATCGTGTGTAGACAAGTCAGTTTCAGCGGAACTCCGTTGGAAAGACCATCAGAGTTTATTGTGATGGGAAAAAACGGTTGTGTGTATAAAATAAGAGTTTATTTTATTGCATAGTTTCATATATATGGTTATACATTCTGGGTCTCTCAGACAGTTGTTTAGATGCCTCCCCGGCTTAGCACACTGACAATATTTCTATACCGTGCTATTCCTTTGTGCCATCCATACTGTGCATTACCGGGGTAGTAGGTATGTTGCTCACACCATGTAACCCTTTCTGTTTCTGTTATCTGAATTTTATTATTGATGAATGAAGCCCCCTCAAAATGCATACCAATCCTTACCCAGCATACAACTTGTGTACTACCCCTCCCGAACTATACAAGGCCACATGTGCGAAATTATCAATTACAGAATAAAGCGCTATACATGTGGGCCACAGTTTGGAGACCACTGCTCTAATATGTTGGTAACAACTTGCCCAGAGTCAAACCAACTTTTCTTTATGGTTCACTGATACTTTAATTAATATTATATACCACTGCAGAAGGAAGAAAAAAAGTCCTCTCCAAAATCTATGCTTATCCTAGATCTAGATTCTTGTATAGATTTTTAATAGAGACCCCATACAAAAAAAAAATACAAAAAAAAAATAGCCAGAAAGCCCCCTCAAAATGCATACCAATCCTTAACCAGCATGCAACTTATGCGATACCCCTCCCTGAACCATACAAGGCTACATGTGCGAAATTATAAAATAAAGAATAAGGCATTATACATGTGGGCCTCAGTTTGGAGACCACTGCTCTAATATATTAATATATTGGTAACAACTTGCCCAGAGTCAAACCAACTTTTCTTTATGGCTCACTGATACTTTAATTAATATTATATACCATATATATATATATATATATATATATATATATATATATATATATATATATATATTTTTTTTTTTTTTATTATTATTTTTTTTTTTTTTATTCCAGCCAGCCTTTTTTGTTTATATTACTATTTACACTATTTACTCTAGTCAGATATTTTCTTTGTGATGACTTCATTACTTTTTTGTTTATATTTAATATCTTGACAGTGTTATGATCATTTGTATGTTGAATCACTTGTTATGCTGGTGTGGTTTATGATATGTATGAATATTTACTTTTGGAGTAGAACATGACTTTTGGGGTCACATTTCTGCCCTCTTTAAGAGGGTTGGTTTTGTTGTTCATTTTGATGTATTTGATGTTTTTGTGTGTACCGTCACTCATTTTCTTTTTTATGATACCTTTTTATACCTGTTTTTCTTCTTTTCTGCACATAATTTAGAGTGGATTTTCTGTGTGAGAACATCAGTTTCAATTAATTCATAGGTTACGGTGTCTATTTTTCTTAAAGTACAGCTGCATCTTTGGTACAATAACTCCCCCTCAGTGCTGCTGACCAAGTCTAAAGCCTCATACACACGATCAGACTTTGTACAAACTTTCCCGTGGATTTTTGTACAAAGGGCGTCCGCCATGAACTTTTATTGCATACACACGGCAGGACTCTTTCAGCCAACTTTCACCAAATCATGTGTTTTTTTCTGCTCTTTACCGCCACCTTTGGTCAACTTCTGTATTGTTGTCTGATCTTTTGCATTGGTTCTGAGCATGCGTGTTTGTACTTTGTACAAAAGTCCTATGGTTTTCTGTACGCACGATCAGACTTTGCTCCATCTGACTTTTGTTGCCAGAAAGTTTGTCCGTTTGCACAGCCAACAAAAGTCAGATGAAAACCAAAAAAGTTTGTCCAATGGAGCGTACACACGGTGGATGTTGCTCCAAAAAATCGAATTTGCATGTTTGTTGTCAAAAAGTCTGATTGTGTGTATGGGCCTTTAGACTCAAGTTTAACATAGATTTTTTATTCAGGCAGTGTGCTAAATGACAAAAGAACCAACAGGTTCCTCCATCCATAAAAGAAAGCACAGAAGGAGGCAGTCTACGAGGGACCCCCTAGCAAAAGGTGAACTAACACCAGACATCCTGTCACAGGAGGCCTTCCTGGATAGACCAAGAGGGCTCCCCTTCTACAGCAAGAGGTCACCGCAGCGTCCCAGGGACTGGTGAGAGGGTTATTTGCCCATTGTTGATACTGCTAGGAGAGACTGAGCCTCTGATAGCAGGACACTAAAGCCTCATACACACGATAGGACTTTGTACAAACTTTCCCTTGGATTTTTGTACAAAGGGCGTCGGCCCTGGACTTGTATTGCATAAACACAGCAGGACTTTTTCAGCCAACTTTCACCAAATCATGTGGTTTTTCTGCTCTTTACCGCCACCTTTGGTCAACTTCTGTATTGTTGTCTGATCTTTTGCATTGAGTGTTTGTACTTTGTACAAAAGTCCTATGGTTTTCTGTACACACGATCAGACTTTGCTCCATCGGACTTTTGTTGCCAGAAAGTTTGTCCGTTCGCACAGCCAACAAAAGTCCGAAGAAAACCAAAAAAGTTTGTCTGATGGAGCGTACACACGGTCGGATGTTGCTCCAAAACAGCTAATTTGCATGTTTGTTGTCAAAAAGTCTGATCGTGTGTATGGGCCTTAAGTGTACCCAATCCATACTGCACCCTATAGCACACTTATTCCAAACCTAGACTGCATCAATATTAACCCTATACTGCATTATACTAAACCTTTCCACATCTGAACCCCATCTATATTGCACCTGTGTGCCCCATGCCTATACTGTACCTATATTGCTTGCAGGCTAACTGGAACTGTCATTAAGTGCACCAAAGCTCCCAAAGGGCCCCAATGATAGCCGGCAGAAGAGCATCTTAAAGGACTGCCGGTCCTCTAATAATAATTCTTCAAGACTGTTTTGTTCCCCTCTACCATCCTCCTTTTCTTTTGGACAGTGCATACCCAGTCGTCTAGGACTAGCATGACAGCCATAAATGCATTCTGGAAGAATAGTTCCAGCACTCAGATTAAACTTTACTACTGCTCACTGCTGCACTTGAGGTATCCGTGCTATTGTTTATGCTGATCTGGAAACCAAATGTCAACCCATGCCTAGCCCTTACTGTTAATCACTTTGTATGCCAAATTATGTTATTACCATTGTTAATCCATTTATGCTTGCCTAGTTACCAACCATATTGGGTGACAATATATTAAAGTGGGGTGCCCCTTAAAAAAAAAATGAATTAAAAGTCAGCAGCTATAAATACTGCAGCTGCTGACTTTTAATAATTGGACAGTTACCTGTCCCAGGGTTCAGCGATGTGGGGGAACGAAGCCCTGCTCGTTCCCCGCTCCGCTCTGCGCTGCCGGCATTCTTACTGTGGGCACCCGGCTGTGGCGTGATACGCCGCGCAGTCATCTGGGACTTGTCACGTGTCCTAGATGACTGACTGCGCCGAGGGGAAGTGACATCAGGTGCCCGGGCACAGAAGGAGGCAGACTATGAGGGACCCCCTAGCAACGGGCATTCAAAGTGAGTTAATTTATTTTTCCAATTTTTTTATTTATTTATTTATTTTTTAGGAATTTTCATCATTTTTTCTTTTTTGGGGGGCAAAACCACTTTACGTTTGCCTTTACTACACAGTTTGGTGCCTGTTTTCTTTGCTATAGTGCTACTACTGGGTACTAAGTATTACTTTCAGTGATCTCCTGTGATATTGTGTGTTTGTACACTCAATCAGGTGTGTCATAGGGTCTGAGATTTTTGTAAAAGATCCTAATCAGTGGCTCCTACAGGGATTGTGTTACACAAGGACAAAACTTTTTCTTAATTTTTGGATAGAGTGGAGAGGGATTAGAACACCTATCAGGTTTTTACTGCTGTCCGTATCCCTGTTAGGGAAAATCACCATCTCTTTTTGTCCTCTTTACCCTTTTCACCAAAAGTGAAAATGAAATAAAATTCCAAATGTTGTGTTGCCACCAGAACAGTATTAGTGGGGGAATCTTCCAGTGGGTACACAACCAGGGATTCCCTCATTTTGCAGGGATTTTCTTTCTCTTCCTGTTCTGGCTATGTGACAGGAAGTGAAGGGAAATCTCCCTAATAAGATACAGATGGCAAAAATTAAACTGACAAGGACTATAACCCTCCATTACTCTATGTAAAATGCAAAAAAGTTCTACCTTTAGTTCTACGTTATGCAGTAAATTTTGATTTATCCAGGGTAACCACCCTGCCCTAAGAAGGAGTGTGTTTACATTTTGTGGGGCTAAGCTGCAGTCAGCTTAGCTGAATTGCTGATTTAGCTTCTTTGAGTTTCTCCTGGGCCCTGGTTACTGTGTGTGTCCTTCTGTAGCCTGTAGGTGGTCCTGCTACTCCTCCTGGCAATAGTATGAGAGCTACACTAAACAAAGTCATGCATATTCATCTCTTCCTGGCCAACCAGTAGGAGTTTCCTTGTCACTTGACACATACACACACACACACATATATACATATATATAGGTGACCATGTGGCTGGACAGATGCCTGAATTGAGGGTCTAGCCTGTGGAGCCTGAGGATCAAGGAGCCATAGTGGACCTCCAGATATCTTAAGGGGCTGGGCAAAGCTTGTGTGTGGAGCTTGGACCTCTTTGGAGTATGATTTCTTATATCCAGGGTGCTGGTAGTTGATCTTTCAAGTATAGTACCTTGATTTAATTTATTTATTCTTAATCACTTTTATTGCGGTCACAAGGAATGTAAACATCCAGCAATGTGACAGCAATAGGCAGTGATATGTAAAGAGTTTGCAACAGTGGCAAAAGGAAAATTGGGACTTTAAATGAAGCATAGCTAAGAACAAAAAGGTTTGAAATCACGTGATCATGGGCTCCAAAAAATAAACATTAAATCAGAAAGATAACATGATAATATAATTCAATAAGATCTCAGCAATTTATTGTTACATGATAATGGCATAATTGATGAACAAAGTAAGAGAAAAAATTAAATAATAAAAAATAAAATAATAATCTTGATACACAGTAATAAAGTAATAATAATTCATGAATAACATGATTCAGTTGATAATAATAAAGTATAAAACCAATCTATGGGTAATAGAGACATTGGTACACGGTAATGTAATTATACTGCTTCATAAACAACAGTCATGTAATCAATAAAAGAAAAAAAAGAAAAAAATAAATAAAATATAAGATTAAATAAATAAATAGAATAAATAAATAAGAATATAAATGATAAATTAATATCACTAATTCGGAGTCTCAAGATCACATGATGTTGAAGGTGTAGCATAAGGCTAAGGCTCTACGCGTTTCGTGGGGACTCCCACTCTTCAGGAGCAATAAGATGGGTGCAATAATCTATGATAAGAAGTAGAAAATTACCAGATGAACAGTTGCTGGACAAAAACGGAAAAAAGGGCAGGTCCGCGTTTCAGCGGACAATCCACTCGTGTGTGGGCTTCAGTGGACTTTTTCAACGGACTGTCTGACGAACAAAGTCTTACGGAATTTCCGTAATTTTGTCCGTTCAAACTTGGTTTTGTCCGTCCAAACTTGGTTTCAGCGGACAGTCCGCTCGTGTGTAGGCAAGTTGGACGGACTAAGTATGGCGCATGCTCAGAAAGGATTTACACGGCCGAAGGTTGCATTGCAGTGTATAGGACGTCGTTTTTCTAGTCCCGTCGTACGTGCCGTTCACGTCATCGCGCACGCTTTCAGCGGACTGTCTGCTCATCGTGTGTGGTCAAGTCCGTTCATTCAAAATTTGGACGGACTGTCTGTCGGATTGTCTGACGAACTTAGTTGGCCAGACAATCCGCCCGTGTGTACGCGGCCTTAGGTGGGATGGGAGAACCACTCCAATTGCTATTACAAGAGAGCTGACCGGCAGTTCTAAAAAAGGATACTGAGATGATGCCTGCAGCTGTAGGCATCATCCCGGTACAGACACTGCCCCCACCTAAAAATGACAGCCCAGGCAAATGCCTTGTTTGCCTCATGGTAAATACAGGCATACCCCACTTTTAAGTACACAATGGGGTTTATTTACTAAAGCTGGAAAGTGCAAAATTAGGCTAGTTTCTGCATAGAAACCAATGAGCTTCTAATCCCAGCTTGTTCAATTAAGCTTTGGTAATAAAACCTGGAAGTTTATTGGTTGATGATTCTGATGGTCCTGATTTTCCACTTTCCAACTTTAGTAAATAAACCCCATTGTGTACTTAAAAGTGGGGTATGCCTGTACGCCACTGGTCAGCCCACCCCTCTTTTTGGGGGGTACCACCGTGTTTCTAGGGGTCAGGGGGTGCTACACCAGTAAGCAAAATGTACTTACATTTATCCAAAGAGCAGTTGAAGTTGAATTAATGGAACCCATAGTAACCAGATTTCAGTTCACTGATATACAGTGATGTCTAATGACTTACACTAGGATGCCATGTTTTGTAATCATCTAATTAGGCCTCATATTCAGTCAGCATTTCTGGGTGGTCAGACCAGTGCAGATATATTTAGATTGGTTCCTATAGGTTGCTGTACTTTACATATTGCTTTTCACTGCATTTATTAAGGGTCATTAATATGTTTTATACAGTGATGTTCAGCAGTAAAGAAGATGTTAACCATAGAGCCTGTATTATTACATCTGGGAAGAATTTAAGTTAAATGCTAAATCAAGTGATCTGGGAAAACAAGTATAAAACATCACCTCATTTGCAATATGCAGCAAGCACACTGAATCTAAAACACACATATGTTTAAAAAAAAAAAAAAAAGATCTCATTACATTTCCAAATTAATTTATACTTTATGAGCGTAACATAGCAGCAACCATGCAGTTTGGAGTTCCCTAACTGTGCTTGAGATTCATATTAGTGTGGAATTTTCCAAACCACATATGAACATCTGTTCATGTTGTATTAAATTGTGGTTTTCATGCGAAGTCCTTCGCATTGCACTTGCCATATTTGCTTTTTACTAGGAAATAAACCTGCAGCCACTAGATGGCAGTGAGCCAACTGATAAACTTGTCTGCAGGTTCTTCAAACTCGAAGGTCTCAACGGCGAGAAGTTGAAATGCAAGAGAAATTGCAATAAATGCCAGAAGTCCAGGGAATGTTATTAGATTATTCATTTATTTACTACATATTTCCAATAACATCCACACTTACTCTACACCATTATGGAAAATAGTAATATATACAATACATCAGGGATATGCAATTAGCGGACCTCCAGCTGTTGCAAAACTGCAAGTCCCATCATGCCTCTGGGTGTCATGCTTGTGGTAGTTAGTCTCGCTATGCCGCATGGGACTTGTAGTTCTGCAACAGCTGGAGGGCCGCTAATTGCATATCCCTGCAATACTATCATACCTCCCAACCTTCTGAGATGGGAATGAGGGACATCTATTAGCAAAAGTATGTAGGCATAGGACACACACCCCGCCACGCCCCTTAAAGGAGAATTGTACAAAAAAATGATTGGTTAAACCCACAAGTGCTTTTTTACCACTACTATTCTTTTATATTGGCTTTTGGAATTTTAACCACTTCAGCCCTGGACCATTTTGCTGGTCAAAGACCAGACCACTTTTTGCGATTCGGCACTGCGTCGTTTTAACTGACAATTGCACGGTCGTGCGACGTGGCTCCCAAACAAAATTGACGTCCCTTTTTTCCCACAAATAGACTGATCTCTGCTCCAATCACATGGAGCAGAGTTCAGCGTCACTAGTTGCTAGGCAGAACGGGGAAATGCTGTTTACAACAGCATCTCTCCATTCAGCCGCCCCGTGAGGTGATCACAGGTATGCCCATGGCAATCGAGTCCGCGGGACCCGTGACCGGACTCACGGGGCTCCCGACCAGCGGCGGCATTAAAGATTGGACGTACCTGTACGCCAATATGCCTGCCCGTGCCATTCTGCTGATGTACATCGGCGTGCGCTGGTCGGGAACCGGTTAAATGCAGAAATTTTGAAATTTGATGAAAAGTTTAGCATCGTAAAACACTTCTTGATAGATAAGTAGTGTATTTTATATACAACTATATAGATCAGACAAAAATGAGGGACAAATGAGAAGGATGAGGGACAGAGGAACTTTGTCAGAAAAAAAGAGGGACAGTGCCTCGATATCAGGGACAGTTTTGGAAGTGCCCCGCTGCCTGCTGGGAAACACACAGATCCCAGAGGCAGCGGGGACCGTCCTTATTGCGCAGCGCAACTCGCGCATGCGCAGTAGGGAACCGGGAAATGAAGCCGAAAGGCTCCATTTCCTGATTCCCATACCCAAGATGGCGGCGGCAGGACCTGAGAGACGATCTAGAGATCAGCTTCGGGTGCCGACATCGCGAGCGCGCTGGACAGGTAAGTGTCACTATTTTAAAAGTCAGCAGCTGCAGTATTTGTAGCTGCTGGCTTTAAAAAAAAAAAAAAAACGCGGAGTCCCGGCGGACTCCCGCTTTAATGACATCCCAGTCTTAGTCCGTACGGTTCAATATTGGGTTGGCCCACCCTTTGCAGCTCTAAGAGCTTCAAATCTTCTGGGCAGGCTGTCCACAAGGTTTAGGAGTGTGTCTAATTCCTCCCAAATGTGTTCTATTGGATTAAGGTCAGGGCTCTGTGTAGGCCAGTCAAATTCCTTCACCCTAAACTCACTCATCCATGTCTTTATGGACCCTGCTTTGTGCACTGGTGTGCAGTCATGTTGGAACTGGAAGGGAGCATCCCCAAACTGTTCCCACAAAGTTGGGAGCATGAAATTGTCCAAAATGTCTTGATATGCTGTGCCTTAAGAGTTCCCTTCACTGGAACTAAGGGGCCAAGCCCAACCCCTGAAAAACAAACCCACACCATAATCCTACCTCCATGAAATGATTTGGACTAGTGCACAAAGCAAGGTCCATAAAGACTGACAATAAATGGGGACCATCCATGGCAATCACATTACCATGGATGGTCCCCATTTATTGTCAGTGGGCCCTTAGCATGCAGTCACAGACCAAACAATGTACCTTCACTATTTTGTTCAGAACTTCCTAAGGCAATGTATGAGATTCCTATTGTACCGAGGATAAGGTATATTTGTTTTGTCCAAGTATGCATGTTAGGTGCCATTACTAATGCACATTGCCATGAAGCGTGCCCATTCATTTTCAATATGCATTCACAGACCGAATAGTATACTTTCCTTCTTTTTTTTTTTTTCAGCACTTTTTTTCAGCACTTTTTTTTTCAGCAAGGTATGTGTTTCTTTGTATACTGAGGGTCATGTATTTTTGCGTTATCCAAGTATGCAAGTTAGGTGCAACGGCTTATGCACAATGCCATGGAGGGTGCTCATTCATTTTCAATAGGCATTCAACATGCACTCACAGACAAAACAATGTACCTTCCCTATTTATTTTATTTTTTCAGCACTCCTCAAGGCAAGGTATGTGTTTTTTTTTTTTTCATGAGGGTCAAGTACGCTTATTTTGTTCAAGTATGCCAGTTATGTTGTAATGAAAATGCATGGCAAAGCACCACAAAGTGCATATGTTATATTGTTGCACCATGTGTTAATGTACATGAGTACATGAATACACACAGTGTGAATGCATTGGTATATAAATAAAGTAAATACAATAGAGTCAAAGGTGATGGATTTAACACCATCTTCCCATTATAGAAGATTTAGGGGCCATTAAAAAAAAATAACCTTTAAGTATCTTAGAATTGTGACTCATGACCTCAAATTCTTTTGGCCCCAGGGCTATTTCATATGGTCAGGACCACAAAAAAAGGTGAAATAGTTTAAAGCCCAACTCTGGGAAATCGAAAAAAATATCCCCTGCATTGGGCTGCACCTGCAGTGCAGGGGACATCTGCTTGTTTAGTCTAGGGGAGAGTTTTTTTACACTTTAACTTACCCAATCCTCTGCATCCCAGTGGATGGGGCTCCCTCATGCTGTGGCGGTGGATTGTACCTCGGCGTCCTCACTTCCAATATAGGGCTCCGGTGGTGGTCTTGGGAGTAGGCGATACGAGTCTAGCAGAATAGAAGATCAGGTAGTTCGATCTTCTTTTCTATGCCCCCTAGACCTAAACAAGCAGTTTGCCATGCAGTGCTGGCATGGCCCCACTGCAAGGGATAATTGTTTAAGTTTCCTGGAGCTGGGTTTTAAAGCATAACTCAAAAAAGCGTAACTCGAAAAAAACATTCCCCTCTGGATGATCTATGTACATTGCAAGGATTATACCTTATAACATTGTTACCTTTTGTTATTCTGAAGAAATCCCTGTGTGTTTCTCTGTGCCTCTGTACTCAGTAGGTCTAATGGTAGTGGTTTCATAATTAACTGTCAGGTGTGGAGCTGCGGGGCTCTAATGAGGAAATCTGCAGGGTCTGCATCCCTTTAGATGGATCCCTACTGAACGCTCTCTCAAAAAAATAAATTTTTGTTGCAAGGGATGCCTGAAATCTGACTTGTATCTTAAGCCCCATACACACTATCAGATTTGCTGCTGATTTTTCTCTTCAGATTTCCCAAAACCATGTGGTGGAAGGGCCTGCCTGATTGCAAACAAATTGAAACTCCTAAGGTTTGACCTCATATTATATGGTTTTGGTAAATCAGCAGAAAATCAGCAGGAAATCTGATAGTGTGTATGGGGCTTTAGGCAGATTTCTGGGAAAATTGATGAGCCAGTCAGACAAGCAGGAAATTATGTTTCTGGGGAGTGGTCATTACACACTCTGTGTACAGAAGAACTCCAGGTAGTAGCCATACGGCAATGTATTCTCAAAAAATTACAGTGGCTGCAGATTGAAAAGGAAAGGTAATTTTAATAACATTTATAGCGATACCCTCACTTAAGAGGGCCGCAAGTTTGGTTTGGGTCCTGAGCACAGCTCCGCCAACCCCCCGGCAATTTGCACTACCCACTTTGGCACAGTTAGTATCTAGCAATACACATTGAATCGCTTATACTCTAAATATGTGTGTGTGCGTGGGTGGATAACTCAAGCTCATAGACAATCCTTGAAAGTATATAACTGACTTTACTTATTGTTTTTATAAAAGGAATAACATGAATCAAACATTTGGATTGCAACACATAATCATGTCCCTGCAGTAACCAGTAATTAAGATAAACAGAGTAATCAGCATAATAAAGTATTGCTATGCAACTCTAACGCTGCCCTTTTTCAGCTACTTCCCCGCATGGGTAAACTAACACCCAACACTATCTACCTATGCAGTCAGGCCTGACTGATCTAGATGGAAGTCCAGTGAAACAATATTCGCTAGCAATCTTTCGGTGGTGCACTTGAAGAACAACTTTGTAATCCAAACGAATAATAAAGATAAAGCATCTGTCTTTAAACAGCTCTCACCACCCGGACAAGTCCAAGTCCGGTTTCTCTGCCTTTTCGTCTAGGAACAGGAATCCACCGACCTCCGAGTCTTCAATCCTTCTGGTGTACTGCAGCAAAGATGAGAAAATGTCTCTCAGGTGCAGCTAAGCTGGCAGAGGGCTCTTTGGAAAAGAGCACAAGGCCCAGGCTTTAGGCCTCGTGCCTCCAGCAGTTCAGCACAGACCTCCTCTTGCTAGGAGAGAGGGGGGTGTCCAAAGAGAGCGAACTAGGCCTCTCCCCCTCCTTATATGCCCTCCCCCATAAGTCTCTGGGGCATAACTCAAAACATCCTGGGAACCAGCGGGGTTCTGGGAACAGTAGTTTTATAGTCCTTAAAGAGACCCCGCTACACATTCAATTACAAAATGATTAGTGTTGTAATCATATGTGCTATATTATTTTTTCTATATTTTCTATTTTTTTCCCCCCACAAAAGTGGAGTTACCCTTTAACAAAATGGGGAAAAGTAAACATATTATCATTATGTTTTTTTATGGTGCCTATATACAAGGGTCAAGTCCTGGGGAAAAAAGTGTGGGAACTCCCACCCAAGATCCACTCCCCCACCAAAAAAAATAAAAATTAGGACATCGGGGCACCTCAGGGCATGGGGCACATCAGGGCACGGGGCACATGGCACATCGGAGCACATTATGTCACATCAGGGCACATTATGGGGCACATAGCACATCAAAGCACATGGCACATAAGGGCATGGGGCACATAAGGGCATGGGGCACATAAGGGCATGGGGCACATCAGACCATATGGCACATCAGGGCACAGGGCACATAGCACATCAGGGCACATGCCACATAGCACATCAGGGCATGGGGCACATCAGGGCTCGGAGCACATCAGGGAACATTGTGGCACATTATGGGGCACATAGCACATCAGGGCATGGGGCACATTAGGGCACATGGCAGATCGGGGCACATGGCACATCGGGGCACAATATGGCACATCAGGGCACATTATGGGGCACATAGCACATCAGGGCACATAGCACATAAGAGCATGGGGCACATAAGGGCATGGGGCACATCAGGCCACATGGCACATCAGGGCATGTGGCACATGGCACATCGGGGCACATTATGGGGCACATCAGGGCACATTATGGGGTACATAAGTGCACATAGCACATAAGGACATGATGCACATCAGGCCACATGGCACATCAGGGCACAGGGCACATAGCACATCAGGGCACATGGTACATCAGGGCACATGGGGGCACATCAGGGCTCGGGGCACATCAGGGCACATTATGGGGTACATAGCACATCAGGGCACATGCCACATAGCACATCAGGGCATGGGGCACATCAGGGCTCGGAGCACATCAGGGAACATTGTGGCACATTATGGGGCACATAGCACATCAGGGCATGGGGCACATTAGGGCACATGTCAGATCAGGGCAAGGGGGCACATGGCACATCGGGGCACAATATGACACATCAGGGCACATTATGGGGCACATAGCACATCAGGGCACATAGCACATAAGAGCACGGGGCACATAAGGGCATGGGGCACATCAGGCCACATGGCACATCAGGGCATGTGGCCCATGGCACATCGGGGCACATTATGGGGTACATAAGTGCACATAGCACATAAGGGCATGATGCACATCAGGCCACATGGCACATCAGGGCACAGGGCACATAGCACATCAGGGCACATGGCACATCAGGGCACATGGGGGCACATCAGGGCTCGGGGCACATCAGGGCACATTATGGGGTACATAGCACATCAGGGCATATTAGGGGGCAAATAGCAAATCAGGGCATGGGGCACATAGCACATCAGGGCAGGGGGCACATTAGGGCACATGGCACATCGGGGCATATTATGGGGCACATTATGGGGCACATTATGGGGCACATCAGGGCACATTATGGGGTACATAACACATCAGGGCACATTATGGGGCACATCAGGGCACATTGTGGCACATAGAACATCAGGGCACATTATGGGGCACATAGCACATCGGGGCACAGGGCACATAGCACATTCGTGCATGTGGCACATCAGGGCATGGGGCACATTAGGGCACAGGGCATGGAGCATGGGGCACATCAGGGCACGGGGCACATCAGGGCAAGGGGCCCATCAGGCCACATGGCACATCAGGGCATGTGGCACATGGCACATCGGGGCACATTATGGGGCACATCAGGGCACATTATGGGGTACATAAGTGCACATAGCACATAAGGGCATGATGCGCATCAGGCCACATGGCACATCAGGGCACAGGGCACATAGCACATAAGGGCAAATGGGGGCACATCAGGGCTCGGGGCACATCAGGGCACATTATGGGGCACATAGCACATCAGGGCATATTATGGGGCACATAGCACATCAGGGCATGGGGCACATAGCACATCAGGGCAGGGGGCACATTAGGGCACATGGCACATCAGGGCACGGGGCACATGGCACATCGGGGCACATTATGGGGCACATCAGGGAACATTATGGGGTACATAACACATCAGGGCAAGGGGCACATCAGGGCTCGGGGCACATAGCACATCAGGGCATGGGGCACATCAGGGCACATTATGGGGCACATCAGGGCACATTGTGGCACATAGCACATCAGGGCACATTATGGGGCACATAGCACATCAGGGCACAGGGCACATAGCACATTCGTGCAGTGCATGGGGCACATCAGGGCATGGGGCACGTTAGGGCATAGGGCATGGAGCATGGGGCACATCAGGGCACAGGGCCCATTAGAGGGCACATGAGGGGATCTTACTTGCCAGTATGCAGAGTAGCGCAGGAAGCGTCTGTCTGTAGTAAGTTTTCTCTAATATTACGCAGCGTTGTTTGCTCCCCGGCGGCCCCTCCTCTCTTCTCGTCTATCTCAGATGATGTCACAAGCCAATGGGGATAGACAAGAAGAGAGGAGGGGCCACCGGGGAGCGAACACCTGCCTTTACAGCTCTCCCTAAGCTGAGACCTTGGTGAACCTCCTGTAGTGTCCAACTAAGCAATCAAGGAGGACAGACAGCCCCTCCAGAATGAATATCACTCAATCAGGACAAGGACCCCACTGGGCCCCAGACTATTTATGCACAGCCCAGTCCCCTGCTGGCCACTCTCCTGACTAGGGATTGGCTTTGACTGCATGAATATTCAGCCCATGGTCTGCCTCGTCCAACCCACTATGTTTCAGAACTCACCAGAATATGGGGGGGAGGGGGTGTAGTTGAGTCTGCAATCAGCAGAACCCAAAAGCAATCAAAACCTGCTCCACTGGCTACTGAAGAGTCAAAAATGAAATTTACCCAATCCGATTAGCAACCTAGTGCAAACTAGTGGGGTGCTACACATGTTGAATGGCAAATATTTTGAGTGCATGCTTTTTGATGCCTGAACAGGAATCTGTCCAGCAGAATGTTTAATTCAATGTAAAAAAAGGAACAATTCTACATAGACTATAGAAAGGGCAACCAATCAGCGAAATTACTCCTCAAATAACTGCTGACTCTTTAGCTACAGCAGGCAGCCATAAACCATGAGCATTTCAGCGAAAGATAGATGAGCGGGGATGATGAGACTCTTGTGCACTGGCTTATATGTGGAGAGAATTAAATGAGCGTCCTTGGGGTCCTTTGATTGGCCCCTGAGAAAAAGTAAAGCCAAACTACTCTCCAGTCGGCTGTTTCAACTTTTCTGCAGGGCATTTTCTACATTTTCTCTCTCTCTCTGATGTGATGGGAGAAATGTTATAAGCAATTAAAATGAGTAATGGCTTACTTTGCAAATGCAGAGCTTGTATGCAGCAAATTACAGCGATATAAATATTTCTTGAAAATGTCAGTATGTTTTCCAGCGCTGCAAGCATATGTGTCAGTTTCTAAGCCAGCAGACATTAACGTTTCATAAATTCTGTGGCTTAGATCCTAGGAATGGGACTGGTGGCTTAGGTTCTATGGGTGGAATGGGTGTGGGTGGGGTGCGAAGCAACTCCTCTGCTACTGTTGGTTACCACCAACATAGCATTGCCAACCGATGTGGAGATGCTGTGGTCCAGTAAGCAATTTCCACCTGATCACTGAATGCAAGAACATCTGAAAAAGACACATACTTCCAGCCAAAAAAATAAAAAACGATGAAATCTCTGCTAGAACGTTTCTACTAGAAGCAATTGGGTTGGAGTACCAAAACTGGAGAGTGCAAAATCTGGTGCAGCTCTACATAGAAACCAATCAGCTTCCAGTATTTATTGCCAGGTTATATTATGAGATATCGTTTAAAACTGATGGGCTACCATGCACAGCTGCACCAGGTTTTACACTCTCCAGATTTTAGTAAATCAACACCAATTTCTGTTTGTTAAAGCCAAACTCATACAAATAAGTGCATCATTCGGATACAGTATCTCACAAAAATGAGTACACCCCTCACATTTTTGTAAATATTTTATTATATCTTTTCATGTGACAACACTGAAGAAATGACACTTTGCTACAATGTAAAGTAGTGAGTGTACAGCTTGTATAACAGTGTAAATTTGTTGTCCCCTCAAAATAACTCAACACACAGCCATTAATGTCTAAACCGCTGACAACAGAAATGAGTACACCCCTAAGTGATTATGTCCAAATTGGGCCTAAAGTGTCAATATTTTGTGTGGCCGCCATTATTTTCCAGCACTGCCTTAACCCTCTTGGGCATGGAGTTCACCAGAGCTTCACAGATTGCCACTGGAGTCCTCTTCCCCTCCTCCATGATGACATCCCGGAGCTGGTGGATGTTAGAGACCTTGTGCTCCTCCACCTTCTGTTTGAAGATGCCCCACAGATGCTCAATAAGATTTAGTTCTGGAGACATGCTTGGCCAGTCCATTACCTTTATCCTCAGCTTCTTTAGCAAGGCAGTGGTCATCTTGGAGGTGTGTTTGGGGTCATTATGTTGGAATACTGCCCTGCGGCCCAGTCTCTGAAGGGAGGGGATCATGCTCTGCTTCAGTATGTCACAGTACATGTTGGCATTCATGGTTCCCTCAATGAACTGTAGCTCCCCAGTGCTGGCAGCACTCATGCAGCCCAAGACCAAGACACTACAACCACCATGCTTGACTGTAGGTAAGACACACTTCTCTTTGTACTCCTCACCTGGTTGCTGCCACACATGTTTGACACCATCTGAACCAAATAAGTTTATCTTGGTCTCATCAGACCACAGGACATGGTTCCAGTAATCCATGTCCTTAGTCTGCTTGTCTTCAGCAAACTGTTTGCAGACTTTCTTGTGCATCATCTTTAGAAGAGGCTTCCTTCTGGGACGACAGCCATGTAGACCAATTTGATGCAGTGTGCGGCGTATGTTCTGAGCACTGACAGGTTGACCCCCCTTCCACTTCTGCAACAATATGACAGCACTCATGCATCTATTTCCCAAAGACAACCTCTGGATATGACACTGAGCACGTGCACTAAACTTCTTTGGTCAACAATGGCGAGGCCTGTTTTGAGTGGAACTTGCCCCGTTAAACCGTTGTATAGTCTTGGCCACTGTGCTACAGCTCAGTTTCAGGGTCTTGGGAATCTTCTTATAGCCTAGGTCCTCTTTATGTAGAGCAAAAATTATTTTTTTCACATCCTCATTGTGTTCTTTGCCATGAGGTGTCATATTGAAGTTCCAGTGACCAGTATGAGCGAGTGAGAGCGATAACAAAAAATTTAACGCACCAGCTCCCCATTCACACATGAGACCACCTAAGACCTTGTAACACTAATAAGTCACATGACACCGGGGAGGGAAAATGGCTAATTGGGCCCAATTTGGACATTTTCACTTAGGGGTGTACTCACGTTTGTTGTCAGTGGTTTAGACATTAATGGCTGTGTGTTGAGTTATTTTGAGGGGACGGCAAATTTACACTGTTATACGAGCTGTAAACTCACTACTTTACATTGTAGCAAAGTGTCATTTCTTCAGTGTTGTCACATGAAAAGATATAACAAAATATTTACACAAATGTGAGGGATGTACTCACTTTTGTGAGATATTGTACATACAGTATATAGGTCAAGTATTGTAAGTGAAAAAATTGACTTTCTAGGCACCAATCATAAGAATTAAACAATACATTTTTATTAACAATTAATAGAAATCCATAAAAATAAAAATAAAACACATTAAAATACTGCAGTATTACTACAGTGGCAGCTAGACCTCTCCAATATTGGTCATATATGTCAAAAACATGTCATGATAGACATGTATGACTGATCTATAATGTAACAATAAAATAAGCTCTACATGTTTCACAAAAAACATTTCTTCAGGAGCTTGTGTACATCCTAAGGAGATAAAAAGACAATCAATAAATATATCCCAATAAAAATATATATGATATGAGTAAATAAATAGTCTCAAATTTAGCATAGTATGCAGAAGGCACCAAGACTGCGCCCAGGAACAAACGAAGGACACACAGCATGCAAGGTGCGCAATGAGCGATATGTGGGGGCGTGCCAGATAGAAAAAGATAAAAATAAAGGAATATGAATATATATATATATATATATATATATATATATATATATATATATATGCACCAAAAAAGGTTGCAACACCTAAACTGTGTACATAAAGGAGAAAAGAAGGAAAATGATGTGTGTGTGTGTATATATATATATAAATGTATAAAGATAGCTGGAAAACGACACCCAGATCCGGTTATTTTCATGTGTTGTGGTGTACAGGATCATAAACATGCCTACCTTCATAAATTCATAAGAACGTTAAATATTTGTAGATTAGGGATATTTTATCTGTAGTATGTGGCTGGGACCTTCACATATAGCTTTAAATGTGCTTAGCAGCAAGAAATTTCCATCTATGGAATATAAGGAACCAAATTAAAAATGGTCCTAGAAAAAGGGGGGGGGGGGTAAAAAAGGAAAAGGGGGGAGATAAAGAAAAAAATATATAAAAATACTGTACATATAAAGTAGTGATTATAGACAGGATAGTAGAACTGTCTATGCTATTAGGTCTACTGTCCTGTCTTTGCCACCAAAACACGTTTTTCCATGCTTTGTTCAATCCATGTTTTTGACGTTTACTGAAATGTGGGTGTTCTACCTTTTAAAATACATTTTATATCTATAATTAGATGTTGAGTCTTCTATCCTTTCTCCTTGGACCTAACAGAACTGATGAGAAGATTCCAGTTTTGACTCTGAAGGTCTATCTGAGAAGCTTCCAGTGGAGCATCCACATTTGGGTATTGAGACACCACTGCCTGTTTCGCCCATTTGGTATAAGCGAAATAGTGTCCATATGTTCCGGTAAGCCTCCTTATATCACATTTGGTGGCAGAATTTTTCACAGCGGTGAATCCTTCTTTTTGAGTGATTGATCATCACTTTTTGGATCAAGAATTTTGTGTACTCACTAATTTCATATATGAACTGTCTATGAGTTCTCTTATTATTGTATTAATCCTTTTTGTATTTCACATAATGATTCTCTCATTATTTATACCTATATGATTAGCGCTGCACTGTTTATACCCATTCCTTTTGCACAAGTTGTCCCTTGCAGTACTGACTGCTTTATACTAGTTAATGTTTTTTTACATTTTCAACACTAAACGCGGTTTAATATTACACAATTCAACTGAACAAGTATCTCCATTTGAAGATTTTCTCTCACCTCATTGTTTGGAGAAAATCTCTAAAATGTTGAATTACCTATTTCCTTCTGTTTCAGTAAGAATGCAGTAACCAGTGCAAATAGAGAAGACACTATATTGTCAAAGTATTGGGACGCCTGCCTTTACACTGGCTCGCAGTTTCCGCTCTAGTTCATCCCAAAGGTGTTATTGGATTGAGGTCAGGACTTTGTGCAGACCAGTCAAGTTCCTCCTCCCCATATTGTCTTTATGGACCTTGCTTTGTGCACTGGTGCTCGGTCTTGTTGGAACATGAAGGGGCCATCCCCAAACTGTTCCCACAAAGTTGGGAGCATGAAATTGTCTAAAATGTCTTGATATGCCGACACCTTAAGCGTTCCCTTCACTGGAAATAAGGGGCCAAGCCCAACCCCTGAAAAACAACCCCACACCATAATCCCCCCCTCCACCAAATGATTTGAACCAGTGCACAAAGCAAGGTCCATAAAGACTTAGATTCCGAAGACTGGGAGGATGTTTGGGACTACCCTATGCAAAACTTAGTATCAGCCAGAGACAGATTAATCCAATTTAAGATTGTCCATAAAGTATAATTTACACCTCAATGGTTACAGAAGATTTATCCCTCACACTCTTCACAATGTTGGCGATGTACGGCTGACCCAGCCACGTTCCTGCATGTGTTTTGGGAATGTCCGGGCATAAAATTATTCTGGACAGTGGTTTCCCAATGTATCGGCACAGTCACCATAATTGTAATACCACTATCAATTGATGTTTGTATTTTAGATCTTGTTCACTTACTAGCTACCTCTTGATCTATGAGAACTTTGATAGGCCTCCTATTGTTTTACGCACGTAAGACTATACTCATTTCATGGAAATCCACCCAGCCCCCCCACCTTAGATTATTGGAAGAATATAGTCAATAAAGCGGTCCCACTGTATAAATATACATATGAATCTAGGGGATGTTCAAAAAAATTCTCCAAAGTATGGGATATTTCGCCTTCCTCTGGAACAACCATAGGTTAGCATACCCCTACCTCCGGCCTCCTTTCCATTTTTTACGCTATCCTAGGATGACTATTCCAGATCACAGCCAGACTTCTTTTCTAAGCGGAGACCTCCACCCTAAGTAAAGGCAGCTGGAACAGCCAGCAACCGAATACAACAACTCCTTCCGCATCCCCTGATCAACTTGCGCGCTAATAGCCTCAAGCACGACGGCAAGTCTGATACCTAGCCCCACCTCAGGATCAATACCCTGATCAGGATCATCATCTTAGGCCCATAGTACCATCAACAGCATCCACAAACCATGTGCTACTTCAAATACTCAGCTGAAGTTCTGCACAGTAGACATGTGCTTTCGTTTTCGTCCGAATGCATTTTCGTCCGAATTTCAGCTATTTTCGTTTTCGTTTTGACAAACGATAACGAAAGCACAAAATCTGAAAAACGAAAGATCCGACATAAATAAATGTTTTTTTTTCGTTTTCATTGTTCGAACAACAACAGTTCGATATAGAATAGGAGATTCGACATGACTCTGACGATAACAATCTGTCTATAGAACCTGTGGTCGAATGTGCCTAACCTTACCTCTATTAGTCCAAGATTATATAGAGAAAATATTCGACAGAGAAAAAAGATTTGACAGAGAGAAAAGATTCTGCAAGTTACTGTCCTAAAAAGTGTTTGGGGACCCGGGTCCTGCCCCAGGGGACATGTATCAATGCAAAAAAAGTTTTAAAAACGGCCGTTTTTTCAGGAGCAGTGATTTTAATAATGATTAAAGTGAAACAATAAAAGTGTAATATTCCTTTAAATTTCGTAGGGGGGGGGGGGGGGTTGTCTATAGTATGCCTGTGAAGGGGCGCATGTTTCCCGTGCTTAGAACTGTCCCTGCACAAAGTGTCATTTATGCAGGAAAAAAAGTCCTTTAAAATCACTCGCAGCTATTATGAATTGTCGGCTCCCGTAATACAGAGAACACTCATTGAAAGTCATTGATAAAAAAATAAATAAATAAATAAATAAAAAAGAGTGGGGGTCCCCCAAATTCAATTACCAGGCCCTTCAGGTCTGGTATGGATATTAAGGGGAACCCTGCCTCAAATTTAAGAAAAAATTTGACGTGGGGTTCCCCCTAAATATCCATAACCAGACCCTTCAGGTCTGGTATGGATATTAAGGGGAACCCCGCGTCAAATTAAAAAAAAAAATTGACGTGGGGTTCCCCCTAAAAATCCATACCAGACCCTTTATCCGAGCACGCAACCTGGCAGGCCGCAGGAAAAGAGGGGGGGACGAGAGAGCGGCCCCCCCTCCCTCCTGAACCGTACCAGGCCACATGCCCTCAACATTGGGAGGATGCTTTGGGGGTCTGTGACCCCTCAAAGCACCTTGTCCCCATGTTGATGAGGACAAGGGCCTCATCCCCACAACCCTGGCCGGTGGTTGTGGAGGTCTGCGGGCGGGGGGCTTATCAGAATCTGGAAGCCCCCTTTAACAAGGGGGCCCCCAGATCCCGCCCCCCCCCTGTTTGAAATGGTAAGGGGGTACAAAAGTACCCCTACCATTTCACAAAGAAAGTGTAAAAAATGGTTAAATAAAACAAACACACTTTTGAAAAATTCCTTTATTAAAAATAAAAAAATAAAAAAAAGATTCCAGCGGCGGTAATCCACTCTTGCTATCCAACGACGGACGGTCATCTCTCCAGCGATGGCTCATCTCATCCAGCGCAGCGAATCCTCCATCCTTCTTCTGTCTCCGTGTAGGAGACACTGCAGGCATTCCGGCGGCTGACGTTTCTTACACCCCTCTGATGTAACACAGGCAGGTTTCCGTTACTTTAGAGGGGGGCGGGGTCACCCATACGTCACGGGGAACCCCGGGTTTCCCCTTGCGTCAGAGGGGGGCGGGGTCAGGTGACGGGTGGCCCCGCCCTCCGTATATAAGAAACGTCAGCCGCCGGAATCCTTGCAGTGTCTCCTCCACGGAGACAGAAGAAGGATGGAGGATTCGCTGCGCTGGATGAGATGAGACATCGCTGGAGAGATGACCGTCCGTCGCTGGATAGCAAGAGTGGATTACCGCCGCTGGAATCTTTTTTTTATTTTTTTATTTTTAATAAAGGAATTTTTCAAAAGTGTGTTTGTTTTATTTAACCATTTTTTACACTTTCTTTGTGAAATGGTAGGGGTACTTTTGTACCCCCTTACCATTTCAAACAGGGGGGGGGCCGGGATCTGGGGGTCCCCTTGTTAAAGGGGGCTTCCAGATTCTGATAAGCCCCCCGCCCGCAGACCTCCACAACCACCGGCCAGGGTTGTGGGGATGAGGCCCTTGTCCTCATCAACATGGGGACAAGGTGCTTTGAGGGGTCACAGACCCCCAAAGCATCCTCCCAATGTTGAGGGCATGTGGCCTGGTACGGTTCAGGAGGGAGGGGGGCCGCTCTATCGCCCCCCCTCTTTTCCTGCGGCCTGCCAGGTTGCGTGCTCGGATAAAGGGTCTGGTATGGATTTTTAGGGGGAACCCCACGTCAATTTTTTTAAAAATTTGACGCGGGGTTCCCCTTAATATCCATACCAGACCTGAAGGGTCTGGTTATGGATATTTAGGGGGAACCCCACGTCAAATTTTTTCTTAAATTTGAGGCAGGGTTCCCCTTAATATCCATACCAGACCTGAAGGGCCTGGTAATTGAATTTGGGGGACCCCCACGCTTTTTATTTATTTTTTTTTATTTTTTTTTATCAATGACTTTCAATGAGTGTTCTCTGTATTACGGGAGCCGACAATTCATAATAGCTGCGAGTGATTTTAAAGGACTTTTTTTCCTGCATAAATGACACTTTGTGCAGGGACAATTCTAAGCACGGGAAACATGCGCCCCTTCACAGGCATACTATAGACAACCCCCCCCCCTACGAAATTTAAAGGAATATTACACTTTTATGGTTTCACTTTAATCATTGTTAAAATCACTGCTCCCGAAAAAACGGCCGTTTTAAAACTTTTTTTTTGCATTGATACATGTCCCCTGGGGCAGGACCCGGGTCCCCAAACACTTTTTAGGACAGTAACTTGCAAATTAGCCTTTAAAATTAGCACTTTAGATTTTGAACGTTGGAGTCCCATAGACTTTAATAGGGTTCTAAAGTATGCTATATACTAGCTTCGTCGAATCTTCTTTATACATTCGACAGACACCATAAGCCTTCAAAGACAGACTCGACCGTAATTCATGTGGATTTTCGGACGAATGCAATTTTTGAACGAAAAACGAAATAAATAAAAACGAATTTCGGGAGTAACTAAATAAATTAAGTTTTCAGACGAAAACGAAATTCTGAAACGAAATATTTTACTCTGCACATGTCTACTGCACAGACTAAGGAACATCAACACCACATTGCCATCTTCCATACAAAAAATACTTCAAAGAGAACAACTATTAAAAACCGGACGACAACCAGCTCCCAACCACAGGAAGACATCTACTCGACCATTACAATTAGATTGCGCCTTGATTAACGCCAGGTCTGCAGTCAAACATAGACTGGAAGTACACGACTTCATCATCGAGAACAATGTAGACTGCCTCTTCATCACCGAAAGCTGGTTAACCTCTGACTGCAACACCATCCTCACCGAATTGGTGCCGGAAAACTACAGGATCCTAACCGAACACCGAATAGGGAAAAAAGGAGGAGGCCTAGCAGTGATCTTTAAAGGTCACCTTGATCTCATTAAACCATCATCTCAGAACCCAGTGTCTTTTATGGAAACCCTGACGCTACATTTTCAACCAACACCCCATGACACCACTCATATTCTACTGTGCTACAGACCACCGGGACCAAAGTCCAATCTTCTTTCACCCCTCACGGAATCCTTTGCAATGCACACCCTAAAATTCAAAAATTTCCTGGCACTCGGAGATTTCAACCTTTGGGCAAACGAGCCTAAAGACCCCATCGCGACTGCCTGCATCAATCAACTAGAAGAACTGGGTCTACAGCAACTGATAAAGACTCCCACGCATGGGTCAGGACACACCCTGGACCTCATTTTCAAACAGAACATTGACGTCAACATACTCGACAACATAACTCTGCCATGGACGGATCACCACGCCATCAAATTCAAAATCGCTACCAACATCACCAACACAAAACGGAAACCTGTAACAACGCACTGGACCAGATCGCATAAAAAACTGTACTCCGAAGCCTTCAAAACCACTCTGTCCAAAAAAATATCTACAATAACTTTAAACCACTCTACGGAGGAAACACTCAACTCCCTGAACAAGGCATTACTGCAATCAGCAGACTCGGTAGCACCAAAACGCAGGGCTCTCATCAGGAAGAAAAATGCTGGATGGTTTAATAGCTCCCTCTCCGTACTAAAGCAAGAACGCAGAAGAGCGGAAAGAACATGGAGAAGAAATCCCACCGAGGAAAACCTATTTAACTACAAAGGTCTGACAGAGAATTATCGGAAAGCAATCTTCAAAGCCAAAAAGGACCACTTCTCATATACAATCTCAACGGCCGCAAACCAACCACGGGAACTGTTTAAACTGGTTAATCAATCAATGAATCCGGTGTGCCTAGAACCCCCAGAAAGCGAATCCCAGGATTACTGTGACAAACTGTCGGATTTTTTCATCGATAAAGTCAAAACCATCAGGGAAACAATTTGTCAGAAGAAAACATCCAACCTCAGCCAGCAAATACATAAAGAGGATGTCCGCACCAACATACCGCAACCGCCAAAATTTTCACTATCCCCAATTACCGTAGACACCGCAAAAAACATCATTAATAAACTACGTGACAGTACCTCACCTATTGACATCATCCCCACAAAACTACTGAAAGAATGCTCCGACATCGTGGCTCCAACCATAACCCACCTCATAAACCGATCATTCCACGAAGGGATTGTTCCCAGCATCCTCTAACAAGGCATTGTCAAACCTCTACTCAAGAAACCAAACCTGGACCCTCAGGATCCAAACAACCGTAGGCCGATTACAAGCCTCAACACCATTTCTAAGATCATGGAGAAAGCTGTAGTACATCAGCTACAACTTCACCTGGATACTCACAAACTCCTGGACCCGCTGCAATCAGGCTTCCGCCCGGGTCATGGAACAGAAACAGCTCTCCTCAAGATTTGGGATGACGCCCTCGAAGCAGCAGATGACGGAGAGCCGTGTCTCCTCGTACTGCTAGACCTAAGTGCAGCGTTTGATACAGTAGATCACAATACTCTACTCGTCCGCCTCACAGAAGTAGCCGGAGTCCAAGACATAGATCTCCATTGGTTTGCGTCCTTCCTAGGAAATCGGTCACAGACAGTGAAACTAGGAAAATTCCTCTCCGAAACTCGGGCAGTCACCTGCGGAGTCCCTCAAGGCTCTCCGTTGTCACCCGTTCTCTTCAACATTTACATTCACCCACTCCTTCAAATCATCAGATGCTCAGATCTCTGCTTCCACTCTTACGCTGACGACACGCAACTTTATTTCCGGATCAATGGAAAAAAAGATCACCAACAACAACTTGAAAACTGCCTCAAATCAATAGAGGACTGGATGACCACCAACTCCCTCCAGCTGAACCAATCAAAGACAGAGCTTCTTATCTTACACCCAAATCATAAGCCCGCAACCAAAACCTCCTGGTCTCCACCAACCGTCTTTGGGCAGACTATCTCCCCAAAGACCAAAGCGAAGAGTCTCGGGGTTATTTTAGACGCACAAATGTCAATGGATGCGCAAATAGGATCTGTAGTCAGTCGATCTCACCATCTGCTGCGCATGCTTCGCAGACTCATCCCTTTTATCCCAAAGAATGACAAAGCAGTGGTAGTTGGAACAATCATTAATTCACGACTGGACTACGCAAACTCGCTTTACATAGGATTACCACAATATCAACTTGCGCGATTACAACTGATCCAAAACACGGCGGCAAGGCTGATAACAGGAAAAAAACCCTGGCAATCCATTTCTCCTTCGCTGAGGAGCTTACATTGGCTAACCGTAAAAAATCGGATCACGTTCAAGACCCTTTGCCTCACCCACAAATGCGTGCATAGAGAAGCTCCGCAATACCTAATGGAGAAAATAAATCATTACACACCAAACCGCAGTCTTCGATCAGCCAACAAAAACCTCCTCCTCGTGCCCAAAGCCCGGTATAAATCCAAGGGTGATCGGAGATTCGCTGTCCAAGGGCCTCGGCTATGGAATGCTCTACCAATCAACATCCGCCTGGAAGAAAATCACCTGGCTTTTAGGAAAAAACTCAAGACCTTCCTCTTTTAGCAGATGATCAAAGCTCGCCACAGCGCCTAGAGGCGATTCAGTTCGCATTGTGCGCTATATAAGTATTTCATTCATTCATTCATTCATACTGTCGGATCCCAGGCAACCCCTACTTAGGATACTCTGTTGTGTTTCTGTTTACTACTTAGATGTGGACTGTATACAGAGAATGTACCACCCAACCTTCTAACTTTGCACACCCCAGATACCGCGATTCCAATTCCCTAAGCCTTGGTTACCAACCACCTTACCTTTTGTTGTTTTTCTTTTAATGTGTTTGTTTTTACCTAAGCCTGGGTATGCCCAATAGCCTTTGTTTTGTATTTCAATTTATATTCTTATAATAAAAAGAATAAAAAAAAAAAGGTTCATAAAGACATGGGTGAGCGAGTTTGGGGTGGAGGATCTTAACCTCCATGGTGGTGATCCCGAGTCTGGCTCGGGCTGGGATTTCAGTACCACAAGCGGTAACCCCCGAGCCAGACTCGGGATCGCATCGCTGGATACAGGGAGAAGTTACTTACCTTGTCCCCTGGATCCAGTGATGTCCTCCCCGCTGTCCTCCGCTCGATTCACACAGTGCCTGAGTGCCGCCGAGCTCCGTTCCCTATGACGTTACAGCGCACGGGAGCGGAGATCGGCGCCAAATTCAAAAAAGTAGAAACACACAAAACACACACAGTACTGTAAACTTACAGATTACAGTACTGTATATAAAAAAAAAAATTACACACCCCCTTTGCCCCTAGTGGTCTGTCCAGTGCCCTGCATGCACTTCTATATTATAAATACTGTTTTTTCTGCCTGAAATTTGGAGATTGTCCATAGCAACCAAAAACTGTCCCTTTATGTCAAAAGTGATTTTAGACCAACTAGAAAACAGCGATAATAAATTATAATCACTTGCAGAATTGAGCGATAGAGATTTGTGGGGAAATTTGTCATCAAACACTGAATCTAATGACAGCGACAATTCTGCAAATGAGCAAATTTCAGTGTTTTTGGATTTGATTACATTATTGAATAATTTTTATTATTATTTATTATCATTATTTATTATATTATAAATTTTATCATACCCGGGATGTCTGCTAGACTCTGGTTTGAACAGATTTAAGAGAGTTATTCCTAAGAATTGCAGGCCTACAATATAAAACGCCAAATTTCCATGCAAAATAATTGTACCACTTTCAGCACCTAAAATCTGAAATAATCGTACCGCCAGGGAGGTTAAAGTGTTTGTAAACTAACGAGTGAAGTGACTAGTCTCAGATGATACACGGAGATTAAAAAGGAACTGCAGTCTGCTCACATAATTTGTAGTAAAAACATCTTTGCCATTCTGAAGCTTCCCTCCAAACACTTTGCATATTATTTTATATATACTGTGATTCTGTACTTGCCAAATATGCTGCAGAAATCAAATCTCCCTCCACTGAGCCCGGCAGCATCCATTTTAACTGTGGGCAGCTGAAGCTGCTCACTTCCTGGATTTACACAGACACACAGAGACACACCCCCTGCTCTGAAACTCCCATTGGCCCTCTTATGACTCACCCCCCCTCCCTTCCTGGCAAACTCTCATGAAAGTGAGAGAGAGAGCTGTGCATGATGTCATAAGTCTAGGCTTTTTTCCAGACAAGAAACAGGAAGTGGACTGTATAAGGTATTTACTGGCAGAAAAAAATGTTTTACTATCCAAAGTTAAAACAACAAGAGCAGAAGATTAAATACATGGAAAGTTGAAAGAATGACTGAAGTTAAGCTTTAACCACTTAACCACTTAAGGACCGCCGTATTGCCAATGTACGTCATTACAATGGCACCGGCAGGCACAAGCACGTACATGTACGTGCTTGCCTTCCAGCGGGTGGGGGGTCCGATCGGCGGTCCGTTTCGCTTCAGGAGCGATCCGGGATGAGGGGATGGCCATCCCCTCTCGATCGCTCCTGGCGAATCCTCCCACTGTGCATTGTATACACAGGCAGGGAGGAAGTGATGTCATTCTCCTCGGGGCGGTCTTTTTGACCGGACTACGAGGAGAAGACAGAAAGTAAGTGTGCACCAACACTACACTGACATGTAGGCACACACAGGCACACAACCCCCCCCCCCCCCCCCCGATCGCCCCCCGGCTATGAACTTCCTTATTCTAGTCCAGTCATACGTCATCACGTTCGAATCCGTCGGACTTTGGTGTGATTGTGTGTGGCCAAGTCCGTTCATTCGGAAAGTCCGTCAGAACTCTGTCAGAACTCCGTCAGAACTCCGTCGAAAGTCTGCCGGACTTAAGTCCTGTCGTGTGTACGCGGCATAACAGTTTTTTTTGGTAGCATTTTATATTTAAATCCAGAAGGCAGTGCTTGGTTTTCGGGGTCCCGTACGTGGCTAGGCTCCCAATAAGTCCCCCACATGTGGTATCCCCGTACTCGGGAGAAGCAGCAGAATTTATTTTGGGGTGTAATTTGACTTAAGCCCATAGCATGTGTGAGCAATATATCATTTAGTGACAACTTTGTGCAAAAAAAAATAAAAAATTGTAAAATTCCTGCAACTTGTGGCAAAATCTAAAATATTTCATGGACTCAGCATGCCTCTCAGTAAATAGCTTGGGGTGTCTACTTTCCAAAATTGGGTCATTTGGGGGGGTTTTGTGCTATTTTGGCATTTTATGGCCTTCGAAACTGTGACAGGTAGTGAGGAGTGAAATCAAAAATTTGCACCCTTAGAAACCCTGAAGGCAGTGATTGGTTTTCGGGGTCCTGTACGCAGCTAGACTCCCAAAAAGTCCCACATATGTGGTATCCCCGTACTCAGGAGAAGCAGCAGAATATATTTTGGGGTGTAATTCCACATATAACTATGGCATGTGTGAGCAATATATCATTTAGTGACAACTTTATTATTTTTTTTTTGTGTCATTATTCAATCACTTGGGACAAAAAAATAAAATATTCAATGGGCTCAACATGCCTCTCCACAACTTCCTTGGGGTCTCTATTTTCCAAAATGGGTTCATTTTGGGGGGGGGGGTTGTACTGCCCTGCCATTTTAGCACGGCCCCCCTTCCCCAAAGCACCCCCCCATGTTTAGGGCACGCGGCCTGGTATGGCTCAGGAGGTAGGGGGAGCGCTCGCTCATCCCCTTTCCTGACTGGCCGGGTCGCATGCTCGGATAAGGGTCTTATATTGACCTAGGGGGTGACCCCCACACTGTTTTTTTGGCGTAAGGCTTCCCCTTTAGCTCCATACCAGGTGACGGGGCCAGGGACCCTGCCTTCGCTGGTCCCGGCTACCTGGAGCCACGCTCAAAATGAACGGACTTTTCTCCGTGTGCGGGAATATCCGTCCATTTCAAAAGTACAGCGGACTAGCACACACACGGCCGTATTGTCCGCCGGACTCGCATATTTTGGTACAAAACTACTTTCTTAGTCCGCCGGACTTTTGGGTAAAAAAAGACCACCGGAGCCCACACACGGGGGCGATTGTCTGGCGGACTTGAGTCCGCCGGACTTTTCCACCGGATTGTTTGATCGTGTGTACACGGCATAATAATGCAGAACAAATAAAAGTGTATTACTATACATAAAAAGGTTTGGAAATGGATACAGGTACAAAGAGCGATGTGTGTAGGAAGATCTTCCTACACACATCGCCCTTTGTACCTGTATCTATTTACAAGCCTTTTTACATTCTTCTAAATGTGAGTGCTCAATTTAATATTTATTAAATACTACTTTTTTTAAACGGTATCATGCTATGCAAGTTCTTTTATTTGCATGACGTATGTTATGGGGTACCAAAGCCTCTGCTCTCCAACAACGTTTTTTTATGGTCCACATTCCATATCCCATTGATGTTTGATGTCCATCAATTGAGACGTATCCAGGACCAACTGCCTCCATTGCGTTTGACTAACCTAACAAGCCTTTAGGACTTGGGTGGTATAAGCCTCTCCAAGTCATCAAGTTCTGGTAAGCCTCCTCATATCTACAGTGGTGGTGTTTCCGGCTATCTTCTCATCTTCAGGGTCACACCAGTGGATTATCACATACATTTGATGGATCACATTTATATTGGGACTTTTTACATTGTGTATCTGAGTCTTTGAACTGTTTTATAACTATAAAAGTGACTTTACATTTTATTTTCACATGGTGGTCTTAGCCCTTGTACACACGGTCGGACATTCCGACAATAAAATCCGTTGGATTTTGTCTGACAGACTTTGTCCGAAAATTGTGTTGCATACACATGGTCGGACAAAGTTGTCAGAAAAACCGATCGTTCAGAGTGTGTTGACGTTATTTCGCTACGAGGGGACTATGTTCAGGCTAGTAGCCAATAGCTTTGGTCTAGGAATTTTATCTGAGCATGCGTGGCACTTTGTCCGATTGGAATTCTCTACAAACGATAGGACAAAGTCCCATCGGACCATGTTGTCGGAAATTTTTTATAGCCCAGCTCTAAAACTTTGTCGGATGGAAACAGTCCGATGGAGCCCACACACGGTCTGATTATCCGACAACACGGTCCGATCGGACATTTTTCGTCGGAATGTCCGACCGTGTGTACAAGGGCTTACACTTATAGTTTGAGTTATCTTGATTTAGAGCTGTTTATGTATAGTAATCAGAGGCGGACTGACCATTCGGCCACTCGGGCACTGCCCGAGGGCCCCGGGCCACTAGGGCTGCCAACCTCAGTAAAACCAGGGACAGTATGTAAAAATCTGTGTTTTTTTTACATCTGTCTCTGAAATATCCCTTACCGACATCCTTTTGGTCTAAAAATCCCAGGATTATAGCTGCCCCACCTCTCCAGTACCTTCTCAGCCAATAGAAACATGTCTGTGTATACTGTGTGATTGTATACTGTGTGTGTGTGTATACTGTGTGGCCCCATAATCTCTGATTGCCTGGGGGCCCCATAATCTCCTATTGCCCGGGGGCCCCATGAGTTGTCAGTCCGTCCCTGATAGTAATACACTTTTATTTGTTCTTCACTATTAGCGCTGCACTTTTTCATATCCACATTATTGCTTTTTGTCTACAGCTGTGCTGGCTGCTATTTTGTTGTGTTTTTTTTTCATATTGCAGTATATTATTTTTATTGTTTTATTTTATTTTTTTAACATACCCAAATTGACCCACCCTTTTCCTGATCGATAGTAGGGTAACATTGTATTTTCCTATAAATCTTCTTTTGGATTTATGCGTAAAACTTTTCTTCTCTCTTTTATGGTGTATATTTGTTTTTTGTGTGCATCGCTCAATGAAAAGAGCTTACCGGAGACTACATGAAGGATTAATTGAGCCCTATGGGGCAAATACTGTCAGAAAATGCTAAATAATAGTAGACATGGATACCATGGGCAAAGGAAAGTAGAAATCCGTGAATAGAGGTTTTTTTTTTTATTATTATCTAATCTATTATGTTCAAAACCTCTTTACAATAAAATGAAAAAAATACACATGAATATTATTCCATGCGGAGTATATTATTTCCTGTCAATGCAAGTCAAACAATGTCACCGTTGCTCCTCAGCATGGGGCATAATTCAATTCTTTTGTCCAAAAAAAAGCTCCATCAGCCTTTTCTTCTCAGGTGCTGTTGAAATGAAATAACACATCATTTTTAAGGTGTGATGCAAAAGGCTAAGAGCTATTAACTTGCTCCGAGTGAAGATCTATTCAATGCCCTCTAAGCAGCAAGGGGCTTAAGATACAGAACACAAAATAGCATGACCAAATTCCCTCCTTTAATTCTCTCTGTGTCTTACTAAGTCCTGGAAATGATTTTGACCTTTCGTCAAATTGCAGCCAAATCATTTTTTTTTTTTTTTAATCTCCAACCCAAAAAAAAAATATTATTGGACAAGATGGATTATTTTGGGGGAGATACAGCGTAGGCTTAGGGGGTGCCGTATCCAGCTGTCTGTGTAGTGAAGTCATACGAAATAATGAATCTAATAGCTCGATAATTAGGAAAGCAGCTGGTAGCAGGGGTGGGAAGCAGCTGTTCCAACATACAGGAATAATGTATTTCCCATTGCGCAAGTAACAGTGATTTAAATAAATATAAAGGTCCACTAAACAAAAATGACATGTCAGTTCACGTATGTTTTAGTAACATTCAGAGATAAATAAGTAAAAGGTTCGTGATTTTCTATTGGGCTAAATATATTTAATATGTCGTTGCTATAGCGGGATATATGGATGGCCAGAGCTGGCAAGAGAATGTGATTGGCAATGAGAGATCTCGCTATCCTTATTTCATTATTGCATTGTTAGGACGGATTATATTATTCTCTCCAGTTTAACTGGTACTCATTGAAATTGTCATAAGATGGACGTTTATTAAAATTTTCTAAATATAAAATTAAACCGTAGGTGCATAGAGACCTTCCAATATGTTGAAAAATATCTGCACAAAGTAATGAACTCTTCCAACCCTTAACATCACATGTTAGGCCGCGTACACACGCGGGGACTGTTCGCTCAACTTTGTTTGTCAAACAGTTTCAGCGGACAGTCCGCTCAAACTTAGCATGGACGGACTTGCCCACACACGATGAACGAACAGTCCGCTGAAACCGTGCGCGATGACGTGAACGGCACGTACGACGGGACTAGAAAACGACGTCCTATACACTGCAATGCAACCTTTGGCGTGTAAATCCTTTCTGAGCATGCGCGGAACTTAGTTTGACGAACAAGCCTACACACGAGGGGACTGTTCGCTGAAACAAAGTTTCAGCGGACAGTTTTTCGGAAATTCCGAAAAACTTTGTTCAGCAGACTGTTCGCTGAAACTGTCCGCTGAAAGCCCACATACGAGCGGACAAGTCCCCGCGTGTGTACGCAGCCTTATGGTTTTCTATTTATGATGACCTCTGTATTTGCCACCCAAATCCCAGGTCTTGATACAATGTCCTGAGCCCAAAGGTAGGCCCTAGGAAGGCAAAGCATTGCTCCAGCATTAGGGATAGGGAGTTTAGGCCTAAGGTATAATTAGAACCTTTAGGGCCCGATGCAAGAAACCATGAAGGGCCCCCTTGACCGCAGGGTGCCCTTTCCTCTGGTCCCAGGGCAAGAAACTATTCAGGGCCAGACAAACCGTTAAGGCCCTTTCCATTGGCCCTGGGGCCATTTCCTCTGGTCCCCGTGGCCCTTCTCTCCAATCCCAGGGCCCTTTACAAGTCACAGTTTACACTGATGCGACTTATCATATGACTTGCGACTCAAGATCACATGATAAGTCAAAACACATTCATTTCAATTGTTGCCGTCTACTACTTTTCTGCGACTTTGGTGCGATTTGAGTACCATAGACTGCAATGTTAAATCACAAAAATTTCAGGGCAGTCATAAGGAAATCACAAGCAAGCAACACGGCTTTGAGGTTACAGAAGTGTAAACTGAGCCGTACAGTCCCCCACCAGGACCCTTTTATATGTTCTGCAATGGACTCATTCCTGCTGTCTTGGGCCCCTCCCCCACAGTGGCAGACTGCCAGGGCCCGGTGCAACCTTTGCGCCCCTAGTAGTTCTGTCACTGGTTTAGGCTATAGCTGGCACATAACCTAATCTTCACACTGGATGACTATTCAAAGGATTGGTGTGTGGCCACCCTAATTCAGGGCTGCAATATTCTCCCACACAGTGGTATAGCTACCTCCATAGATAACCGAAGGACACATTAAAACACAAGTTGCTCCACGTTGATTCAATAAAGCTGACACTCATAATTCTACATTAACATAAAAGTGAAGATAACATAGAGCAATAGGCTGTACAGCAAAGTCATATCTCCCAACATTAGAACTTGAGAAAGAGCAACACCATAGAGCAGGCATTACTAAATAGTGGACCGCGGTCTGGATCCGGACTGAGACACTCTTCCAACCGGACCCGCACTCACGCCATTTAAATGCCGCTTCTTTCCCCCAGCCTCTGATGCTGTTATTATAACTGCATAGCAGAGAGCAGTGCTTATTACATTCGGTATTTGATGTGCAGGGGGCAGAGCACACTACTGTTGGGGGGGGGGGGGTAGTGATGTGAGAGGAGGGGCAGTGCTGTGGTGGGAGATATAAAGGGGGCGGTGCTGTGGAGGGGGATGTAAATGGGTAGCAGGGCTACGGGGGGATGTAAAGGGTGTGGCAGTGTTGTGGGGGGTGTGAAGGGGGCACAGTTCTGCTGGGGGGGGGGGATGTGAAGTCAGCAGAGGACAGTACTGTGGGGGGGGGGGGGGAGAAGGGGATTAAGTACACTATTGTAAAGGAGGAGTTGGGTTGATGTGCAGGGGGTCTGAGAACACTACTGTCAAAGGGAAACTGATGTGAAGTGGGGGTCTGACTGTAATGTGTGGGGGGAACTGGGGACACTGATGTAAGGGATTGTGATATAGGATAAGAAGGCTGAAGAAAAAAATTGATTTGGACCTCTGCTGGAATTTTACTGGTCGGACCTCTGTGAATTTTAATTCAATACCCCTGCTATAGAGGGTAGTGAAAGTGTACCTGGTTCCAATGTGGTGAATATTGGAAGTAGTTTAGAGGGTCATAGGTACTGTATACTTTGCACCCATTTTCTGCAGTTTTTGAACTCACCCACAAAACACCTGTAGCGCCAGCTCCTGAAGGGCACGTGCTATGTGTTTTTGCCATTTAATATTCCTGTAACTGCAGTTTGGTTTTGGGTTTAATTACTCAAAATTTTGGTCTCAGTACTAGTCTGGCTGGATTGCATGATGTTCTGCTTGACCATAGGTGGCGCTGTCATCTCTGGCAGGTGCTAGAATGTAGTCCATTTGGGTGTATTGAGTGCCAGTTCTCTCTCGGAACCAGCCCAGTGGGAGTGTCACTCTTGCTGTGCATTCTGGGAGGGGGTACTTAAGGTGCTGACATCGCATGTTTCGGGGTTCTGGTCCGTAAGTGCTTTCTGACTGTTTGGTCCTGGTCCTCCTGACCAGCCCCTAGGGCTCTCATGGCCTGGGGTGCGGATCCACCCGATTCCAAGTTTGGCTGGCCCGGGACAAAGTAACTGAAAGAAGGATTCGAAGGTGGTCCGGTGCCGTCTCGGTTTGTGGAGAGGCCCAGCAACTGCAGAAGCATCCAGGGGAGGACTCTTCGGGAGAAGGCCATGCAAAAGTTGGCTTCTCAGCAGGAGCCTGGAGGCTAAGTTGAAGACCCCAAGCGAATCTAGTCTCGTATGGTATTGCTGGACCGGCTGCAAGATACTGATATCGTACGAGGGTTATCTGAGTTGTCTACATCTTTCCGTTTATTCAAGTGTTCTGCAACAAGTCTGTGGCGGAGACTTTGTTTGATTTAAGCACCCTGTTGGTTGCTGGGCCTGGTGAGAGAAGGACTATCCGATATGGGTGAGGATCCAGCTGTGAATGGCTATTCTCTGGATTTCCTGATGTGAGAGACTCTTTTTTTCTACTTGACTTAGTTCCAAGAATACCTGGACTTTCCTACCTAAACCTTCTAACCCTACTTGGAGAGACTGTGTTCGTTTACTCTTTTTGAAAAAAAAAAAATCCCTTAAGCAGATCTGGTGTCAGTCTCTGCAGTTCTTGGGCCATTTACCTTGGGAAACCCCATACACAAGGTCAAGAAGGTAACGGTAAGCACAATTAAATTAGCCACTCCTTCGGGGGTCAGTGCTACACACCTCTTACAGTGCTATGAGTGAGTCTCAGAGATGCACGTGAAAAATAATTTTTAAAACCAAAAGAAAATAGAGCTAATATATATATTTTTTTCTGAGTCTACCTGAAAACACAACTGCATTTAACAGCTGGATATGATATGGCAACCAGCAACTGCTGAGACAACAAATACACAGGAGTATATAATGTACAGAACTGTTTACAGAATACAGTGGTTAGCACTGTGGGGGTTATTTACCAAAACTGGTATGTAAAATCTGGTGCAGCTCTGCATAGAAACCAATCAGCTTCCAGGTTTTATTGTTAAAGCTTAATTGAACAAGCTGAAGTTAGACGCTGATTGGCTACCATGCAGAGCTGTACCAGATTATGAGTGCACCAGTTTTAGTAAATCAACTCCAATTTATTGGACAATATGTTCAACGGTCCAACAAACAGGACCATGTAACAGACAACATAATGTTTAGAGTTCGGCTTTTAGGAGTCAAAATACCCATCACATTGCTAGTTAATGGGAATAAAGAAATGCTCTTGTGCCAGTGGTGAATGAGAAAAAAAAGTCCCAGTTTCAGTGGACAGATTAAATGTCCCAGTATCAGTGGGAAGAAAAAAATTCCCTTGATTGAGTAGTGGGAGAATACACTCCCATTACAGTGGTCAATGGAAAGAAAAAAATGCACTGGTGTAAGTGTTCAGCGGTAAGAAAAAATGCTCCAAAATCAATGGTCAGTGAAAAATGGCCCCAGCATCAGTTGTTAGGGTGAGGAAGGAATGCCCCCAGTGTCAGTGATCACAAGGCGATAAAAAACCCTGAATTCAGTTGTCAGTGGGTGAAAACGTTCTGGAATTAGTTGTCAGTGGAAGGAAAACATGCTCCAGTGTCAGTGTAAAGAAAACATGTCCTGGTACTAGCAAAATGTCCTAAAATCAGTGGTCAGTAGGTGCAAAGAACACCTGGCATCAGTTGTCAGAGGGAGGAGAAAATGCCCCATTGTTAGTGGTCAGTGGGAGAATAAAAATGCCCCAGTGTCAGTGGTCAATGGGAAAAAAAATCCCCAGTATCTGTAGTCAGTGGGAGGATAACATGTCCTGGTGTCGGAGTCAGTAGGAGGAAAAAAAATGCCCTGAAATCAGTGATCCATAAGAGGGAAAAATGTCCTGATGAGGGAGTTCCGGGGGGGAATTACCCATGACTATGGTCAGTGAGAAAAAAAGTGCCCCAGTGTCAATGGTCAGTGGGAGGAAAAAAGACCATTGCCAATGGGGTAAAAAAGTAATACTCTGTGTTAGTGGATGGGGGTAGGGAAATCACTGGTGTTTAATTTTGGGTGGGGAGTGGGGACACTGGCATTCAGTGTGGGGCGGATGAAGGAAACAATAGTTTTTGTTCGGTGTGGGGTAAAAGGAAACCCTGGTATTTGGTAGGGTGAACTTTTTGAAACTAGAGTCTGCTAGACTGTACAGCACAGTTGAGGTCTACCACTCCTTCACACTGCTGTTACGTCCTGTATGCATTGTTCTCAGACCGCTACCCTCTCTAATTTACCACTACCCATCTCTAATCTGACACAGCCAATCCCTAAAATCTGTGTCAGGACTCCCCCTACATAGCAACGTCACATAAACCAGGTTTCAGAATCATAACTGGAGAACAGCAGGAGTATTTGGCTTCATCACATAGTACATATTAAGTGGTGAGGGGAGCTTGGAAGCTTGGAGTCCTGCTGTTAATGGCTGAAACAGGGCAGTGAGCCTCTGCCTCCCATGCTTAACATAGTTGGAATAACCTGATGTACACAGGACTCTGGGATTTCCCTCAAACTGCAGGACTGTCCTGCCAATTTAACCACTTCAGCCCCGGAAGGATTTATCCCCTTCCTGACCAGAGCACTTTTTGCAATTCGGCACTGCGTCGCTTTAACTGGAAATTGCATGTAGCTCCCAAGCAAAATTGACGTCCTTTTTTCCCCACAAATAGAGCTTTCTTTTGGTGGTATGTGATCATCTCTGCGGTTTTTGTTTTTTGCACTATAAACAAAAAAAGAGCAACAATTTTGAAAAAAAAAACAAATTTTTTACTTTTAGCTATAATAAATATCCCCCAAAAACATTTAGGCCAATACGTATTCTTCTACATATTTTTGGTAAAAAAAAATCGCAATAAGCGTTTATTGATTGGTTTGCGCAAAAGTTATAGCGTCTACAAAATAGGGGCATTTTTATTCTTTTTTTTTTTTTTACTAGTAATGGCGGACAATTTTGACACATTTTTGGGACCATTGGCATTTTTACAGCGATCAGTGCTATAAAATTTCATTGATTACTGCAAAAATGTCACTGGCAGTGAAGGGGTTAACCACTAGGGGGCAGGGAGGGGTTAAGTGTGTTCTAGGGCAGTGTTTCTGGGGGATGGGCTGTGTTTGACGTGACACCGATCGCTGCTCCCGATGACAGGGAGCAGATGATCGGTGTCCTGTCATTAAGCAGAACGGGGAGATGCTGTTTACATCGGCATCTCCCTGTTCTTCAGCTCCGTGACATGATCGCGGATATCCCCGCGGCAATTGAGTCCGCAAATCCCGCAGGCACAGTCAAGGAGCTCGCGGCAGGCGCGCGCGTGCACGGCGGGAAATTCAAAGTAACGTACAGGTACGTTACTTTGCCCAGCCGTACCGACGTATATTTGCTGACAGTGGTTAAGGACTATTGACAGGTTTAATTTGGTAAACCACTCAAGTGTAAAATATCTCATAATCTGTGCTGGTATGTATTTAATTAAATACGTTTGATACAGTTTCACAAATTAAAAAATTTGAGTTTTGCCTCAGAGTTAAACCTTTGTGCATAGGCAAGATAAAAGTACCATCATCCAATAATTAATTGCAAAAGAAGAAGTAGGGACAGTTGCTGAAGATATCTTCCTTCAACAAAAAAGGGCGGAGGAAATGGACCTCAGTACTAATAAACAACGATAAACTTTGGATAACAATTATCATTTCTTACATATAAAACACACATGTTTTACAAAAGATAAAAAGATAAAAACAAGAAAAGAAAGTTGATACAGTATACATATACTTGTAAACTTCCAGGTGAATCTCTGCTTATGGAACTTTCTCACAGATTATATAATCCTCTACCAGTTTCGCGATCAAAGAACCGCTTCCTCAGGAGGATAAATCCATGAGTCCGAAGCCAGAATCAAGCTTTATGCCATGTACACACGACCGGACTTTTTGACAGCAAAGGTCCGACGGAACAATTTGATCGTGTGTGGGCTCCATCGGACCTTTGCTTGCCAAAAATCCGGCAGACTTTAGAAATAGAACATGTTTTAAATTTTCCCACCAGAACTCCACCGGACTGAGCAATCCGTTCGTGTGTATGCTAGTCCGACGGACAAAAAAACGACGCTAGGGCAGCTATTGGCCACTGGCTATGAACTTCCTTATTCTAGTCCGGTCGTACGTCATCACGTTCGAATCCATCAGACTTTGGTGTGATTGTGTGTGGCCAAGTCCGTTCATTCGGAAAGTCAGTCGGAACTCCGCCGAAAGTCCGTCGGAAAGACCGTCGGACCTAGTCCCTCGAAAAGTCCGGTCGTGTGTACGCGGCATCAGTCACCAAAAAATCCACCTGCGGCGGACATGGGGGATTGATGCGGATGATATGTCTGATATATTACACTGTAAAGTGTATTCGAAAACACTAAAACTCCAAGGGGGGGGGGGGGAAGTCTTATACCCCATACACACGGTCAGAAATTCTGACGGAAAAAGTCTGATCGGATTATGTTGTTGGAAAATCCGATCGGTTGTGGGCTCTAGCGGACTTTTTCTGTCGGAATTTCCGAATTAAAAAGTTTGAGAGCTGGATCTAAGATTTTACAACAACAAAACCCGATTAGACCTTTTCCGATCGTGTGTAGAGAATTCCGACGCACAAAGTGCCACGCATGCTCAGAAAAAAATTGGAGACAAAAGCTATTGGCTACTGGCCTCTACGTAGTCCCGTAATACGTTTTGTACGTCACCTCGTTCCGAACGATTGGATTTTCCGACAACTTTGTGCGACGGTATGTATGCAAGACAAGTTTCGGCCAAAATCCGTCGGAAAAAATCTGACGGATTTTGTGGTCGGAATGTCCGACCGTGTATGGGGCATTAGAATAGTTCTCTCATAAGGCAAGGAAAAATGGACTATGATGATGTAAGGCTTGTTTCAATAGTCACATAGGATAAAGAGTCAGGTGAATAAAATGTTCATAGTCTCTGCTCTGCTAATCCAAACAGGTCCAGATCTAGCTGGTCAAGTCTTGACAGACGGTCCCCCCCTTGGAGAAAGATCCGCGGTGAAGTTTCACAAATGTTCTTAGTAAACTTTTCATGATAAAATATATACAAATAAGCATAAAACTTTCGTATGGTTTGGATGATGCAAAATCAAATAATAAAATGTACCAGATCTCCAACTTGTGTGTAAATTTACATCAGATGGCCAATTGGTCTTATAAATCTTAGCCCTTGATCTAACACCCAGTGTGAGTTAAATCCATCACTTTTTTGGAACACTATAGTACAAACTTACATAACACATGTTTCCAGTTGTAGACCACATGTTTCTAGAGTATCAAAGTTCTTTGCAATAATATGGGTTTAAATCAGTTTATGTATAGAAAGTAAATGCAGGGTTTTTAGAAATACTGCATTGATTGTCATGCTCAGTGCTTCAGGTAAAACCTGGGGGTCTATTTATTAAAAAAAATTGCTGTGTGAATGTCTTTGCATTTGCACAGCTTTTGTGCAAAATTCCCATAATGTGTCTAATGTGTTTATTTCCTATGATCCTCAGCTCCATCTGGTGGCTATAATGCAATATTTTCCTCAATCAGGGAAATACTGCAATGCTTTAAGCTTTGAAATGTTTGCCTACCTCTCAAAAGTTTTTAGTTTTTTTTAATTTGAGCATTGCATTATTCCCCTCCACCGTCTTTTTCATTACTATAAGTGACAGACAGGACAAATGGAAAACCCTAGACCCAGGAGAAAAAAATCAAATTTTGATAAGACAGGAAGGATGGTGGAAGCAGCTTAGACAGGGATAGGTCCCTTTAAACCTACGTAAGCCTAATTTAAGGCAAGCCTTTGTGCCAGCTGCAGTACCAGTACCGGTACCTGGGCCAGATTCGGGTAGTTCTTGCTACCACCACTATTAGAACTCATTGCCAAGGCTGCAACAGATTCTAAAATAATTATTGCCAGTTCACAAATTAGGAAACTGGTGGCAATTCACCTCTTGGAGCCAACAACATGCAAATATGAGCCCCCTTGGTGGGTGGGCCTTATCGCTGAGCGGCCGTATATTTGCGTGAAATATTGAAAAAACAGTTACTGGCAGCTAACGAAAAGCTCCTGATCCTTGCTTGCAATCAGGAGCTTTCTGATCATGTGACAGCCAATCACGGCGGTCACATTATCATAAACCCCGCCCTGCCTTCCGGCATCTTAAACCCCTTACAGTGTTAGGAGGCGCTGACGCCAAGGGGTTAAGACCAGTTCTGAACTGGTGTACAGAGAAATGCCAGTTTGGAGTGAGGCATTTTGTTCTGGGAAGCTGTCATGAATGTGGCATCTTCCCGCACAGGGATCATGGTTGCTAGAATGCCAGTGACCGCAAACTTCCTAGCAACCAATGACTCATCCCCAGCCCCATTCAGCTGCTGGCCACGAGATTCTCCTGGTGAAAACTGAATGTAAATGAAGGGGCCGGGAATACTGGCTAATATCACTACCCAAATATAGCAATGCCCATTTTTTGGCAATGATGAATCTCACGGAAGGAGACCTGATGGCAAACTAGTCCCTGATATACAATTGAGAAAAAGAGAAATCCCCCTTCATTGGGACTTTGTAGGCAACACACACATGTATGTAAGCAAAAAGTTATATTTATTGAATATACATAAAAATATACCGATCATAAAGTGATCGATATTAAAAAAGACATTAAGAAGAAAAGAATATTAAAAAAATGTGCAGTCGTAAAAGACAACAAAAACAAAAATGACAAGTTACATGCTAAGTATTCTAGCAAAATTAGTACTCTCTGGTATATAGTAATCCCCACGTTTCTGGTTAAAGCACCTTCGTCAGGGGTATAAGGTAGGAGTATGTATGGTCATAATTTTGTGCCAGTGGGGGTGTAGGTAGGCTCCAACCAAAAAGCGGTAAGAGCATGGAAGCCAAATATTCCCTATATTAGCATTTGCCTGATGATCAGCAAAGGGTCAATTATGGCAATTTGACAGAACTGAAAAATAAAAAATAGAAAAATCAAAAAACTGTTTAAAAGGTATACCTATGAGATTTCATTACGGGCCATAATAACTATTCCTAAGCATGGGGTGTGTGAGACCCCTATCTTAAATATTAGTGTGTCACCTATATTATTACATAGAAAAAATACAAAAGGGCAAGAAAAAAGAATATATTTAACAAGGTCCATGGATTTATAAGAGGTGGGAGGCTAGTGAGAGCTTTGAATAAAGCCCCAAGACGGTATATAACTCCAAGCGTGTCCTATGGGTATGTCTCCCCTATAAAGGACAAGGCTGATGTCAGAGGACAAGTGGGAAAAAAACAACATCTAAGCGGCCATCACAAGGCAGCCTTTTATCTGTCTAAATATGCCATGAAAAAGGATGGGGCTTACCTTGTAGATGTAGAAAGACACAGACGTTCCAGGGACAGATGGAACGCACATTGTGTCCAACAGTCTCCCAGAGAGGTGGCACCATGCTTCCCACAGCGGGAACGCCCCAAAAGGCAGCAGGCCACATTAGGAAACAGTGGAAGGGAAATAAAAAACAAAAATAAAATAATAAATAATAATAAAAAAATAAAAATAAAATCGAAAAAAATCAAAAGAACAGGCAGAACCGCTGGAGCAAATTGGCTCCCTAGGAAACTAATATGATTTAGTACAGATCAAAATTAAAACCGCTGCTGGAATGCCCACACATCCCCACAGTCCACCACCTGATGGAAAAGAAATATACAGTAGTCAAAAAGGACAACCATAATAAGGATTTGTTGCAGGTACACACATATATAACCCAGACAATGTTTAACCACTTGCCGACCGCCGCACGACGATGTACGTCGACAGAATGGCACGGGCAGGCATATGGGCGTACCTGTACGTCCCTGCCTTCCCGCGGGTGGGGGGCCCGATCGGGCCCCCCCCGGTACCAGCGGCGGTCAGTATCCGTGCAGGAGCGATCCGGGATGAGGGGGCGGCCATTCATTCATGGCCACCCCCTCGCGATCCCTCCTGGCGAATGGGAGTGAAGCATTGCATCACTTCCTCTCCTGTAATGTAAACACAGGAGAGGAAGTGATGTAATCTCTCCTCCGTGACGGTATTTTTCGTTCCGGCACCGAGGAGAGAGGATCGGTGAGTTGCACCAACACGACACTTCACAGTAGAACATGCTAGGCACACTCACACCCCCCCCCTTTACCCCCCGATCACCCCCCAATTACCCCTGCCCCCCCAGTCACAGTGACACCAATTGCATTTTTTTTTTGCATTGGTGTCATTTGTGACTGTAATAACTGTTAGGGCAGTTAGGGTTAGCCCCCTTTAGTTCTAATGTACCCACCTAACCCCCCCGATAAAGGTTTAACCCCGTGATCACCCCCCGTCGCCAGTGTCACTAAGGCTGGGTTCACATTGCAGCGGTTTATGAGAACGGATGTGATTCGCACCGCACTGCAGTGCAAATCACATCCGATCTCTGTGCGATTCGAGTTCAGCCATTCGCCGCACCCGCCGCAAATTCGCACGGGACCCTTTTTTTGGTCCGCAGCAGAATCGGATCGCATGGGTGTTCACACCATGCGATCCGAGTTTGCAGATCGCACTGCGATATGCAAACTGATCTGGGGGTGTCATTAACATTTCACTGACACTCCCAGCAGTTCACATAGGGCAGTGTGAACTGCCGCCGGGAGGCATGCGATGCGGGAACCCGCCGCGGATTCGTGGCGTTCCTGCATCGCTCCAGTGTGAACCCAGCCTAATAAGCGATAATTTTTCTGATCGCTGTATTAGTGTCACAGGTGACGCTAGTTAGGCAGGTAGGTATTTAGGTTCGCCGCAGCTTTTTATAGCGCCAGGGACCCCCATATACTACCGCATAAAGCCCCCTGATTGCCCCCTAGTTAACCCTTTCACCAGTGATCACCATATAACTGTTACAGGTGACGCTGGTTGGTTAGTTATTTTTTTATAGTTTCAGGGCACCCGCCATTTATTACCTAATAAAGGTTTAACCCCCTGATCACCCGGCGGGTGTCATTTGTGACTAATAACTGTTAGGGCAGTTAGGGTTAGCCCCCTTTAGTTCTAAGGTACCCCCCTAACCCCCCCAATAAAGGTTTAACCCCGTGATCACCCCCCATCGCCAGTGTCACTAAGGCTGGGTTCACATTGCAGCGGTTTATGAGAACGGATGTGATTCGCACCGCACTGCAGTGCAAATCACATCCGATCTCTGTGCGATTCGAGTTCAGCCATACAGATAGTATGGCTGAATTTGCGTCGCACCCGCCGCACCCGCCGCAAATTCGCACGGGACCCTTTTTTTGGTCCGCAGCAGAATCGGATCGCATGGGTGTTCACACCATGCGATCCGAGTTTGCAGATCGCACTGCGATATGCGAACTGATCTGGGGGTGTCATTAACATTTCACTGACACTCCCAGCAGTTCGCATAGGGCAGTGTGAACTGCCGCCGGGAGGCATGCGATGCGGGAACCCGCCGCGGATTTGTGGCGTTCCCGCATCGCTCCAGTGTGAACCCAGCCTAATAAGCGATCGTTTTTTTGATCGCTGTATTAGTGTCACAGGTGACGCTAGTTAGGCAGGTAGGTATTTAGGTTCGCCGCAGCTTTTTATAGCGCCAGGGACCCCCATATACTACCGCATAAAGCCCCCTGATTGCCCCCTAGTTAACCCTTTCACCAGTGATCACCATATAACTGTTACAGGTGACGCTGGTTGGTTAGTTATTTTTTTATAGTTTCAGGGCACCCGCCATTTATTACCTAGTCTCACTAGTGTACCCCTAAATTTAGGGGTGTCTACTTTCCAAAATGGGGTCATTTGGGGGGGGTTTGTGCCATCTTGGCATTTTATGGCCTTCAAAACTGTAACGCCCTTAGAAAGCCTGAAGGCGGTGCTTGGTTTTCGGGGCCCCGTACGCGGCTAGGCTCCCAAAAAGTCCCACATATGTGGTATCCCCGTACTCAGGAGAAGCAGCAGAATTTATTTTGGGGTGTCATTTCACATATGCCCATGGCATGCATGAGCAATATATCATTTAGTGACAACTTTGTGAAAAAATAAAATAAAATAAAAAAGTTTGTAATTTTCCCGCAACTTGTGGAAAAATATAAAATATTCCATGGACTCAACATGCCTCTCAGCAAATAGCTTGGGGTGTCTACTTTCTAAAATGGGGTCATTTGTGGGGGTTTTGTGCCATCTTGGCATTTTATGGCCTTCAAAACTGTAATAGGTAGTGAGAAGTGAAATCAAAAATTTACGCCCTTAGAAAGCCTGATGGCGGTGCTTGGTTTTCGGGGTCCCGTACGCGGCTAGGCTCCCAAAAAGTCCCACATATGTGGTATCTCCATATTCAGGAGAAGCAGCAGAATTTATTTTGGGGTGTCATTTCACATATGCCCATAGCATTTGTGAGCAATATATCATTTAGTGACAACTTTGTGTAAAAAAAAAAAAAAAAAGTTTGTAATATTCCCGCAACTTGTGGCAAAATATAAAATATTCCATGGACTCAACATGCCTCTCAGCAAATAGCTTGGGGTGTCTACTTTCTAAAATGGGGTCATTTGTGGGGGTTTTGTGCCATCTTGGCATTTTATGGCCTTCAAAACTGTAATAGGTAGTGAGAAGTGAAATCAAAAATTTACGCCCTTAGAAAGCCTGAAGGCGGTGCTTGGTTTTCGGGGCCCCGTACGCGGCTAGGCTCCCAAAAAGTACCACATATGTGGTATCCCCGTACTCAGGAGAAGCAGCAGAATTTATTTTGGGGTGTCATTTCACATATGCCCATAGCATGTGTGAGCAATATATCATTTAGTGACAACTTTGTGTAAAAAAAAAAAAAAAAATGTTTTTGTCATTATTCAATCGCTTGAGGCAAAAAAATAAAATATTCAATGGGCTCAACATGCCTCTTATCAATTTCCTTAGGGGGTCTACTTTCCAAAATGGGGTCATTTGGGGGGGTTTTGTACTGCCCTGCCATTTTAGCACCTCAAGAAATGAGATAGGCAGTCGTAAACTAAAAGCTGCGTAAATTCCAGAAAACGTACCTTAGTCTGTAGATGTGACAACTTTTGCGCAAACCAATAAATATACAGTTATTGACTTTTTTTTTACCAAAGACATGTGGCTGAATACATTTTGGCCTAAATGTATGACTAAAATTGAGTTTATTGGATTTTTCTAATAACAAAAAGTAGAAAATATCATTTTTTTTCAAAATTTGCGGTCTTTTTACGTTTATATCACAAAAAATAAAAATCGCAGAGGCAATCAAATACCATCAAAAGAAAGCTCTATTTGTGGGAAGAAAAGGACGCACATTTTGTTTTGGGTACAACATTGCATGACGCGCAATTACCAGTTAAAGCAGCGCAGTGCCAAATTGTAAAAAGACCTCTGGTCATTGACCAGCAAAATGGTCCGGTCTGAAAGTGGTTAAACACCAGATGAAATCAAACTAAAAAATAGCAGTAGTAGACAGTTTATAATCAGACATCTAAACTAGCAGCGTAGCCCTATATGTGCAGGAGTATTCAGTATTTTATTTAGTCAGAAAAAGAGGACAACAATTGGCAGAAAAGGATATGAGAGAATAACCGCTCATGACCCATTTACTATAGAGCATCCTACTAAGGATAGGAGGAATCCATAAGGTTCCAAAAGAGGAACAAATATCCAGAATAATCAAAGGGTGAGTTACACAGACACCTTCAAGGGTGTCTAACCCACTCCCTCCCAAACACCAGATGTAAAAGCTTCTAGAAATAGGCAATAGCTTATGCAATCATTAAGGCCTGGTGGTAGAGTGGTCCGTAGTGCCACTATCCACCTCGTTTCTCTCTGTAATAGGGTTTTATCCCAGTCACCCCCTCTGTTGTTGGGATGATCGCGATCCAGTACTAATAATTTGATATTGGGAAATTTGCCCTGATGCACATCCCGGTGTGTCCACCTAGTGGAAGTCCTGGGTTGCATGTACTCATACTATGTACATGTCTGTACATTCTTTTATGTAGCTCTAATTTGGTTTTCCCAATATAAAAGCAGCCACAAGGGCAAGTTAAAAGGTAGACCACCCCAGGTGTGCGACAGTTGACATAGTGGGAGGGCTTATACTTTAGTCCATTTGGTAGTAAATAGTCCATATTAGTGTTGATAAATTGACAATAGGGGCACCCCGCGCATTTGAAAGTACCCTACCTCTTACATGGATCACCTCTAAATTCTCCAGTATACTCGCTAGTAGACAGGCGCGATCCGTTTTGTAACGAATCGAGATTCGGCCAAATTTTGCATCTTTCGGACATTCGAATGGATCCGAATGTCCAAATAAAAAAGTAACGAATTTCAACTAATACGAAAGAAATTATAGCAAATATAACAAATGAATTCGACATGATTCAGTAATTCGTTAAAGATCTACTGAACTCAAAGTAAATCTTACAGTCCAATCAGCTGATTAATTTTGTGCTGGAGGTTGGATTACTGGCAAAGTACATTCCTGAAAACTGAGTGAGAAGGGTGTTGTATTGTATTTGAGCAGAGAAGAGATATTGTCATTGTGTGTGTTAATAGATTCAATAAATAAACAACTTTCCAAACTATGAATCATTATCACGAATCAATATACATACATAAATATCAAATTTCAACGAATACAAAAGAAATTATAGAAGATATAACAAATGAATTTGACATGATTCAAGATTCAGTATAACAAATATCGTCACTCTACAGAAATAACGAATTATCGAAAACTAATTAACGTAACATAACTAATATAACAGAACAAAATTATGTATTTTACGAATGACAACAAACCAAAACTAAACAAAATTTTCCATTGTGCACAAGTCTACTCACTAGTAACTAATCTATCTTTTAATGATCGTGTACATGTACATGTATCCCTCTTAAAGAAGTTCACCCAGTAATATACTGCAAGGTGACCACTACACACATTTAGTAGCACAGGTGTGATCTGGGACTGTGCAGCTACACACTAAAGCTGCAACAAGTAAACTATTGGACCACCTGCCTAATAGTCTCTGCTCCTAGTCTGGATGAAATACAGCAGCAGCAGCTCCTGTGTGGAAGGTGACGTGGTTAAATCCTGTCTTTACTACATGGAAACCCCCTTGGCTATCTAGCAGGGGCAGGAATAACACATCTATACCCAATTAACTGGCTATCTAGCAGTGACAGGAATAACACATCTATACCCAATTAACTTTGTGATAATTACCACATAACCCATATTTACAAATGCACACTCTAGAAGAAAGCAGCTCCAAACATACACATTTAGGATTAAATCTGAATGGGTCTAAATCTAGATATTATTGCAGACACAAGGTCAAAGGAGTGCAAAGACAATTCACAGTCAGTGAGGCAGCAAGTGACAGTGATCTAGGCTTTCATAAAATTGCAGAGGGCTAATACAAATCGAAAACAAGAGAGCATGGGCAGAAAATTGAGGAGGCACAGACTGAAAATTACAGTCCTAGAGCTATGAAGAAAGTCAAAGTACAGAGCCTACATGACTGGGTGTAAGGAGAACCAGACAGTGTGTGGATAATTGATAAAAATATATATATATATATATATATATATATATATATATATATATATATATATATATACAGTATCTCACAAAAGGGAGTACACCCCTCACATTTTTGTAAATATTTTATTATATCTTTTTATGTGACACTGAAAAAATAAAAATTTGCTACAATGTAAAGTAGTGAGTGTACAGCTTGTATAACAGTGTAAATTTGTTGTCTACTCAAAATAACTCAACACACAGACATTAATGTCTAAACCGCTGGCAACAAAAGTGAGTACACCCCTAAGTGAAAATGTCCAATTTGGGCCCAAAGTGTCAATATTTTGTATGGCCACTATTTTCCAGCACTGCCTTAACCCTCTTGGGCATGAACACCAGAGCTTCACAGGTGGCCACTGGAGTCCTCTTCCACTCCTCCATGATGACATCACGTAGCTGGTGGATGTTAGGGACCTTGCGCTCCTCCACCTTCCATTTGAGGATGCCCCACAGATGCTCAATAGGGTTTAGGTCCGGAGATATGCTTGGCCAGTCCATCACCTTTACCCTCAGCTTCTTTAGCAAGGCAGTGGTCGAATTGGAGGTGTGTTTGGGGTTATTATCATGTTGGAATACTGCCCTGCGGCCCAGTCTCCGAAGGGAGGGGATCATGCTCTGCTTCAGTATGTCACAATACATGTTGGCATTCATGGTTCCCTCAATGAACTGTAGCTACCCAGTTCCGGCAGCACTCATGCAGCCCCAGACCATGACACTCCCACCATCGAGCTTGACTGTAGGCAAGACACGCTTGTCTTTGTATTCCTCACCTGGTTGCCGCCATACATGCTTGACACCATCTGAACCAAATACGTTTATCTTGGTCACATCAAATCACAGGACATGGTTCCAGTAATCCAAGTCCTTAGTCTGCTTGTTTTCAGCAAATTGTTTGCGGACTTTTATGTGCATCATCTATAGAACAGGCTTCCTTCGGGGACAACAGCCATGCAGACCAATTCGATGCAGTGTGTGGCGTATGGTCTAAGCACTGATAGGCTGACCCCCCACCCCTTCAACTTCTGCAGTAATGCTGGCAGCACTCATACGTCTATTTCCCAAAGACAACCTCTGTATATGACGCTGAGCACGTGCACTCAACTTCTTTGGTCGAATATAGCGAGGCATGTTCTAGGTGGAACCTGTCCTGTTAAATTGCTGTATGGTCTTTGCTACCATGCTGCAGCTGAATTTCAGGGTGGAAATCGTCTTACATCAAATTTAACACACCTGCTCCCCATTCACACCTGAGACCTTGTAACACTGAGTCACATGATGACATGGGGAGGGAAAATGGTTAATTGGTCCCAATTTGGACATTTTCACTTAGGGGTGTACTCACTTTTGTTGCCAGCGGTTTAGACATTAATGGCTGTGTGTTGAGTTATTTTGAGGGGACAGCTAATTTACACTGTTAAACAAACTGTACACTCACTACTTTACATTGTAGCAAAGTGTCATTTCTTCAGTGTTGTTACATGAAAAGATATATTAAAATATTTACAAAAATTGTGAGAGGTATATTCACTTTTGTGAGATACTGTATATATTTTCAAAAAATAAAGTAGTGGTAGGATAGCCTGCGGGGAGGAGTAGGGAAGATCCTTTCGGAGACCAGAAGTTGTAGTTGTAGCTTCTCAGCTCTATTTATTGGCTCTGGATGGTCTGGATTTACAGTAGGTCACAGCAGAAGCTAGCAGTTACACCCCTTTCACACCAGGGCGTTTTTCAGGCGCTGTAGCATTAGAAATAGCGCCTGCAATCCGCCCTAAAGAAGCTGTACCATTGTGTGTAGTGTGAAAGCCCCGAGGGCTTTCACACTACAGCAGTGCGCTGGCAGGACGTCAGAAAAAAGTCCTGCCAGCAGCTTCTTTAGAGCGGTGAAGGAGCGGTGTGTTTACCGCTCCTCCACCGCTGCTCCCCATTGAAATCAATGGGGCAGCGCTGTAATACCGCTGGCAAAACGCCGCTATTGCGGCGTATTGCCGGCGGTTTTAAACCCTTTCGCGGCCGCTAGCGGGGGGTACAAGCGCCCCGCTAGCGGCCGAAATGCGGCGCAAATCCACAGCTAATTTGGCGGTAAAACGCAGCCAAAAATAGCAGCGTTTTACCGCCCACACTATCGGCGGTGTGGTGTGAAAGGAGTCTTATGCCGCGTACACACGAGCGGGCTTTTCAACGTCCAAAGTCCGAAGGACCGAGTCCGTCAGACTATCCGATCGTGTGTGGGCTGCAACGGACTTTTGACTCGCCAAAGTCCGAAGGACTTTAGAATATGGAACATGCTTCAAATTTTTCCGACGGAACTCCGCCGGACCCAGTTCTGATGTAGAAGTCCGCTCGTCTGTATGCTGTTCCGACAGACCTAAAACAACGCATGCTCTGAAGCAAGTACGAGACGGAAGTGCTCGGTCTTGTAAAACTCCAGTTCGTATTGGAAGTAGCACATTCGTCATGCTGCAAATTCTGTGCTCGTTTAAATGTAGCGCATCTTCTTTATAATGCTAGAAGAACGAAGTCTTTATTTATAATGGTCGAAGAACGAAGTCTTTATTTATAATGCTAGAAGAACGAAGTTGCTTTGCTGCTCATATTCACTCACAGAGTTCTCACAAAACACATTTCTGTCTTATTTCTCCTCATCTGATGAATGATCTTGTTTTTATTTTAAAGCCCCATCTCATTAATATTTTTTTATTTTTATTTATTTATTTATTTTTTGAGTAATTTTTTCCTCCATATTTTTCGTAGAATTCTTTACAATTTTTTTCTTGTGATCTCCATATTTAATTATTCTGTAAAGTTAACACCATTTTTTTTTTTTTGGTAATTTTTTCCTCCATATTTTTTGTAGAATTCTTTACCATTTTTTTTCTTGTGATCTCCATATTTAATTATTCTGTCAAGTTAAAAAAAAAAAAAAAAAAAATGGTGTTAACTTGACAGAATAATTAAATATGGAGATCACAAGAAAAAAAATGGTAAAGAATTCTACAAAAAATATGGAGGAAAAAATTACTAAAAAAAAAAAAAAAAAAAAAAAAAAATGGTGTTGAGTAATTTTTTCCTCCATATTTTTTGTAGAATTCTTTACCATTTTTTTTCTTGTGATCTCCATATTTAATTATTCTTTCAAGTTAAAAAAAAAAAAAAATGGTGTTAACTTGACAGAATAATTAAATATGGAGATCACAAGAAAAAAAATGGTAAAGAATTCTACAAAAAATATGGAGGAAAAAATTACTCAAAAAAAATAAAAATAAATAAAAAATGGTGTTGAGTAATTTTTTCCTCCATATTTTTTGTAGAATACTTTACCATTTTTTTTCTTGTGATCTCCATATTTAATTATTCTATCAAGTTAAAAAAAAAAATAATGGTGTTAACTTGACAGAATAATTAAATATGGAGATCACAAGAAAAAAAATGGTAAAGAATTCTACAAAAAATATGGAGGAAAAAATTACTCAAAAAAAAAAATAAATAAAAAATGGTGTTGAGTAATTTTTTCCTCCATATTTTTTGTAGAATTCTTTACCATTTTTTTTCTTGTGATCTCCATATTTAATTATTCTGTCAAGTTAAAAAAAAAAAAAAATGGTGTTAACTTGACAGAATAATTAAATATGGAGATCACAAGAAAAAAAATGGTAAAGAATTCTACAAAAAATATGGAGGAAAAAATTACTCAAAAAAAATAAAATAAATAAAAAATGGTGTTGAGTAATTTTTTCCTCCATATTTTTTGTAGAATTCTTTACCATTTTTTTTCTTGGGATCTCCATATTTAATTATTCTGTCAAGTTAACACCAAAAACCTTTTTTTTTTTTTTTTTTTGTGTGTTTTTCATTACCACAATAACCTTTTTATTTTTATTCTGGTGACAAGTTACCACAATAACATTTTTATTTTGTTTGTAACCTCAAGGAGGTTAGTGTCCCTTGTTAATTTCACATTGTCTTTTAGAAATGTATTTGACCAAAAAACACATAGGCAATTATATTTTCAAACAAAAATATCCATTTATTCTGGTTCAACAAACAAAAAAAATGAAGGCAACACTGGCGAAACTTGTGACATTTGTGTAGCCTTTTGGCCCCAGGGCAAACATTAAACTCTGTGGAAAAGAAAATTCAAATATTCCGAAATACAATATGGTCCCAGAATCCCAGACATCAAGAGCAGCATCAGATGGTATATATGTCCCCAGGCTGTGGTACAACAGGCTGCGTCTTTTTGGTCGGACCAGAGTGAAGCCAGGTCATCACCTTCTTCTCTTCGCTCCACCCTTCACTGCACCCTTCCCTGCAGACTTCCCTGTAGCCTTCCTGGGAGGCTGTGTCTCCGGTGGTGTACTTGTGGCAGGAGGAGGAGGAGGAGGAGGAGGAGGAGGAGGAGGAACAGGAGGAACTTGCTCCACAATATCGCTGGTGGCAGTTAATTCGCCACTCAGCCCCTTCTGCAACGCCAAGAAAATTAGTCTTTCACACCGGAGACGTTGGCCCATCTCCAATTGCTGCAGACGGCTGGCGATGTAGCAGCCATAGGCCTCTTCAGCTTCAGGGGGGCTCTTTAACACATTAGTAGCCTCTCGAATTAGGCGCAGGGATTCCTCCTGTGATACTGTAATTTTATTTGCCCTTTTTGCTGGAAGACGGAGGGGAGGCACCTGTGATTTTGTCAGTCTTCTACTAGGCCCGGCCACCTCCTGGCTGACAGTGGACCCAGCCTCCTCCTGCCTGCCACTTTCCCCACCTTCCTCCTGGCTGAGCTCATCCTGTGTATAAAAAAGGGACATTGTTTTAGTTTTTTGTTCATCAATCATAAACATTTTTCAGCTCCTGACTTCAAAATTCTGTTAATACATATAAAAGAGTATCATTATGACACCACTATTTCTTGTTTCTGCTGGTGACAAACATTTGTGGCCACTACTGTAAATTGATATGTCCAAATTTTTAGTTTTTTTTAACATCAATAATAGCGTTAAAATTCGAACATCTAGTTAACATCATTAATATTATGAATATCACTATTTTTTGTAACAAAATACCTGGCTCCAGCTGGGTGCATCCGCTTCTTCCAGGATGGAAGGCTCCGCTTGCTCATCAGCCTCTGCTGAGGTGGAGGGAATGCTGCAGGGAAGGGTGGAGGGAAGGGTGGAGGGAAGAGTTGAAAGCGACTCCCTGGCTTTACACTGGTCGCCAATAAACCGTAGCTTGTTAAAGTACCACAGCCTGGGTACATACACAGCACCTGGTGCTGCTCCTGATGCTTTGGATTTCTCGATTTTCTTATTTTCCTTTCGGTACATATTTCGCAATAATTGAATTTTCTTTTCCACAAAGTCCGCGTCTGCCTCTGGGATCCAAGTCTGCACAAATGTCGCAAATTTCGCCAGTGTTGCCCTCCTCACTGGTTTATTATAATAATCAATGTGCTTGGAATGCCACAGATTTGTCATCTCTTTATATTTGTCTATAAATAGACTTAAAAATTCCGGATCCTTAAATTTCTGATTCATTTTTCTGAAAGACAATACACAAGCCAAAAACAATAATGTTAGCTCAGACTCTCCTAATCTTAGCCCAATATAGACCCCAGGATCTGCCACTTATTGGGGGAATTTGTTTAAACTTACCCTCGTTTTGCTTTCTCCCAACTTCCGTTCCTATTTTCGCAAACGAACATACGACATGTGATTTTTGTCGTTATATACAGGGCGTACGCGTAGAACCACGCCTGCGTTGCCCGCCCCTGACGTTCTTTTAGTCAAGTTCTTGTTTTCCCGCCCTTTTCTGCGCACATAACGTACGTATGACATGTGCATTTTGTCGTTGTATACAGTGCGTACGCGTAGAACTACGCCTGCGTTGCCCGCCCATGACGTTCTTTTAGTCAAGTTCTTGTTTTCCCGCCCTTTTCTGCGCACATAACGTACGTACGACATGTGCATTTTGGCGTAAGATCCAGTGCGTACGCGTAGAACTACGCCTGCGTTGCCCGCCCCTGACGTTCTTTTAGTCAAGTTCTTGTTTTCCCGCCCTTTTCTGCGCACATAACGTACGTATGACATGTGCATTTTGTCGTTGTATACAGTGCGTACGCGTAGAACTACGCCTGCGTTGCCCGCCCATGACGTTCTTTTAGTCAAGTTCTTGTTTTCCCGCCCTTTTCTGCGCACATAACGTACGTACGACATGTGCATTTTGGCGTAAGATCCAGTGCGTACGCGTAGAACTACGGCTGCGTTGCCCGCCCATGACGTTCTTTTTCAAGAATATTTCCCGCCCCCTTTTCTCTACGGTGCGCAGTAGGAGAAACATGGCGGAAACACAACAGGTGCTTGATATTAACGACTCCAGTAGTCACGAATCCCCGGAGCCACAAACGTCCCGATCCGGAAAGAGATTTAAGGCCTCAAATATGGCATTTGAAGAGATGGTGGAGATGGTGGCAATCTTGCGAAGTAAGGATTATGATGGCAAGCATGGACCATACACCCATCCGAACTTGCGCAAGGCCAGAATCATGGCCAAAGTAGTTAAGACCCTGCACAATCGTTTTGGGGTACGACGGTCAAAAGACCAATTGAGGAAACGGTGGTCCGACCTTAAATTGAGGGAGCCGGATCAATACAGAAGGATCAAGAAAGTTCTTAAAAAAAGTAAGTACTTGTCGTGTGTTCCTATTTTATGATTATTGCATACAGATCCATATGCTTTACCTTTGTACAATGTAAAAAATTGCTGCTTTCATGTTGGATACAGTAATAATCGTATCGTTCTTAACAAACCCTCGTAAATTGTTCGTGGCAAACCTCGTTTATGATACAGGGTTTAAACAGCATTTTTTGGCTGTGTAATTTTTAGGACCCAAAAAAAGATTAGGACATTGTGGTTTAGATGTGTTTCAAAATACAATGACTAGAAAAGAACATTCAGTGTAATTGAAGGAGAGGACACTTGGCAGCTGGCTAAAAACACATCTGCACTCATGAGCAAAAGTGTGGGACACCAGAGAACATTTATTAGGGTAAACCACACGGGGTTCCTTCGTATACTTGGGGGGGGGGGGGTTGGGCAGGTGTGAAACTTGGGCAAACAAGCCAATTAGTTTATTTTTTGGCAAGGTGAATTGATTTATCATGTCTTCACATTTTGCATCTCTTCATAAACCGACAATTGTACAACACTTCTAATCAAGGTTTCATCTTCCTAGTTCTGGCCTTAAATATCTGTGTGCTAAAGTATACCTTTTTGTTTGTTAATTTCTCATAGGGGAGAAAAGACTCACAAAGCAGGATCCCAGGGACCGCCACCCTTGCCAGCATGAATGTGAGGTTAGCCCCATCCCCCCCCGTGGATGTGCATGTGGAGGAAGGAGAGGTGGAGGAAGGAGAGGAGATGGGCACCCCACCAGGTGAGTGTCTGACACCACAGCTTCAGGTAATCGATGTATACCTGCATATTTCCAAACACATGTTTTTACATCTATTTTAGGTGGTGTTCTGGTTGTGAAAAGCGACACATTTCCAAGCACCAGTGCCCCCCCCGAGGATGTCGAGGAAGGAGAGGTTGAGGAAGGAGAGGTGGAGGAAGTAGGGGAGATGGGCACCCCACCAGGTGAGTGTCTGACACCCCAGCTTGTTGAAATCCATGTATGACTGCATATTTTTTGACCCAATTTTTACCATCTATTGTAGGTGATGTTCTGGTTGTGGAAAGGGCCCCGTTTTCCAGTGACAGCGCACATAGGCTGATTGGCCAGATAATGGGCTGGAATGGGGAACTAGATGCCATGCGAACTAGCCTGGATCTCATGAAGAATCAGATTGACAATATGCAGCTGGAAATGAAGAACATGATCGATATTTTGGGGAGAATATAATCCGTTTCTCCATAATATCGATCATGTTCTTCATTTCCCTTGTTTTAGTTCAAAGAATGTTACTTCCAAAATTTTAAATATTGTGGCTGATTGTTGTTACATTTTTCATATTTTTTTAAGAAAAAGAAAAACCACAAAAAAAAAATTGTTTTTTAAAATTAAAAAAAAAAAGGAAACTAAAAATTGTTTGGCAAAGAAAGTTAAATTAACCTAAAAAAAATTATATCAATAAATATTCAATGTCACATGTGAATGTGGCCAAATTAAAATTTTGAAGAATCAAGAATGTGTGGCGTATTCTTTCAATGCTCAATACCAGTTTGGGAAAAGTGATTTTGTGTATCCAGTGACAATGGGCCTTATTGAATTAATGAAAATACACTTGGCACTACAAGTGCACTAGGATAACATAGGAGACAGCACAAACCAAAAGCAAGCAAGAAAACACATTTCAGATTTGAGGTTCTTTTATTATTTTACTGGTTTTAAAAATTAAATATTCTGTGGCATTGCAATGGCCCCCCTACCGTTAAAATAAGTGACATATCTTTGCCGAACTTCACGGGCACTTTGGGGGGCCAAGCCAGTACGGCCAGTATCCAGGCCTGTCAGCGATTCCGGACCAAGTCCAGCCTCAGGCATTATTGTAGATAAATAATTTGTGGAGTTTTTATGTAAAAAATTGTGCAAAATGCAGCACGTAAGTACTACATGGTTCAGTTTGTATTCGGCTAGGTTAATAGCAGTCAGAAAAACACGGAACCGGCTGGCCATTATTCCAAACGCATTTTCCACAACTCTTCTCGCTCTGGCCAGCCGGTAGTTGAAAACCCTCCTCTCCGGGGTGAGGGTTCTTTGGGGGAATGGCCTCATGATGTGGTCGTCCAGAGCAAAAGCCTCATCAGCGATGAACACGAAGGGGAGTTCTTCCACATTCTCGGAATCAGGTGGCAATCCCAGTCCACCTGTCTGTAGACGGCGGTAGAACTCCGTCTGGGCGAAGACTCCTCCATCCGACATCCGGCCATTCTTCCCCACGTCCACATACAGAAATTCATACTGTGCCGACACCACCGCCATTAACACAATACTGTGAAACCCCTTGTAGTTATAATAGTATGACCCCGAATGGGGTGGTGGCACAATGTGGACGTGCTTCCCATCTATCGCACCACCGCAGTTAGGAAAGTCCCAACGGGTGGCAAAATGGGATGCCACAGTCTGCCATTCCTGTGGCGATGAAGGAAACTGGGGAGGCAAAGCAGAAAAAACAAAAATAAGTACTTTTGCACATTAAACATTGTACATTACAACACAAACTTTCTTTCCCGCTTCTGCCTAGTCACAGGACACCGATCGTCTGCTCCCTGTCATTGGGAGCAGTGATCAGGGTCATGTCACTGCTAGCCCATCCCCCAGACAGTTAATAAACACTCACCCAGAACACACTTTAAACCATTCCTCGGCTCCCTTGTGCTTAATAACACCTTCACTGCATGTGACATTTTTACAGTAATCAATACAATTTTTTACAGCATTGATCACTGTATTAATGACAATGGTCACAAAAATGTATGGAAATTGGCCAATGTGTCCGCCATAATGTGGCAGTCACCAGAAAAAAAAAAAAAAAACGGTTAGCACCGCCATTACTATTTTAAAAAATGGCAAGATTTTACAAATGCCAGCAAAATAGACCATATTTACGAAACGATAGAACTTTTGCACAAAACAATCAATAAACGCTTATTGTGATTCATTTTAACACATTTGTTTACTAAAAGAATACGTATCGGCATCAAATGATGTACAAAAAAATCAGGGTGATATATTTTTGTGCCTATATTTCTTAGAGCGAAAAGTGAAAAAAAATGCATATTTTGAAAAATGCATTTTGGGTTTGTTGGTGGTTAATCACCAAAAATAAAAAAGCAGAGGTGATCAAAGACAACCAAATACAAAATCTATTTGTGCTAATAAAATGAAGATAATTTACTAGGAGGAGCCATGTTACAAGGACGCACAATTGTCAATTCAAACAACGCACTGCCAAATCACCCAAAAAAGTGATGAAGGTCAGGAAGGGGGAAAATCATTCCAGGATTGAAGTGGGTTAAAAATACAATATATAACTCAACATTAATTTAAGGACACACAGACTCATTGGAATTATATTAAGTGTGGGGGGGGGGATCCAGTTAAAGGACACACAGACCATTTGGGATACTATTAAGGGGGGGGGGGATTCAGTTAAGGGGACACAGACCATTTGGAATAATCTTTAAAATGTTTGGTTTTAGGATAAAGCAATAGAATGGAGCTGACAAAAGACATTTTAAGTGACTAGACTAGGTGGATATGGGCCTACCATAGCATGTTGGTGAGGTTTAATGAAGGCAAATATGCAGGAAAGACAAAAAAGGAGCATTAAAAGATTACAGCATGCATGAGGACAAAGGGGACATTCACAGCATATTGCAATCATGGTAATTAGAGATTGAGGAAAGAAATACAAGGCATTAGCAAACATTAAAGACAATAAAATGTGATGTTAAATGATAAATCTTACCTTAATATAGTCCTCCTGCAGGACCTGTATGATTGCAGAACAGGTCTCTGGGATAATGATCCCCAGAGCCTGGGGGGAGATGCCTGTCGAGAACTTGAGGTCCTGAAGGCTTCTCCCTGTCGCCAAGTAGCGCAACGTGGCGACGAGCCTCTGCTCCGGAGTGATGGCTTGCCGCATGCAGGTATCCTGCCTGCTGATATAAGGGGTCAGCAAAGCCAGCAGACGGTGAAAAACGGGGTCCGTCATCCGGAGATAATTCCTGAAATCATCAGGATTATTCTCCCGGATCTCACGAAGCAAAGGCATGTGCGAGAACTGGTCACGCTGGAGCAACCAATTCTTCGTCCATGAACTCCTCAACACCCCGTCCACGGACTGTTCTTGGGTTGAAGAATGAACTACAACACCAAGCGCAAGCAAAGCACGAACTCGACGACGAGTACGTACACGCAACATGGCTTCAAAACGGTCGGATTGTCAGAACGAACTTAACAGACGTCACTGAAGAACAGCAAGGCCTGTGAAGAGCGAGCTGAAAGTCAGCGAGCGCAGTTAGATCGCACTGCAAAATACAGAGACGAACTGACTACACGCACTAAAAAACAGATACAAACCTCACAAGCACAAACTGAAAAGCAGTGAAAAACGTTCTGAAAAATACGAGTCTGAAAAACGCGAATCGTCTCTCACCAAACTTCTACTAACACGAGATAAACACGAAATTAGCAGAAGGAGCCCAAAGGGTGGCGCACTTGGTATTGAACTTCCGTTTTATAGTCTCGTCGGACCTGGTGTACGTCACCGCGTACCAGACGGGCGGACTTTAGTGGGATCGTGTGTAGGCAAGTCCGTTTCCACGGAACTCTGTCGGAACTCTGTCGGAACTCCGGCGGAACTCCGGCGGAAACTCCTTCGGACTTAAGTCCGCTCGTGTGTACGGGGCTTTAGGGTTCTTAAAGGTGGGTTCATTCTGTTTTTTTTTTTTTATGGGGGAACGATGGAGTCCCATCTTCAGTATGGTGTCCTCTAGTTGGTCCAGCCAACGTATAGTTATTGGGTGGATGTAGATTAGTATGTGTCTGAGGTCAGCTGAGATCCACGAAGCACTGTTGCATCCGGCGACATAGCTTAGCCAACTGTTGCCACAGATAAAAGGTTTTTGGTATGGTTATATGGTACCTTTAAAGACCTGCAACCGGATTTTTGTTGCCATGTTATGTTTTGTTATTTAAATGTTGTATGTTATATATAATAAAAGGTGGCTATGACCATGTTAATTCTACTTAAGAGAAGTATGTTTTTCTTGGGTTGTCTTTAGGAAGGCAGAGTTGGGATGATGCTCAGATGGGAGGTGAAGTGTGGGTGACCTCTGATCTGTCTTGGTCATGACTCTGGGAAGAGTCAGGAGGAAAAAGCGTCAGACAAAACAGACATAACATAACTCCAAGTTTGCAATATCCAAAGCCAAGTGATTTTTTGTTATTTGTCACTGTGAATGAATCTACTCACCAACACAGTTAACATCTTGATTGTTCTGCAGAGCTAACAAAGTTTTGTTTGTGACTTTCTGTTCCACTGATACAAAAAACTTTTCATGTTTTATAAAACGGTGGTAGTAATTTTATCCACCAATATGTATGTGTCATTTGTATTCATGAAGTATATTTTACTGTTTCTGGGAAGATAACTGTCAAGGTTAGCTGTATATCGTGGGTGTTTATGACATTATATATTTTTGTTCATGTCTTGTGTTCCAGCCGTTCTGACATTTGTTAAATGTGTCTTTATATTGCTAGATAACACACACAGCCATGAAAGTAAATTAATAAATGTGAATGCACTTTATTATTTTACAATCAATCGTGAAGGTCAAAAAATGTGTCTGTAAAGATGAATGTATTTCTTTGACAAATAACAAATGTGGGACATCAGGAAAGAAGTCTTTTTATTACCTTTTTATTACCTTATGGTAATGTGTTTTTAACAGTGAAAACTGTATTATCATAAACAAAGATATTTACAAAAAATTGATATATTACCTGTTTCATACAGTGAATTTAAAGCCGTATTAAAACAAAAAAACAAAAATATATATAGTGTAGCTTACAAATTCGTAGATGTTGTGGCTACATTAGTTTTAGGCTCTTTTCCTTTATTTTTACCTGGTGATCCGGCCAGTAACTCAGTTATTTTTCAACTTCCTTTAACAGACCAAGTTGTCCAGCGAAAAAAGGCCTTTATCCCAAAAGGAGAAAAAAACTGTTATGCCCCGTACACACGAGCGGACTTTTCAACATCCAAAGTCCGATGGACTGATTCCGTCAGACTATTCGATCGTGTGTGGGCTGCAACGGACTTTTTATTCACCAAAGTCTGAAGGACTTTAGAATATGGAACATGCTTCAAATTTTTCCGAAGGAACTCCGCCGGACCCGGTCCCTTCGAAAAATTTGCTCGTGTGTATGCTATTCCGACGGACTAAAACCGACGCTAGGGCAGCTATTGGCTACTGGCTATGAACTTCCTTATTCGAATCCAGTCGTACGTCATCACGTTCGAATCCGTCGGAGTTTAGTGTGATTGTGTGTGGCCAAGTCCGCTCAGCCGAAAAGTCCGTCAGAATTCTGTCGGAACTCCGGCAGAACTCCTTCGGAAGTCTGTCGGACATAAGTCCTCTCGTGTGTACGGGGCTTTACTCTAATGCCCCGTACACATGATCGGAATTTTGGCCAGCCAAAGACCGATGAGAGCTTTTGGTCGGAAAATGTGATCGTGTGTATGCTCCATCGGACTTTTGCTTGCGGAATTTTGGTCAGCAAAAGATTGAGAGCATGTTCTCAATTTTTCAGTTGGAAAAAAGTTCCTATCCGAAAATGCGTTTCTGTGTATGCAATTCCGACATGCAAAAACACACGCATGCTCATATTCAACTACAAGATGGGAGCTATTGGTTACTGGGTATTGAATTTTCCTTTTCTAGTCCCATCGTACATGTTGTATGTCACAGAGTTCTTGACGGTCAGAGTTTGGTGTGACCGTGTGTAGGCAAGACAGCTTGAGCGAAATCCCTTCGGAATTCCGTCGGGAAAACCATTAGAGCTTTTTCCGACCAAAATTCTGATCGTGTGTACGCGGCATAACTGCTTAAAAAGTGTTAGCTAGAGTTCAGCTTTAATTTGTTAATCACTTATGTAAAGTTTATTGATTTCCAATGCTGCTTCCCAAAGGTGTTTCCATTGCTCCTCCATTCAGACTAGAGACATCCTAAGACAGGAAGTACTATATGTTACTGGTCGGATCACCAGGTGACAATAAAGGAAAAAAGCCCAAAATAAATTAAAAGAAAATGAATGCAGCCTCCCTATTTAGGGATTGGAAAGCTGCAAAATAATAGTTCTTTGATTTAATACTGCTTCAAAGTGTCACTAAACCCAAATCATTGCAAACAGTCAATACTCGTTAATAGTCAATAGTCGTTTTCTGTAGACTACAAAAAACTAGGTTGATCCTGTGTCAGGAACAATGAAACAGACAGAGACAGAAGTACAATCAAATCACACTTGTTTATTAATAAAAATAAAAAGGTAAATAGGAAAAAGCGTAGTCAAGCAAGCCAGAGTCCAGTAGCCAGATCGGGTAGTCAGCCAGTCCAAAGTTCATAAACCAGATCGGGTAATCAGCCAGTCCAGACGTCAGGGATCCAAGGAGAGCAACTGCAAGCAGGATGGAAGCCAGGAGGGATGTTAGCAAGCCAGTCTTGAAACAACAGCAGGAGATGGTTCCTAGTGATGTGACCAAACGTGAAGGCAATGGAGAAATGAGTTGGAAGACTTCAAATAAGCAGGCTCATCGTAAACAGCTGGTAACCGTGGAGAGAGAAGAGAGCTGGCAATTAGCTGACAGCTGAGCGGCCAGCCCAGAGGAGGAAGGGCTAAGCCAGCCCTGACATCCTGCTGTTCACGGCCGCTCCCTCTATGTCTGTGTCCCCACTGTAGCCTTAGGTTTTGTAGGCTAGCTGTTGCTATATCTACTGAGCATGCTCCAGTGTCAGTTCCCTTCTAAGTTGTTCCTTTCCTCCTTTTTCTTATCTGTGCACCCAACATGACTATAGAGTTACACATGTGGGTATATGGTCTCCACCTCTCTCCTCCTCCCTGTATTGCTAAACACTATGGGGGCAGGATAAAGGATGGTGATTGATGGAGGCTTCATCTCCCTCTTAGTCCAAGCACATACAGTAAACCCCATAGAACCAGGCTGGAGGGGCATGACACAACACAGCTTGTAATTGCCAGAACCTCCTCTAGATATCTTTATGAAAACAGATTTTACTTTGTTCACTCAGTCAACTTAATCTCTGCCTACACTATGTTTTTGCATTAAATAAATAAATAACTATCCGCTTTGAAATATAGATGTGTAACAAGCTTTAAAAAACTTTGACGATAATGATTATTATGTCATGTGACCGACACAGCACCAATCAGTGGTTTGCAGACACAGATTCATACATCAAAGTATTATATCTCCTCCCTCAGAACTTTTCCTGGGGACAGGAAAGACTTGGGAAATGCCATGTGACCTCTGAACAGCAATATTTAAATTAGGTGCTTAGATGATTTTTTTATTTTAAATTAAATAGAGTGGCATGATCTTTATACATACAGTAAATAGAAGGGATGATGGCAATTAAACATTTTACGTTTAGTATCACTCTAGCCATTCCCAGTATCTAGTAGCCCTAAAATAATGAAAGGAGCGAGAGAGGTAGAGATGTGCATGCTGGAAAAATGTATTTTGTTTCTTTTCAGGATTCATTAGTTAAGGTAATCATTTCATTTTAGTCATATTCGTTATGTTATAATGAATGATTCGTTTTCAAATTCTATTCTATATTCAGATATGCTTTGTATGTTCATTATCTTGAAACAATTAATATTTATGGAAGCTATTTCTGAAGACTGGCAAAATGAATTTTAACTTGTGAAATTTGTTATTTCGAGAGATTACATATGCACTCTAAAGCCTCGTACACACGGTACGATTGTTGGCAGGGGATTCTCTGTTGACAGACTGTTGTCCTAAAATCTTACCGTTAGTATGCTCCAATTTTACGCCAACAAATGTTGGATGACAGGCTAGTAAATTTTCAACGGACAACAGGTTAACGTCAGATTTTCGTATGGTCAGTACACAAATCCGTCACACAAAAGTCGAAACACGCATGCTCGGGATCATTGCCCACCAAACATGAAATTAGCAGAAGGGGTCCAAAGGGTGGCGCTCAAGAGCTGAAATTCCTCGTAGTACGTCACTACATTCAGGGGCGGACTGACCATTAGGGCAGTCGGGCGCAGACCGAGGGCCCGGTGTCCAGAAGGGGGCCCCACGGTGTTTGCAACCGCCCGTAGAGTTAACCCCTTTTTGGAGCTGCCCATTAAAATCCATTATGGGCATCGGTGCCCGTAAAAAAGATGGCCGCGAGCCAACCATGGAACGGCACATGCGCTTTTCCAAAGCCGGCTGGGCCCGGGAAAGTTCATACGCGCTCGGCCGGGCGGCGCATGCGCAGTAACGTAATGGCGCCATTTTCGAATAGACGATCGGGACACTGGCAGAGGAACCGAGCAGGGGTGAGTACTGAGGAGGGAAGAGGAGAGTAAAACTGTGGGTAAACTCTCAGTGAGAGCGGAGGACATCGCTGGGAGCCCGGAGGCAGAGGAGGATGAAGCTGTGGCATGCAGGGGAGGGACAGAGACTGATGTGTTCTGTCAACTATCATATTACTTCTCCACATCATTAGTGCTGTGTCCTCCTCCAGTGCCCCTTTCACCTCTCCACAGGTGAGGGAAGCACTGTGCTGCCCTGACCTGTGGAGAGGTGAAAGGGGCACAGGAGGAGGAGACAGCACACTGATCATTTGGAGAAGTAATGATGGTGGACAGAGGAGGAGGCTACTGGGAGGAGGACACTATCATGTCCCCCTCCTGCAGTATGTCTGCAACCTCTGTCCCCCTCCTGCAGTATGTCCGCAACCTCTGTCCCCCTCCTGCAGTAGGTCCGCAACCTCTGTCCCCCTCCTGCAGTATGTCCGCAACCTCTGTCCCCCTCCTGTAGTATGTCCGCAACCTCTGTCCACCTCCAAAAGTATGTCCGCAACCTCTGTCCCCCTCCTGTAGTATGTCCGCAACCTCTGTCCACCTCCTGTAGTATGTCTGCAACCTCTGTCCTCCTCCTGCAGTATGTCCGCAGCCTCTGTCATCCTTCTGCAGTATGTCCACAGCCTCTGCCCACCTCCTGCAGTATGTCCGCAACCTCTGTCCCCCTCCTGCAGTATGTCCGCGACCTCTGTCCCCCTCCTGCAGTATGTCCGCAACCTCTGTCCACCTCCTGCAGTATGTCCGCAATCTCTGTCCCCCTCCTGCAGTATGTCCGCAACCTCTGTCCCCCTCCTGTAGTATGTCCGCAACCTCTGTCCCCCTCCTGTAGTATGTCCGCAACCTCTGTCCCCCTCCTGTAGTATGTCCGCAACCTCTGTCCCCCTGTCCACCTCTGTCCGCAACCTCTGTCCCCCTCCTGTAGTATGTCTGCAACCTCTGTCCACCTCCTGTAGTATGTCCGCAACCTCTGCCCACCTCCTGTATTATGTCCGCAACCTCTGTCCACCTCCTGTAGTATGTCCGCAGCCTCTGTCCTCCTCCTGCAGTATGTCCGCAGCCTCTGTCCTCCTCCTGCAGTATGTCCGCAGCCTCTGTCCTCCTCCTGCAGTATGTCCGCAGCCTCTGTCCTCCTCCTGCAGTATGTCCGCAGCCTCTGTCATCCTCCTGCAATATGTCCGCAACCTCTGTCCACCTCCTGCAGTATGTCTGCAGCCTCTGTCCACCTCCTGTATCATGTCTGCAGCCTCTGTCCACCTCCGGTATCAAGTCTGAAGCCTTTGTCCACCTCCTGTATCATGTCCGCAGCATCTGACCATCTCTTGTCTTTTATCATGTCTGCAGCTCTCTGGCCCCATCCCAGGGACCCCCCTCTGTCCCCATCCCAGGGATCCCCCTCTGTCCCCATCCCAGGGGCCCCTCTCTGCCCCCATCCCAGGGATCCCTCTCTGCCCACATCCTAGGAGTCCAGGGGTTTACACATGTTGTAGCCTCAGCAGAAATTACAGTGGTGTGAAAAAGTGTTTGTCCCCTTCCTCATTTCCTGTTCCTTTGCATGTTTGTCACACTTAAGTGTTTCGGAACATCAAACCAATTTAAACAATAGTCAAGGACAACACAAGTAAACACAAAATGCAATTTGTAAATGAAGGTGTTTATTATTAAAGGTGAAAAAAAATCCAAACCATCATGGCCCTGTGTGAAAAAGTGATTGCCCCCTTGTTAAAACATACTATAACTGTGGTTGTCCACACCTGAGTTCAATTTCTCTAGCCACACCCAGGCCTGATTATTGCCACACCTGTTCACAATCAAGGCATCACTTAAATAGGAGCTGCTTGACACAGTAAGGTCCACCAGAAGATCCTTAAAAGCTACACATCATGCCGAGACCCAAAGAAATTCAGGAACAATTGAGAAAGAAAGTAATTGAGATCTATCAGTCTGGAAAGGGTTATAAAGCCATTTCCAAAGCTTTGGGAATCCAGCGAACCACAGTGAGAGCCATTATCCACAAATGGCGAAGACATGGAACAGTGGTGAACCTTCCCAGGAGTGGCCGGCCGCCCAAAATTACCCCAAGAGCGCAGCGACGACTCATCCAAGAGGTCACAAAAGACCCCACAACAACGTCCAAGGAACTGCAGGCCTCACTTGCCTCAGTTAAGGTCAGCGTTCATGCCTCCACCATCAGGAAAAGACTGGGCAAAAATGGCCTGCATGGCAGAGTTCCAAGGAGAAAACCACTGCTGAGCAAAAAGAACATCAAAGCTCGTCTCAATTTCTCCACAACACATCTTGATGATCCCCAAGACTTTTGGGACAACATTCTGTGGACCGATGAGACAAAAGCGGAACTCTTTGGAAGGTGTGTGTCCAAGTATATCTGGCGTAGAAGGAACACTGCATTTCATAAAAAGAACATTATACCAACATTAAAATATGGTGGTGGTAGTGTGATGGTCTGGGGCTGTTTTGCTGCTTCAGGACCTGGAAGACTTGCCGTGATAAAAGGAACTATGAATTCTGCTGTCTACCAAGAGATCCTGAAGGAGAATGTCCGACCATCTGTTCGTGTACTCAAGCTGAAACGAACTTGGGTTCTGCAGCAGGACAATGATCCTAAACACACCAGCAAGTCCACCACCGAATGGCTGAAGAAAAACAAAATGAAGACTTTGGAGTGGCCTAGCCAAAGTCCTGACCTGAATCCTATTGAGATGTTGTGGTATGACCTTAAAAAGGCCGTTCCTGCTCGAAAACCCTCTAATGTAACTGAATTAGGACAATTCTGCAAAGATGAGTGGGCCAAAATTCCTCCAGGACGCTGTAAAAGCCTCATTGCACGTTATCGCAAACGCTTGGTTGCAGTTGTTGCTGCTAAGGGTGGCCCAACCAGTTATTAGGTTTAGGGGGCAATCACTTTTTCACACAGGGCCATGATGGTTTGGATTTTTTTTCACCTTTAATAATAAACACCTTCATTTACAAATTGCATTTTGTGTTTACTTGTGTTGTCCTTGACTATTGTTTAAATTGGTTTGATGTTCCGAAACACTTAAGTGTGACAAACATGCAAAGGAACAGGAAATGAGGAAGGGGGCAAACACTTTTTCACACCACTGTATACACCCTGTCACGCTTGGCATGGGGCTTGCTCTGCAAAGGTTGTGCAACCTTATCCAGTACAGCGACCAAGTGGCTAAAGCAGGCTATAAGGAGGCGTTGTATAACATAACCTGCTTTAACCCCTTGGATCCCACACTAGCATGATGCTACTGCGTGCATTACACATTTTTGCTGGGTGTTTGCAGAGTGGCCCTATTCACTTGATTGGGTCACAATCACCCACCAAAAGCCACAGGGGTATAATTCCTTCTGCAGCATGTGTACATCCTCAGCTGCTGTCTCTGCAGCTAAAGGGGGTAGAGACCAATGTATGTAATGTGGGCAGTGTGGCTGGGACACAGGGGGGCCCCATGATCTCCTATTGCCCGGGGGCCCCATGAGTTGTCAGTCCGCCCCTGACTACATTCGTGCTTGTGGCACGACAATTTGTGTACCATTAGTATGCAAGACAAGATCCTGGCACACGCCCTTTTGACAAAAATCAGACGCTCGTTTGGCCAACATTCGTACCATGTATACGAGGCTTAAAGTGGTTGTAAACCCTTACAACGCACTTTTTGCTATAGTTAAGCCTATAATAAGGCTTATCTGTAGATACCCTGGATATCTCCTAAACCTGAATGGTTTAGGAGATATCCCCTGTATTTGCATGTGCCGAAGACATTGGCACATGCGCACTGAAGCAAACTGAAGCAATGGCACATAGTGCTGTTGCTTCAGTTAGACTGCGCCATTACTGGCGGCTCCCACACACATGAGTGATGTCATCATGGCTCCAGCCAATCACAGCGCCGGAGTTCGCGATACCCGGAAGTAACTCCGGGAGCGATGTCACTGGCTGGACCAGTGAACGAGGACCACTGCGGGGGCTTCGATCTCAGGTAAGTAAGTCATAATAAGCTAGTATGCTATGCATACTGTCTCATTATGCCTTTATCTTGCAGGTTTTTATTTTTTGGGGGGTTTACAACCACTTTATCCTCCCTGGTGGTATGATTATTTCAGATTTTAGGTGCTGAAAGGGGTACAATTATTTTGCATGAAAATTTGCCGTTTTATATTGTAGTCCTGTAATCTGTCCGAACCAGAGTCTAGTAGACATCCCGGGTATGATAACGCTTGAAAAATTAAATCATAAATTATAATATAATAAATAACTATAAATAATTATACCAAATAATAATATAACAATAATAAAAATGATTCAATAATGTAATCAAATCAAAAACACTGAAGTTTGTTCAGTTGCAGAATTGTCACTGTCATTACTTTTCAATATTTGATGACGGATCTCCCCACAAATCGCTATCGCTCAATTCTGCGAGTGATTCTAATTTATTATCGCTGTTTTCTAGCTGGTCTAAAACCTATTTTGATGTAAAGGGACAGTTTTGGTTGCTATGGACAATCTCCAGTTTCCAGGTAGAAAGAACAGTTTTTATAATATAAAACTATATGCAGGACACTGGAGAAACCACTAGGGACAAAAGGGATGTGAAATGATTACATACAGCAATTTAATCTGTAAGATTACATTATACTGTATGTAATGCGTATGTTTTACTTTTTGAATTTAGCGCCGTTCTCCGTCCCCGTGCATCGCAATGCTCGCAGGGAACGGAGCCCGGCAATGTGATACACCGATCGGAGGACGAGCCGCTCACAGTGTGGGGAGACATCGCTGGATCCAGGGGATAAGGTAAGTAAACTCATTCTGGATCCAGCGATGCGATCCAGAGTCTGGCTCAGGGTTACCGCTAATGCCACTGAATTTTCACCCCGAGCCAGACTTGGGAATACCGTCAGGGGGGGTTAATGCATTCCTTAGACGATATGCACTGGAGTTGGTTGCATCCGAAAGTAATGAATGGAATGAAATGCGGATTAATTTCTTTTTTTTTTTTTTTATTGTTTATTTATAACGTTTTTTCCAAAAAAAGAAAAAGGTACAATACAGTATAAAGAAAAAGCATTTTAACTTTCGATAATACAAAGCCATGTATATAGAAACGTACGAAATTGAGCGTACATACAGGTATGTTCATAAAGTAAGCATCTTCCAACCATGGATCATTCAAGTACAATTAGCATACCATATCATGTGATAAATGAAAGCGGAAGAGGATATATAGTTACGAATAACAACAATACAGAACAAAAAAAGAAAGAAAAAGATAGCAAGGTACAACTTAATCAGACGTTTGCATCATGGGAATCAGGAGGTTTAAGGGTTAGCAGACTCAAGGGGGAACTCAGAGTCGTCCCATTTCTTCCATATTTTATAAAAGGAGGGTAGTGTATCTTCCGTTTTAGCAGTCAAGTGTTCCATCCTACGTATATATCTGCCATTATGGAAAGAAAAAGATGGAATGTGGGGGGAGTGGTGGATAGCCAATGTCTAGGAATTGCTCTCTTAGCGGCCAGAAGGATAAAGGACATCAGGTTGCGCGAGGGTTTAGACAGTCTCGGAAAAGGAAGGCCTAGAAGGAAGTGCATGGGATTCAGAGGGATAGGTGTCATTAGTACCTTTTGTAAAAAGATCCTGAATTTTAGTCCAATAAGGGCTAATAAAGGGGCAATCCCAAAATATATGGAAATGAGAACCTATAGACTCGCTGCATCTCCAGCAAATATTGGAGATGGCTGGGTTGCGAGCATGCAGCAAGTCTGGGGTCCTGTACCAAAACATCAAGATCTTAATAGCGGTTTCCCTCTGCACTACACAACGGGAAGTTTTGGATGTAGATTCCCATATTTTACCCCAGTCTAATAGAGAGATTGGTTGTTGCAGTATGCGGGACCATTTTTTCATGTAATTATGAGTGAGTTCCGTTAGAGGTGGGGTTTCCTGTAGGATTTTGTATATAGAGGAAATCTGTTTGGTTTCATAGGGGCCGTTGGCACACAGGGCCTCAAAATCAGTTGGTTTCTCCAAAGAAAGAGAGGGGGAGTTAGAGTGGAAGAAATGTTTAAACTGTATGTATGAGTATAGAAGGGAGGTAGGCAGGTCATATTTTGTTTGCAGGTCTGAGAAAGGCATAAGTTTACGTGTAGCCGGATGTACGAGATGTCGCAACTGAAAGATTCCCGCCTGAGTCCAGGGAAGCATCCTTGTATAAGACAGACCATCGGGTATATCCCGGTTAAAGAGTACATTTAGAAATGGGGGACATTTAGAGGATAGGGAAAACTGCTCCACACATCTCTTCCAAATGGAAAGGGTGAAAAGCATTGGTGCTAGGCATAAGGATCTCAATTGAGGCATAAATTTAGCAGAGGAAGGCCATAACATATAGCACGGATGTACTGGAACAGTGACCCCCATCTCAATCTCAGCCCACCTGCTCGGAGCCTTTCTAGAGATCCAGGAAGTCAATACCCGGAGGTGAGAGGCGTAATAGTATTTAATGATATCTGGTGCCGCCAGTCCACCTCTAGACTTTAAAGAGTAGACTACGGAGCGTGCAATCCTATGGGATGCATTATTCCATATGAACTTGAGGCATTTTCTTTGGAGAAGTTTCAATTGCGACATTGGGACTGGGATTGGAAGTGTTTCAAATAAATACAGTAATTTAGGAAGTATCGACATCTTAAGGACATTAATTCTACCGAGGAGAGAAATAGGAAGAGGGGAACACAGATTTAAGAGACGGGTTATTTCTGCAAACATGGGAGGAAAATTAGCTTGATAGAGGGAGTCGTACGAGGAAGTAAGATGAACTCCTAAGTACTTCAAGGAAGAAGGGCACCAACGATAGCTAAAGGTGCGTTGGAGGGTGTCAAGCAATGTTGGTGAAATGTTAATGGGTAGGCCTTCTGTTTTTCACTGGTTGATTTTAAACCCTGAAATGCGGATTCATTTATGTTATGATTCAGAGATTCTGTTGGATCCACCTCCATCCAACCCAAACACAATAAGTAGGAATTATCTTATTTCACTTTTATACATTACTCTATTTATTGCAATATGTTCCCATTTCATATGTAGTCCATTTTTATAATAATGAAACATAAATATCAATTTGTTATATTTGTATCCTGTCATCCAAATAAAACAAACGACTACATTAATTTGTTGTTTTTTGTTATAATTTATTTTGGATTCAGTGAAATTTGCTACTATTGTGATCTGGAGATTCGGATTTATCCGAATCTAAGAATAATGAAAATTTGGATGAATTCAGATATGTAACGAAACAAATCGCACATTTCTGGAGGGATGGAAGCAGGCAGAGAAGGATACAGTATTCGGGTTTGTTTTTTACATAGAAAAGAGCATTTCCATAAACTCCCTGGATGTGCTTTCTTATTTCTCAGCCATGCAGAAGATTGCATGCTCAGTGTGTTATTTTCTACTAGAATTATATGGATTTTCGTTAAAATAACTTTTGAGAATGCAACATCCATCTGCCTTAAGATGTGCAGTTTTATCAGCCACAAGACACCTTTGCATGCATTGAAGTGCATTGCATTAAGGCAACCTGTTTATTTTAAATGAGCCCTCAATGCAAACAAATTATAAAATTACAGTGCTTTGAAAATGAATTCATACTCCTTTTCCACATTTTGTCATGGTACAACCAAAAACGTAAACGTATTTTATTGGGGTCTTATGTGATAGACCAACACAAAGTGGCATATAATTGTGAAGTGGAAGGAAAATGATAAATGGTCTTCACATTTTTTTACAAATAAATATGTGAAAGGTGTGGTGTGCATTTGTATTCAGCCCCCCTGAGCCAATACTTTGTAAAACCACTTTTCACTGCAATTACAGCTGCAAGTCTTTTTAGGTATGTCTCTACCAGCTCTGTGTCTGTGAACAGCAATTTTCAGGTCTTGCCACAGATTCTCAATTGGATTTAGGTCTGGACTTTGACTGGGCCATTATAGCACATGAATATGCTTTGATCTAACCAATCTAACCAGTGTGACCGAGCTTGGTCGGGGTGTACAAATAGCGAGGATAGGACATCATTCCCCAGGCGCTCTGAGGGAAGGAGGTGCCCACCATACCTTGTGGAACAGAAAATAGGCAGCCCCATACACGGGACCCAGAACCACCGCAATTCCAGGTACATCACCATGTACCACACTCTGGTATCAGTTAAGTTGTTACTTTGGCACCAGTGTGTGTATATATCCTCCCTGTCCTCACGGCATCCCTGTCTCCTCTATCCTTTAGGAAGTGGATGGAAAAGTTTGCTGGTGTTAGCATACTTTCTGTATATGCGCACACATTACCACAACTGAATCCCTCTATCCCGGATCAGGGAACTAAGGTATTTTTGGGTTTGTCAGCTACCATCTTTCTTTCTCAGCCCAAGTTACTTGTTAAAGTGTGTCCAGGGCCTCTTTAATATTCATAGTTTCATAGTTAGTAAGGTTGAATGAAGACACCAGTCCATCTAGTTCAACCTGAGTGAGTGTCTACAATTGTCCCTGTACATTGCACACTCACATAAGTCCCTACCCTCAAAGAGCCCACAATACTAAGCCAATAGAAGCCAATTAACCTACCTGCATGTCTTTGGATTGTGGGAGGAAACCAGAGTACCTGGAGGAAACCCACGCAGGCACAGGAAGAACATGCAAACTCCATGCGTCGTGGTTGGGATTTGAACCAGCGACCCTTCTTACTGCTAGGTGAGAGTTCTAACCACTACACCACTGTGCCGCCCAATATTGATTGGACCCTGGGCAAAACTTTTCTTGGGCTCCCCCCATGCAGTTTTTCGCTCTCCTCCTGCTCTGAGATATACAATAAATAGCAGCTAGACTCAAAATCAGTTTACTGAAACAGATCAGGCACCTATTGCCATTGGTTGCCAGAGATTACAGAGTATCATTACCGCTCACTGACTGGTTGCTAGAGGTTACAGCACACATTATGGCTCACTGATTAGTTGCTAGAGGTTACAGCATATGATTTCTGCTTGTTGATTGGTTGCTAGAGATTACTGTGGATATGACCTCAGAGGGGCATGATATACATATGAATGCCACCGGCCGCCGCTATTTACATATGAATGCCACTGCTATTTACATGTGAATACAGGTAATTTACATGTAAACACAGGGTCTGCAGGTGAGTCATCTGTACACAACAATAGGGCAGAGCTAGGCAGCATTAGTAGCAGCACTTCACACTGAGATATTGGGACACAGCACAGGACTTAAACCTCAAGGGATGAGGGAATTTAAACTGGGATAGTTGGCAAGTATGAGGCAGTTGCTTTGCGCCCCACAACAATGACAGGGCTCAGGGCAGCTGCCCCTTTTGCCCTGCCTTAAAAACGGCCCTGTGTGTGTCATCACATGGCTAAAGACCCTCGGAGGATCATGGTTTCTTCTATAGATTGGAAAAGTACCTGTTTAAGGTGATTTGAACAGTAGTGGCTATATATCAATCGATGTGTGAGTATGGAACCTAGCATTATAGCTTATTAAATTGCACATTCTTGGCTCCGGTATTCGTGCCCTATTTAAATGAGGAGCCAATTAGCATCAGTGCTGGATTGTCTCAGCTTGTTTCTGGATACCTGCTACTACGTTGTCTGACTTCCCTGGATCTTGAACACCCGGCTCTTCCTGAACCCCCCTCTTGGAATACCCTTGCAACCTTGTTTACCTTGTTTACCTGCACCGACCTCGGCTTGAACCTCTGACTTAGGCTCTGTCTCCTGATTCTGTACTCTGCTGCCTGTCCTGTTGCTGACCACGAGCCTGCCTGCCATCTGTGTACCTCTCAGTCAGCCTGTTGCCGACTCCTGCTTGACCTTTGACCTGCTATCTGATTGCCTTCAGGCACCTGCACCCTTCCGCTGCCCTAGCGGTTCCTGTCTCCACCTCCAGGGGTGCTAGGACCGGGACCGAGGCCATCCTCGTCATTTCGGACTCCGCTGTAAGGTACGTGACACCCTGCCTTTGGTGCATTACATTCTGACAATGGGACCTGACTCAGTTAGGATACGCTGATCATTGGCTTATTGACAAAAGTTTTTCAACTTGTCTGCTTGACAGAAGTCAATCTAGTGATCAACTCTTGTTTAACAGGAACGGCCACTCACGGATCAAAATCTGTCCGGTCCCTGCTAAACCAACCTAATTTCAAACCATCTATAACCAACTTTAGAAGGATCTCTTGTGGCTATTTATCCCTCTTTTTCTCCTTGTCTTTGTACAACTGAGCCATTTATATTCATACGGTGATGTGGATTTGGATGGCAGGTCTCTCCAAGAAAAGTCTACTTCAAAGCGTGAAAGTCACTGTTTTACATAATTGTTTTTAGTTAGTATAGGAGCCAAAGGGGAATATATTGTAAAGTTTTCTGTTTCCTGTTTTTATCAGTCAGTTAAGCGATTACAAAAAAAATATACTGCCTTTTGTAAATTCTGACCAAAAACAATGACAAGAACTAAAACTTTGGAATTAATTTACTCACTGGTGGCGTGTGCAGAATCCATAAGAAGTTCTTATCACTTACTGGCTTCAGTCTTTAGAAAACGAACTTGCCGGGGAACTGATTACATCTACTTTGTATTCCTGAGCATTGCTGAGCCTATCAATACCCTCACCAGAAGAACAGCTTTAAGCAGAAGTTTTATTTTCAACAGTATATTTAGTTAGGGCTTTAGGTAAAAAAAAAAAAAAATGTGTAGTTTTCTTTAGACTATCAACAAGTATTGTAAGAATAAAATAAAATACTTTGCTACTCATCCATCATAGCTAGATTCACCAAGCAAAAGTATGTTAAAATGTGCTTAAAGTGATTGTACAGGCTAGTTTTTTTTTTTTTAATAACAAACATGTCATACTTACCTCCACTGTGCAGTTCATTTTGCACAGAGTGGCCCCGATCCTCGATTTCTGGGGTCCCCCAGCGGCGCTGGTAGCTCCTCTTGCATCGTATAACCCGATAGGAGAAGCGCTCTCCCCGGGGGTTACCTTGTGGGCACGCTCCCGAGTGCAGCATTTGTGTTCATAGATGCAGAATGCCGGACTCAGCCCCGCCCCTGGCGCTAGCGTCATTGGATTTGATTGACAGCAGCCAAAAAAAGTGTCAAAATGAAAAAGAAAAAAACACACACACACATTTTTTGACAAATCCTTTATTAAAAATAAAATAACAATGTCCCCCGATGTAGATCCATCATCAATCACACCTCCCACTGCACCGCCGGACCCGAAAAAAAATCTTCGCACCCGTCGAAGGTTAACTGCCGACTGCCCACACCTTCACCTTCGACTGACAGTTCTTACATAGGGGTGGGGCCATCCGGTGAGGTCCCCTGGTGGCTCTGCCCCTTGTGACGTCACTGAACTGTGCATGCTGGTTCGTTAATGCCACAAGGGTCTGGGCCACCAGTTGATGTTGCCAAGTGGCCCGCCCATTACCTATTTAAGAACTGTCAAACGGAGGAGCGACCAGTGGACGGTTAGCCTTCGACTAGTGCAAAACGTTTTTTTATGGTCCGGCAGTACATTGGGCGGCGTGATTGATGATGGATCTACATCGAGGGACATTGTTTTTTTATTTTTAATAAAGGATTTGTCAAAAACTGTATGTGTGTGTTTTTTTTTTTTTCATTTTGACCCTTTTTTGGTGAATGGATACAGGTACAATGTACCCCATACCCATTCAAATGGGAAGGGTGGGATCTGGGGGCCCCTTGTTAAAGAGGTCTTCCAGATTACGATAAGCCCCCACCCGCAGACCCCCACAACCACCATCCAGGGTTGTGGGGAAGAGGCCCATCAACATGGGGACAAGGTGCTTCGGGGCGGGGAGGAGCATGTGGCCTGGAATGGTTATGGTGGGGTGCTTGCTCGTCTCCTCTCCTCTCCTTCCTGACCTGCCGGACTACATGCTCAGAGTCTTCTATGGAGTTGGCAGGGGGGACCCCATGCTGTTTTTTTTCACCATTTTTATATTCAGGGAACCCTGCTGACAGCTAATGACTCATCAGTTGTTAAGGATGTGAAAAATGCAAAGTGCATCAAAAACACAAGAAAAACACTTTTTGGTGCAACTCCATTGAAGTCTATTACACACAAAATGCGGTCTGCTGCAAAGAAAACAGTCCCTGACCTTTTTCAAAAGAAGCAGTGCAGCAAAACACACAGATGTTAACTTCATCCATAGGAAACCATGTTAAATGTTAAATGGACAGTAGTGCGTTTCTGCCAAACACACCAAAAAAAACGCATAGGTGTGAACATAGGGTTATTCTTCCATAAGTGTCAGTTCACACCGGGAATCGCACAGGACCATGCTGTGTTTTTTTGTGGGATTCGCATGCAGTTCTGTGTGATTCAATTTCAGTCAATTAATTTTCGAGCCTGTTTAGTAGAATAGTCCTTTTTATACATTGTATATATCAAGCAATAACAACCAGATCATTGCAAGTTTTCAGATCACATTAGATCCAATGGAAAAGTATATTCCTGGTGCTTTTACAAAATAAGATTTTACTCTTTAAATCACTGAAATGAGTCCAATGGGTTGCTCTAAAGTATTCTGGATTGTGCCTCGACTTTACAGTGCCGTGAGAAATGGAAACTGAGGAATCGAATATAAGGCCTTATAACTGTCACTGGCTGATAGATGCAGTGAATGGATCTACCAGGGTAACAAAACTTGGGCCGTGTATCACATGGTATCTCATGTTTCCGGCCATCTCAGTATAAATGAAATCCAGTATGTCACCAGCAGACACGAGCATGGCCGATAATGAAGATTCCAGGCAGACGAGGATCTCCCGTGAGATTAATAAACATTGCTTAATCTGGGGATTCTAGCAGAAATTGCCTTCAATGTACTCATTATGCATTTTCCATTTGTTGCTGTATGTGATGGCTGTGATCAATTTAATATTTCTGTATTTTTTCTCTTATGTAAATAAGAAGCCATCTGTCCATTACAAATGACAGTCTTGTATGGATTTTGGCACGGTCTTCTCAATTTGCATGTATTAAAGGTTTAACCCATCCTTTTCAAACTAGTTAAGATGCCATTGATGGGCCATTTTCAGTTAAAAGATTTTTGAATTTTTAGAACTTTTGAGAGAATGAAATGCAAATGACTCTTCCCGAAAGAAAAAAACACTCCACTGAAATCATCTATTTATTATAACAAAGATATATAACTGTGGTCCTTAGAAGGGTGGAAACCATATGGCTTGGGCACTTGAAGCTGTACCTCAGTTTGCCCCAGGCCTCCTGCTGCTGGATAGGACCGTGTGAGCAACAGAAAGAGAGAAGAACTCTTATTGGTTGGTAGATTTTAGTCCCACCCACTGAAGAGAAAGTGTCCTTAGCAAAGGAGGAGAAGTGGCCATCTTGGTGAAGACCTTACGAAACCAGGGCTCTGATTGACTGTAGCCTAAGACTTTAACCCACCTATAAGATCTGAGTGAAGATAAGGAGACAGAAGAGTGCCTCTAAGTGCAACATTTATTGGACACAAAGGAAGTCTGCCAAATGAACCGTCAGTGACTGCTTTTAACCCCATGCTTGCTGTTTGGCAGTTGTCTCCTCCTCTCTATGGACTTTATGGACTCAATAGATTACTTCCTTTTTAGTTATGTGTGTAGAATTGACCCCCAAAGGAGCTGCTGGTTTTTATTGGCTTACCTCACATGCTCACTGTGTCCGTCTTAGGTGTCCTGTTGTAAAGTGGATTAAAGAATGGTAGCTCTGACATTTAGTCCTTTTTCCAAAGGTTTATTTGAAAGCACATGAAGTTTTGCAATAGAGGGATAGAGGGTTAAGGGGAGTTCAGGTACCTTGCAATTGCGAGTTAGAGGTATTTTCTTGATCCAGAGGACAAATGGTTTCCATAGGGTGGATCCAGCAACCACCGGATAGGCCTCTCTCACTGACCTAGCAGCCGGTGAGATGCTCAAACAAAGTCTCTGCCACAGACTTGTCAGTACATCAGAATCATTGTGCAATCCTCTGAGACAGGAAGGTACAACCATCAGCTTATTGAAAATTTAAATAACTATCACACAGTACCAGTTTCTTTCAACCAGTCCGGCGGTACAGTGTGGTAGGTGGCCCGGGATGGTGTCTCCAGGCTCTTCCAGAGATACCAGCCTTGTTGCTCGGTTCTCTCCTGAAAAAGTCCTCCACTGGATTCTCCAGTTGCTTGGCTTCTCCCCGCAGGCAAGACAGCACAGGACCACCCCTGGATCGGTAGGCCCTAAGATTTTTGGACCCACCCCTCCAGCTACAAAGCCTCGGGTCAGCTGGCTCCGAGACATAGAGACAGGCAGCACACACCTCAGGCCAGGAGGGTTACAAGGTCGGGATAACGAACCCCAAAAATATGGTGCCTGTACCTTAAGTACCCTTACGCAGAATGCACAGCGAGTGAACCACTCCCACTTGGCTATTTCTGAGTAAAAGGGGTACCCAATGCATTCAGCCTGTTGCATTTCCAACACTTACCGGGGGTGACAGCGACACCCATGGCCAAGTGGAAACTTACACAACCCAGCTGACCTGGTACAGAAACCAGAACTTTAACATAATTGGTCTGAGCCAAACTGCAGCTTCAGACAAACTTAAATTTACAAAAACAATAGCGTCTGCTCATTAGGATCAGGGCGCTACATGTGTTAAACTAGTTTCTTAAGCGCTAGCAATTTATCCCTTTTTTCATAAGACC